>NC_133330.1:107675108-108011071 GCF_042186555.1 Aquarana catesbeiana | reverse complement strand
CTCCAACTTTGATTTAAAAATTTAGGTTTATACAACTTTGTGGATTCTATATTCTAATGGGTCATGCAGACCATGATGTTTTCATGATATACAGTGTGCATACCTCCCAACTTTTTGAGATGGGAATGAGGGACACCTATCAGCAAAAGTATGCAGGCATAGGATACACCCCTGGCCACGGCAGAGAATTAGAGAGTACAAAAAACAAGATTGGTTAAACTCACAAGTGTTTTTTTTTTACCACTAATATTCCTTATATTGGCTTTGGGATTTACAAATGCAGCAATTTAGAAATCAGATGAAAGGTTTAGTGCTGGAAAACACTTTTTGATAGATAAAAAGTGCATTTTATATACATCTACATAGATCAGACCAAAATGAGGGATAAATGAGGAGGAATGAGGGACAGAGGGACATTGCTCCAAATCAGGGACAGTCCCTCGAAATCGGGGACAGTTGGGAGCTATGCAGTATGTCTGGTGAATGTTACAAACAAACAGAAGACTTCCCGACACACTTACCAGCTAGCCTGCAAAAAAAAAAAAAAAATAAACTGTCACTGCCTAACAATTTACGTTAAGAACTGAAGTTTTAGTTGCACACATTTGCAAATATATGTGGAATATATGCCTCACTAAGGCTCCTCTGTAAAGAATGGTCCTAACACTTAAGAGTCTCCAAGTTGGAGCATATATAGCAGTGGATAAATTAAGAGCATGTAAGCCTTTCTTTCAGACTAGGTGGCAAGTGTGCTGGGAAATCTCCTGTTTCTTTGTACTGTGCAATGTCCTTCCATGTGTACCTTACTTAAAAAGCTAGTTAAAAATTGGGGTGGTTGCTATTCTTGTAAAGCTTGCTTGTTGGATTTGGTGTGGGGACATATTGGACACCTTCAGCTGCCATTATGCTCTTGCTAGCATTCGAACATCTCCTGCTCTACATTGTGGAGCTTCAAGCTGTTTCGTTGCCACTATGACACTGGATGTTGGAGGGTCATTTCATCACTATGGACAACACTTTGGCGTGTTGTGCGCATCAACTGTCAGGGAGGATTTAAAAAGTCTTGCCACAAGAACAAAGATCAGTTTTGGCCATAACCTTTTATTCCAGCCTTGCCAGTAGTTTACATTCCAAAGGTGGACTTCCTCTGTTATCAGGGCCTGGATTTGGGCAAATAGGTCCTTTGTCTGACGGGGCTATGAGACTTGTGTCGCAGAAGGGGGACGCTGGACGTGGACCTTCTAGTTTTTAAATTCCACAGAAAACTGTATAGATTTATCTCCAGGTACAAGATCCCTTGTTGCAGCAGCATATGCTTTGGTAGCTTTGTGGGTTTAGTAAAGTCTGGCCCATGCCTTTCCTCTGTTTGCAATCATTTCCTTGTCTGCTCCACAGGCTTGCTTCTCTTAGTTCCAGCAACAGGCTGGTCTGTCTCCACTTTTGCACCTAGTGCTATTGGGGGACATTCTATCACTTGCGATCTTGTCTAGGTCTGCTAATCTTCTTTCCCTAATAGGGCATGTATATAGGGTTTGACGTTTTAGTTCCTGCTGTATGACCTCTGGTGATATTTTTGTTCCTACAGGGTAATGAAGTGGTGTTCAGGCCATAATCTCCATCCTTCCTGATATGGTTTCAGTTTCTACCTCACGCAGGACATGATTCGTTTGTCCCTCTGTCCAGCTCCAGTGCCTCAGTAGAACATTTTTTTTCTCATTTCTGTTTAGATAACTTTGTGCTATGTGGGTTTGCACTCCTTGATACTTCTCCTGTTGGAAAGTTTCTCTATCCAAAACTTTCTAGAAGAGGCCTTAGGACTTCTGTCTGGATGGTTCTGGCCATTGCACATGACTCTGTCAGGGAAACTCTTATATGTCTTTATCTAGTTTGCAGCTTCAGTATCTTACAGGCAACATAAGTACTGTTCCTGAGTTGTTTAATTTTTCCCACCACTCGGTAGACGCTGCTTTGGGATGTTCCAATCTTCAGAGATTCAAGATTTCCACTGTGTCTTTCAATAAATGGAAGATAAAATAGGATTTTTTGTACTCACCAAAAAATCTTTTTCTCTGCCTTCAATTGAAGGACACTCTGGTTGGTATGTCTGTGATCAGTTGTTGCTCTTTGTATTGCTTTATTATTGAGGTGTCTCGATCAGATGGGGCAGTATGGCCTCCTCCTGAAGGTAGCAATATAACCCAAAGGTTGAAGATTCAAGATCTCCGCTACGCCCTTTAATGAATGCAGAGAAAATTGTTTAACATTGAGTACAAAAAATTCTAATTGGACAAAAGATGCCTTCCAAACATGGTTTCAAACTCTACGAAGAGACATTTGAGCCATGATCACATTTTCTCACTCAGAAAAACTGCTTGGTTTTTCATATAAAGAAACAATCACATTTGCAGTTCCATAAATACATCAGACCAATGCCAGGTTGTTAGACTGTGGCACTGTACAAAGATTTGTAAAAGATTGGGTTAATAGGGGTTAGTAACACAAACAAGGTTAGCTGTACCAGCTAACCTTGTTTGTGTTACTAACCCCTATTATCTCAATCTTTTACACATCTTTGTACTGTGTCACAGTCTCATTTTTAAATGACTATCCTTCATGTAGTTCTGAGATATCCTTAAATATTGTTTGTAGTAAACATTGTTTTCAAAGATTTTGAATAACAACTCACATAAGAAAATGTGACCTGACACAACCAGTAATGGCAGGCCTCCATCCCTTTGTATGAATACAGAAAAAAGAAAAGGAGAGTGGGACTTTGAATGAGGTATGACATTGCAAATGATGATACATGAGATATACAGTATCTCACAAAAGTGAGTACACCCCTCACGTTTTTGTAAATATTCTATTAAATCTTTTCATGTGACAACACTGAAGAAATTACACTTTGGTACAATGTAAAGTAATGAGTGTATAGCTTGTATACCAGTGTAAATTTGCCATCCCCTCAAAATTACTCAACACACAGCCATTAATGTCTAAACCGCTGGCAACAAAAGTGAGTACACCCCTAAGTGAAAATGTCCAAACTGGGCCCAAAGGGTCAATATTTTATGTAGCCACCATTATTTTCCAGCACTGCCTTAACCCTCTTGGGCATGGAGTTCAGCAGAGCTTCACAGGTTGCCACTGGAGCCCTCTTCCACTCTTCCATGACGACATCAAAGAGCTGGTGGATGTTATAGACCTGGCCCGCCTCCACTTTCTGTTCGAGGATGCTCAATAGGGTTTAGGTCTGGAGACATGCTTGGCCAGTTTTACCCTGTTTCACCTTTACCCTGTTTCTTTAGGAAGGCAGTGGTCATCTTGGAGGCGTGTTTTGAGTCGTTATCATGTTGGAATACTGCCCTGCGGCCCAGTCTCCGTAGGGAGAGGATCATGCTCTGCTTCAGTATGTCACAGTACATGTTGGCATTCATGGTTCCTTCAATGAACTGTAGCTCCCCAGTGCCAGCAGCACTCATGCAGCCCCAGACCATGACACTCCCACCACCATGCTTGACTGTAGCAAGACACACTTGTCTTTGTACTCCTCACCTGGTTGCCGCCACACACGCTTGACACCATTTGAACCAATTAAGTTTATCTTGGTCTCATCAGACCACAGGACATGGTTTCAGTAATCCATGTCCTTAGTCTGCTTGTCTTCAGCACACAGTTTTTGCAGGCTTTCTTGTGCATCATCTTTAGAAGATGCTTCCTTCTGGGACGACAACCATGCAGATCAATTTGTGTGTGGTGTATGGTCTGAGCACTGACAGTCTGACCCCCCCACCGCTTCAACCTCTGCAGCAATGCTGGCAGCACTCATACGTCTATTTCCCAAAGAAAACCTCTCGATATGAGTTCTTTGTCATGAGGTATAAAGTGCAAATAACTATTGCACTAACCAGTGAGAGAAATAAGATTAAGCTGCTACATAGGAATGTGACAAAAATTCATTCATTCAAAGGGATGTGGAAATGTAGCTCTAAAAGTGAAAAACAGTGATAATGAAAAACTGACAACTCAAATCTATAACATTCTGAGTCCCATCAGTTAATGAATGAGAGAACAAGTCCCAGGTAGGTCAGTCCAAACAGAAGACAGAATCCACCCCGGCCGAGTAGTTGTTCTCATGTGGAGACAGATGGTAGGTTGAGTATGTACAACATCCAAGCAAGTGTGACATCCAATGTAAGATAAGATTAAATACTCTTACCAGAACCAGTGGACCTGGATGTCAGTGACACCAGGTCAATCAGGCATGAGTATCCAAATCAGCGGATCCATAGGAACGCTCCAAGAGGTCGAGGAAGGTCCAGAAATTTATCAAAGGGGTCTCGATGATGCCGACAGCCACTGAGAAGTTGTTGACTGGATGGAAAGGACAAAAAAAAACTAAAAGCCAGGAAGATATGTAAAGAAAAAAGGGGCTTCCAATGGTGTAGGTCAAAAGGTTTTTTTATTTATAAAAACCAGCATACAGGAAAAAATGTGACCACAAATAAAAGCAATATGGGGAGCAGTGAAACCAAGTCCGACGCATTTCGTCCTACTAGGACTTCTACTGGGGCATCTAACAGCTCCCCCATATTGCTCATATATATAGATATCATAACAATTGTAAAACAAATCTAAAAGGTCAGTGAAAGAATTGGCAACAAGATCTGTAATTGGAGGGGAACTGGTCACATGGGGACCTGAGTTCCAAATCTCCATATGGGGACCAATCGCAACACAGTCTCCTAGGATGTATAACCATCACCTGGAAGTGAACCATTCTGCACGCGGTACAAACAATTTTCAAAAATCCCGCGAAAGCGGACGTGATTCCCACGTGACTGGCAACAGCCAGTCACGATCAGAACAATTGGCGTCAATCTGGGTACAATGTTGCTCACCTCCATATGGAGGCTTGGAGCGTCACAAAGAAACCGGAAGTGACGTCAAACGTCAACCACCCCAGAGGCGTGATACGTGTGTCGCGTCAGGCGGCAAGCGTTGAACAACGTGCAGGTCACGTGACAACCCCCATCCGCGACACCGGATACACAGAGCATATGACGCGCTGGATGCAAAACCAAGCACAGAATCACGTAACCAGAAACAGATTCCGCGCGATCAGCACAATAATCTCACTGATGACATCCATTAAAAGATAAACATCATATACAAATGACAGACATATAAAAACATCCAAAATAGGGGGTGGGGCGTGGTCAGGAGAAAAAACGAGGAGTGAGGACACGTGCTATCAGAGCTCCTGATGTCCTCCAGAAAAATAGCAAACTAGCCAGTACAATAACAGCCCTCCCGGTATGAGTACCGCAAGAAGGGGAAAGGAAAAAGAGAACACACAGCAGCAGCGACTCTTCCGCCAGAGATACAGAGCTACTTTCCAGGGACAAGATCCGCCAGCCTACGGAACCGTACCACGGGGGCTCAGTCTGCCTCCTATTCGGAAGCTGTAATGGCTGCTTTACCAGCGTCAACTCCTGTAGTGGCTACAGAAACTATCTGTGCTTCTATCGTACAGCAGACTACACTAGAGCAGAGACAGCAAGTTGGTGTACTGTTACCTACTGTGGAGGGAGAAATCAAGGCCCTTAAAGCCCTCCTCCAGGCATTACCTACCCGTACTGATATGGAGACACTGATCCTTTGCGTGGAAGAGACGCATCGTAAAGACTTTCAAGCTATCCAGGTAGAGGTACAATCATTGGCGGAAAGGGTCTCTACTCTACTCTTCTGGAGAAACAGCATCAGCCCTGCTGGAGAGAAGAGTGGCTCAGCTGGAGCAGCAGAGGATCAGCATGCTGTACAGGCTCTCACACTACAGCTGCACCTGGAACAGCTTGAGGACCGGAGCCGTCGTAACAATCTATGGCTGAGGGAGGTCCCGGATGATACAGGTGAGGAGACATTACAATAGATAGTATTGAAAATATGCCAACAAATGGCGCTTCCGGTGGCCCCCCAGGACCTCAAGTTTGAGAGGGTTCATAGAGTGCTGGGTCCCCGCTCCACAGATTTAAAAAGACCTAGAGACATTGTATGCTGTATGCTTCATTATACACACAGAGAGATTATTCTTCGCAAGGCGTGGGAGCTGGGAGAGATTCTTTTCAATGGATCTCCTATAAAAAATATTAGCAGATATATCGAGGAATACTTTGCAAAGGAGAGCGTTGCTACATCCATTACTAGACAAGATTAGGCAACTGGGGGGCACATATCGGTGGGGGTACCCTATCTCGTTAACCATAAGGAAAGGACCCTCATCTTTTTCTTGTCTAGCCCAGCAGACTTATCTGGGCTGTTTTTCTTTTTGGAGACAGAGGCAATTCCTATTCCCAATTGGCTAAAAGCAATCCCGGAACAAATACGGCGAAGGCCTGCTGAACCTAGGAGGCTAGACCCGGAATCTCAAGGATTAAAAGAGCAAAGAAATCAACACAAGACCCTGGTAGAAAGCTAAAAATGGAAGAGGGATATGGAAGGACTTTGAGGAAACCATAGAATTGGAGGGAGAATTTAACCCCCCCCTTTTTTTTTTTTTTTTTTTTTTGGAGTAGATAATTTGGAAATATAGATCAATATGGATAAAAGGGGCTCCTATTTTAATTTTTTTCTTTTTTTCCCTTTTTTTTCCTCTCTGTCTTTTTTGTTCCCCCCCCCCCTTTTTTTTTTCCTCTCTGCCTTTTTTGTTCCCCCCCTTCCTTTTTTTTTAATCTACAGGGGAACAAGATACCAGATCTGGTTAGGATTGGTTTTACTACTTCCCTTTTTCTCCGCTGATTGTGAGACCCATAAGTACTCAAACAGAACAAAAGTGGTATTGGAAAAGGGGGAGGGGAGGTATTAGGATTGCTGTTTTTTTTTTTTCTTTTGTGTGAGATTGGGGATAAGGGTTTTATTTTTCATAGTGTGAGAAGATTATTTAAATGTATTAAGACTATTATCACTTAGTGGTTTAAGGTGGCAAGGAATTGCAACATTTTACTTATATTTTTATTTTTATTTTTTTCTGTTTTTTATCACTTTATGTCACTTATGATTTTATGAGTAAAGTAAAATTCAGAGATTCAAGGTTTCCCCCTAAGACAGGGGGTAGGATATGGTGGTGAGAATATCACATAGACAAAAAGTAACTCTATATTTATAGCACAAAATAAGATACAATACAATATGACACAGGGGTTAAGGGAGTAGTTGTAGGTAACTACAAACCCCCCCCTAATTTTTTCTATTATAAAAGCTCTCCCCTCTTTCCCCCCTGCAGGATAATCTTACATGTGTGTGGAAGTAGATACATAGGGCAGAGAGGTTAGGTCTTTAAGTAGAAATAAAGATATGAGGAAACTCCCATTGATAGATCAAAGAAGAAGAAATGGAGGAAGTGGAAGAAGTCTTTACTTAGAGGTATTTTGACCCTCATATGTTAAATTATATATTTTATTGAATTCAGTTTGCTCTTTCTTCCTCTCCTCCTATCTCCATAACTTCCATTTTTTTTTCTTCTAATTTTTCCTCCTCTATGTAAATAAAATAGATATAAATGAAATAAGGGCAACAATGATGATGTTGATATTGAAATATTGAAATTTTGTGTTAAACTGGTAAATGACATTCTTTTTTTATTTTTTATTTTTGCTGGAGGGCAAAAGTAGGGAGCCCCACAGCTCAGACATCTCAGACCACTCTCCCAGTTAGGCCTGCGCCTACATGGTCCAGTAAGACCAGAATAAGGTGCTTTCCTGAGGGTAATAAGTGGAGAAGAGGAGTGATATCTTCCCTCCCCCCCCCTTTTTTTTTCTCCTTCTCCCTTCCCTCTCCCCTCTTTTTTTTTTTCTCCCTTCCCTTGTTCCTAAAATGGCGCTGGATAGTATAGTAGTGATGTCCCTGAAAGCTAAGGGTCTTAAAATACCCGAGAAACGACAAATGCTACTACATGATCTGAAACATTTCCGTGCTGACATAGCTTTTATTCAAGAGACAGACAGACTTCAATATCTCCAAAACAGATTTTACCCGTTGACATACCATGCTACTAATTCGATGGCTAAATCAAAAGGGGTCTCAATATTAATTTCAAGCAAAATACCCTGGCGCCATCAAATATCATTGATAGACCCTACGGGACGATATATTTATATAAAGGGCCTCCTGGGGAACAAGCAGATGACACTGGCAACAATCTATACTCCCAATGAAAATCAGGCCTCTTTTCTAGATGGTACCCTTATATCGGGGTTATAGTGCATAGCAGCAGGACTTTTTCACCTTTTTTACTTAATCACAATTTTTATACACCTAGCGCAATTTCTTTTTTTAATTCTCTTTTCTAGATGAGGCATTAGAGAAGCTTTTAGATTTTGTAGAGTGGCAGTTGATACTAGGAGGAGATTTTAATATACCCTTGATACCATCAACAGATACCTCCACGGGGATATCATCGATCCCTCCTAGCCAACTAAAACGTACTGCAAAATTATTCCATAAAGCTCAATTGATTGACGTATGGAGATTGCAACATTCTGGGGAACTAGATTACTCGTTTTATTCACCTCCACATAAAATCTATACCAGGATAGATTATTTTTTGATTCCCCATACCTGTTTACATGCAGTCCGGACTACATCCATAGGAAATATTACATGGTCAGACCATGCCCCTGTATTCCTGACTTATGATCTAACAGGAGCTCAGACATCTAGACATCGTTACTGGCGACTTAATGAAAGTCTTTTACAGATACCAGAAGTCTTAGAGGACGTGACTAAAGAGCTGACATTATACTTTCAGATGAATGACCTACCAAATTGTGACCCAGGAATTTTATGGAAAGCACATAAGTCAGTTCTTAGAGGTGTTTTTATTAAGCATGGGGCTCGTGTTAAACAAGAACGAACGAAACAGCTTACGGAATTACTTGATAAATTAGTGATTGTGGAATCTAGTCATAAACATGCTCCTAATAAGACTCTGGAAACAGACTTGGCGGTACTGAGGAAGCAAATTACCGATTTGCTTCACTACAAGGCGAAAGCAGCGCTACAGTTTTGCCGTAAGGTGAACTATGAATCGGGTGATAAATGTGGGAAAGTATTGACAAGAAAAGTGAGAAAACATAAACTGTCAACATATATCCCCCAAGTTGTCAATGGGAACGGCCAAAAAGTAACTTTACCAACGCATATTTCCCAGGAATTTAAAGAATTTTATTCACACCTATATGATCTAGCATTACCTATATTGCGTCGATCTGCTATAGATGAATATATTTAAACATCTCAAATGCTGTCCTTAGCCCATGAGATATGTATGGAACTGGATGCCCCAATAACATTGTTGGAACTTCAACAAGCGTTAGGGTCTATGAAATCAGGGAAGGCCCTGGGTCCGGACGGGTTTACTGTAAAATACTATAAAAGTTTATTTGAAATATTAGGCCCATGCTTGATCAATCTATTTAGTTCGATCGACTCTGGATCTTCATTCGCTAGGGATACTCTGGGAGCCTACATCGCTGTGATATATAAAGAAGGTAAGGACCCTACCTTGTGCGGTAGCTTTAGGCCTATCTCACTTTTGAATGTAGACCTTAAGCTCTGTACTAAAATCTTGGCTACCCGACTGTTAAACCATTTACAAAAATTAATCCACTTAGATCAGGTTGGATTTATCCTGACACGTGAAGCGAGGGACAGCACTTCTACAGTGCTGAACCTACTTCACATGACCAAGTCCACAAAAACTCCATGTGTCTTTTTAAATACAGATGCGGAGAAAGCATTTGAGTAAGTTGGCCATTTATGCTCTCCGTACTCAGACATATTGGACTTGGGGAGTGTGTTGCGTTTGTTACAATATTTTTTTTTATTAATCAGACAGAAGATACATGGGACATAACATTACAATAGTGGTTGGTCATAGAGATATTGTCAGTTTTTTGGCTTGAGTAGATTTCTCAAACAAATGCGGGTTCGTACAATGGGGTTAGATACCATTGTTGTATTACAGTTTGAACAGGCTATTGTCTCTATTGGTACAGTACACAAGAAAGAGATTTCATTGTTTGAGATCTTTTTCAGCTATCAAACTGAAAAAATGACTGTTAGATTACTGTCAGGTGTTGGCTTGATTAGACAATGGGTACGTAGATAGAGTTTTCAACAGTCCATTGTTTCTACAGTTACAGTAAACAGGCATGTTTTCTGTTGTTTGGTAACTATGGCAAACAGCCTGACACATAAAAGGGGTGAGTAGGGAGACACACACACACCATCATGCTGTAACATCTGATGCCACTCATAATAGAAGAAACTTGCCTGATGCTCCAGGAGAATCTTTGCTAATGGAGATCACGAACATACAGTAACAGAAGATAAGTAACCTTTAAGTGTATTTGTACTATTATAGACCATAGGCTGTTCAGATTGCTAGGCATTTTGCGTGTTATAGATATCTGTTAGTCTTGTATTGTATTCCTAATATTGTAATAGTTTTGTATGTACAGCATCTTTGTATAGTAAAGCATATTTACACATTGCAGAAATCTCAGCTTCCTTATACCACAGAGTAACCTTGCTAGATAGACGCAAGCAAAACATTTGGGGTCTCGTGCCGCGATCTGTGCTATAATTCAACTGAAGCAGACCTGTTTTTCTGTAGTGTGTTGTGCAGCTTGTGCTAGGTAAAATGCTGCGTAAGCTGTTTAGGAAAAGCAAGGCTGCAGAGGGTTCTGGTGGCCAGAAGGAAGTGTGCAGCTTACCTATCTGGGACAGAGACAATGAGTGGGAGCCTCTTGCTAAATAATTTGTGACGTATGCTTCTCCCTTGAAGCTGACTTGGGGTGATAAAGTCTCAGATCATTTTGTAGATTTTAGCCTTAAGGGGTTGGATTTAAGTAAAAAAGAGAAGAGGACAGTGTCCACAGTGGGCTGGTATTTCCTTAATGCTATTTACACTGAATCACAGAGAAGGGAGAAGGCAGAGGCAGAAGTTAAGGTATTAAAATACCAGCTAGCAGTTGCTTCAGAGTGTGTGTGTTCAATTACTAGTCGGGCTGATGATTTGCAAGAGCGATGTGCAGCCCTCATGACCAAATCAATTAATGCCTTAAGGAAAAGGAAGGGCCGTAAACCTGTTAGTAAAGCCAGGGTACGTGCCATTGTCACATCCTAAAATTAGGATTGTGAGGATGTGCTCTCCTCAAATGATAGTGAGGATGAGGAGATAGAGTTTGATATTTTGCATGATGATCTGCTAGTGCGAAAGAAAAAGTATGCCAGACCTCTCATTACTAAGCATAGGAAACGGCAACATGATAGAGAGGATATGGCAGATGGGGAGGTGCATTATCGCAACCCCAGAGATGTTGAATTTGAAGAAGTACGGGAGTTTACACAAACTGAACTCCATGAGCTGGCAAAACAATACAAACAAAGGTCTGGGGAACCCCTAGTGAGTTGGCTCTTACGCTTATGGGATGAAGGGGCGGACAGTGTTGTTTTGTCAGGTAAGGAAGTAGTGACTATGGGAGTGTTAACCCATGATCCACAATTGCGTCAGGCAATGCGAAAAGCCCGAGAGTTTAGCGTGAATTTTTCACTGTTAGACCTTGTGAGAGATGGAATAGTCCGAGTATACGCTAGTCCTACTGACCTGGAAAATACCTACTCCTGGAGATCAATAGGAGAGGGTATTTCCAGGTTACGTGAGATGGGTTTATAACCTGATTAAATACGTTTCCAGAATGGATGGGTCCAGATATGGAACCCTTTACGTCTGCTCTGCGCTCTAAGCTGATGAAGTCTGCGCCATTTAATCTCAGGGCTCCATTATTGTCCTTGTTGGGAGGCCGGGGATTAAACAGCAAGATTCATGAAGCCACAACCCTTTTAAGCCAGTTGGGGGAGCTAGAGGAGACTAAAACAAAACCTGTCAGGACAGTAGATAAGGTCAAGGCCAGACAGGAAGAATACAAGCAGAAAAGAACAAAGAAGAAAGGGATTTGGGTAGAGAAGACAGGAGGTGAAGAGAAAACCAGGCTAGTTATTTCTAGGAAACAAATGTGGGTGGACCTATTAAAGACAGGTGTACTTAAAGATGAGATAGATGGGATTTCTACTGCAGAAATGCTGAAGAGGTGGAAACATTTAGTAGGGAAAACTGCCAGGGTTAGAAACACTACTCCTAGTGAAGATAACATCAGCCTTGACTTAGAGAAAACAGAACAGACCCCTCCTGTTAGCCTCAAACCAATTCCCAAAACTGAACATGAACCCAAACCCAAATCCCTTTATCCTGGGGAGGAGTTAGAGAAAATCAGAAAAGGGGATTGGGAGGTTCCTTATCCTTTATGAAGGGAAGGTGAGTCTCCTGTAATAGCCGTGAGGGCAGTGACAGCAGGAGACCGACGCCCATATGCACCTGTCACTGTATGGTGGGGGAAGTCATCTTCTCCTACACACGTAATGGCTTTAGTTGATAGTGGAGCCGAAGTTACACTTTTACAAGGAAATCCGTCCCATCACAAAGGAGAATTGATTTATGTAGAAGGTTTGGGAGGGCAAACTACACCAGCAGTTAAGATACGGGTGAAATTGGCTATTGGCAAGGGATCAGGATTTATGACAAATGTTTGGTATCAGAGTTACCCGAAAATATTCTTGGGATGGATGTACTTCAAGGTCAGTCAATTCAGACTGAAAGAGGTACATTCACATTCGGGTATCCTGATAAAGCGTTTCTGGTTAGGGCGGTGAAGGCTGTGGTCAGAAGTCATGCGAAATGGACCCCTGTCTACATTCCTCCACCAGAGAAGCCAGTCTGTCTCAAGCAGTACAGACGTCCTGGAGGCCACAAAGAAATTGGGGAGACTATTCAAGAACTGTTGCGAGTAGGGATCCTTAGACCTGCTGTAAGTCCTTTCTCCTCTCCGGTGTTTCCAGTAAAAAAACCTGATGGGACATATAGAATGACTGTGGATTACAGAGGTCTAAACAAAGTGGCACCTCCATTGAAGTCAGCTGTACCAGATATGATCTCAATTGTTGAGAAAATTGCTAAAGATGCAGGAGAATATCATGCTGTGATAGACCTGGCTAATGCTTTCTTTTCGATTTTGATAGACTCAGAGTGTCAAGACCAGTTTGCTATAGTGTGGGACGGCCGCCAGTACACTTTCACCGTGCTTCCTGAAGACTATGTTTATTCTCCAATGATTTGTCATGGACTGATTGCCCGAGATTTATGTACCCTGAGTTTGAAAGTCGCTGTGTTCCGCTACATTGATGACATCATGATCTCTGGGACAAAAGAAGATGTAACTGAAGCACTGCACCTGCTGATAGAGCACTTGGAGAACAGAGGGTGGGCTATCAACAGAGACAAAGTCCAAGGACCTGCCACAGAAGTGAAATTCCTGGGAATGATGTGGACTGGGCCACAGAGGAAAATTCCAGAGACAGTTGTGCAAACTATCCAGGTGCTGTCACCCCCTACTACCAAAAAGGAGGCACAGAAGTTCATTGGAGTTGTGGGGTTCTGGAGATCGTTCATCCCACATCTTGGACTGATTCTGAGGCCTATATATAATGTCACCAGAAAAAAGACTGAGTTCTCATGGGGTTCAGAGCAGCGGACTGCATTCCTGGCTGCTAAAGAAGCTATTTTGCAGCATCAGTGATTAGAACCCGTGAGACAAGCAGTACCTTTTCTGCTGGATGTGGTGGAGCAGAATGGTACCATATCTTGGAGTCTGTGGCAGCCAAATGAAAATAAAGGACAGAGCAATATCCATTGGATTTTTGTCCAAACAACTGACAGGGGCACAGAAGAGATACACGCCCCTAGAGAAGTACCTGTTTGGGGCCTACACAGCACTTCAACATGTAGAGACCATTACAGAAAAGGACACAGCCACCATCCATACTGCATTGCCAATAGCAGGATGGATGAGAGATAATGGACGACCACTAGGGCAGCTGTAGCCCAGAACCAGACACTGATGAAATGGAAGTGGTACCGTCAAGAAAGAGGGGGTATTACAGCTGGGGATGTTAGAGACATTTCAAAACAGTTGGCTGGGCTTGTCACTTTTACCAGCACCCGGCCAGAAGAAGAAATTCCTGTGCTGCAGTCATCCCCCATTCAAGAGGCTCCACCCTTTGAGTCTCTGTCAGAAGACATAAGGAAGTCAGCATGGTTCACTGATGGTTCAGCCATAGTCACCTCGTGTGGACATAAATGGACAGCAGCAGCCTACAACCCAAGTACAGACACAGTCCTGCAGGAGACCGGAATTGGAGAGTCCAGTCAGTATGCAGAGTTGAAAGCGGTGGTGATGACTCTTCAGGAGGATCCTTCTTCCCATGTCACTATCTACACTGACAGCTGGTTAAAGGACTGACAACTTGGATGCCCACGTGGAATTCTAATGAATGGATGATTCATGGAAAGGTGGTGTGGGAAGGCAGGGAAATCTGGGACTACATCTGGAAGGAAGCTCACTCCCGCACCATAAAAGTGGGGCATGTTGATGCACATGTGCCCCTAGTCCCAGACTTTGAGAACTATAACAGAGTTGCAGATGAAATCGCCAAAGTGAAGGCAGTTGTGCCAATTGATACTGTCTTGATGAACTTGGCCAACTGGGCCTAAAAGCAATCTGGACATTTGGGGCAGAAAGCAACATATGAATGGTCACAGTAGAGAGGATTGCCTATATCCATGGACATGATAAAGACTGTAATAGGGAACTGTACAGTGTGTGGAGAAGTGCGACAATGGCCATTGCAAAAGTACTCCACCGGGTCGATTAAGAGGGGTGAGAGGCCTGCAGAGATCTGGTAGATTGATTTCATCGGTCCACTGCCCCGGGGAAACAATGAACTGAGATATTGTTGCACTGCAGTGGACACCTATTCAGGACTTATGCTTGTTCATCCCTGCAAACGTGCAGATCAAGCCGCAATGCTTCAACTGCTCCAGAAACTTGTTTTTGCTTATGGTTGTCCCAAACAAGTCCAAAGTGATAACGGCTCACACTTCACCAGATCAACAGTACAGCAGTGGGCCAAAGATTCTGGAGTGTACTGGTTGTGCCACATCCCATACCATCCACAGGCAGCTGGTTTGATTGAAAGATACAACGGGCTATTGAAGGACCAGATACGCAAACTTACACCCACACATACACTAAGGGGGTGGGATCGGGTCCTCACACAGGCAGTCATGTTGTTAAATTCTAGGCCAATAGCCAAAAGCACACCATATGAGAGGATGTTAGGGGCTGGGGCACAGATTCCACAGCCGGAGTGCAGAGTTCAGTATTTATGTAAGGTTCCTGAAAGAACAGGGCTTAACAGATACCATGTTACTGCTTTCCATGACATAGAAACCAAAAGTGATGTATCTGAAGCTGAAGCCTATCTAGGAATGAGAGGGAATCTGACAGGAAGGTTTGAAGTTACATTTGCATTGACAGATGAGCTTCAAGACAGTGGCTGGGACTCTGACTGGTTAGTGGATACTTCTCAGCAAGAGTGGAAAGTGAGGCTACATAACAGCAAACCTTCCAAAATAAACAGCAGTGATCTTCTGGGAAATATCAGTATATTTCCTCTACTCCCTATTGATGTTCTTTGGGAGGGTCAGAAGTGGGTACAGGCAGGGGGCAAAGTGTTAGTCAGATATCCAGGCAAGAAGCCATTTAGAGGAGAGATTTTAGCTGAAGGGCCTGGATCTACTGTTTATGTATTATTAGAAGGAACAGATAATCCGCTTTGTTTTCCACTCCACAGGCTGTCTCTGATTTGATCCATAGGAAGACCAGAGAAAAGTGGTTACATGATGGAAAGAATGATGGAAGATCGCAAGAGCTGTGGAGAGCAAAGCCTTTGATGTATTACAAGCCTGGACTTGTTTCTAAAGAACTTTAGAATGGACTTTCTAATGAACTTTTTTAGTTAAAGACTGAAACACCTTCTCAGTGAAAATGGGAGGTGTTGCATTCAAGGAAAATTAATGTTTAGAATGAGTTTAGTAATGAAGAGATTTTGTGTGTAGTCTGAAAAGAAAAAAAAAAAACTAGGGCGGAATGTGTTGCGTTTGTTACAATTTTTTTTTATTAATCAGACAGAAGATACGTGGGACATAACATTACAATAGTGGTTGGTCATAGAGATATTGTCAGTTTTTTGGCTTGAGTAGATTTCTCAAACAAATGTGGGTTCATACAATGGGGTTAGATACCATTGTTGTATTACAGTTTGAACAGGCTATTGTCTCTATTGGTACAGTACACAAGAAAGAGATTTAGTTGTTTGGGGTCTTTTTCAGCTATCAAACTGAAAGAATGACTGTTAGATTACTGTCAGGTGTTGGCTTGATTAGACAATGGGTACGTAGATAGAGTTTTCAACAGTCCATTGTTTCTACAGTTACAGTAAACAGGCATGTTTTCTGTTGTTTGGTAACTATGGCAAACAGCCTGACACATAAAAGGGGTGAGTAGGGAGACACACACACACCATCATGCTGTAACATCTGACGCCACTCATGATAGTCTTTCATAATTATGTATGTATTTGGTGGCACATGTTGTAAAATGTTCCACAGAATAGACGCGTTGAGTGACCGAGGACTGAAACATATCACTCTTACATCCACCATAAACATTGTGTTGGCAGACACCAAATACATAGTCTATTTATTCACTTGCCCCTGCAACAAGCAGTATACAGGACTTACTATTAGAACATTTTCCATTCGGGTCAATGAACATGTGACCAATATTAAAAAAGGAAGATTAATCATAGTGTTCCCCATCACTATTTGAAACACCACAATCGAGACCCTGCTAGAACACAATTTTTGGTCATCGATAAGTTCGTTCCCCATTGGAGGGGCGAGTCCCACCTTCATGGGGTATCTCGCCTCAAAACTTATTGGATCTATGAGCTCAGGACCTACTCGCCATTCGGCATGAATGTCGAGTGGGATGTCAATTCCTTCATTAATAAAGCTTAATAGTATCCTGTCATTATACTCTACATCCTTACTTCTTATCCCTTCATCTAAAAAAATTTTTTTTCAATTTAATATACAATTTTTTAGTGTTTATTTCATATTTTTGCTGGGTGGCTCATTTACTAGGGGTATAGTCACCAAAGGGTTTCCGATCTTCCAGTTCAAGTGTCGGAATATCACTGTCATTGTATTTACATTATCCGTGTGCCCTTTTTTGATGCCCTCGTATATGTTTTACATTTTTTGGCCTTTATTAGCATTTAAAGGCCTCTGCTATTTATTAGTGTTGTGGTGCTATGTTCCAGCTGAGTTCTGGTGTATTTGCACCCTCTATTTTCATTTTGGATGTTTTCATATGTCTGTCATTTGTATATGATGTTTATCTTTTAATGGATGTCATCAGTGAGATTATTGTGCTGATCGCGCGACGTGTGCATTTGCCGTGCATGCGGACTGTTTCTGGTTACGTGACTCCGTGCTTGGTTTTGCGCTGGATGCTCGGCGTGTCATATGCGCTGTGTATCCGGTGTCGCGGATGGGCGTTGTCACGTGACCTGCACGTTCCACGCTTGCCGCCTGACACGATATATGCATCACGCTACCGGCATGGTTGACGTTTGACGTCACTTACGGTTTCTTTGCATCGCTCCAAGCCTCCATGTGGAGGTGAGTGATGTTGTACCCGGATTGACGCCAATTGTTCTGATCGTGACTGGCTGTTGCCGGTCACGTGGGAATCACATCCACTTTCGTGGGTTTTCTGAACGTTGTGTGTACCGCGTGCAAAATGGTTCACTCCCGGGTGATGGTTATACATCCAAGGAGTCTGTGTTGCGATTGGTCCCCATATGGAGGTTTGGAACTCAGGTCTGTTAGATGCCCCAATAGAAGTCCTAGTAGGATGAAATGCATCGGGCTTGGTTTCACTGCTCCCCATATTGCTTTTATTTGTGATCACATTTTATCCTGTATGCTGGTTTTTATAAATAAAAAAATCTATTTGACAACCATTGGAAGCCCCTTTTTTCTTTACATATCTTCCTGGATGTGAGTTTTTTTTTGGCCTTTCCATCCGGTCAACGCCAGGTTCGCTCCAAATGACCCATTTGAATTGGGCAAAAAGTCAGAGTTATAGGGGCATGATCCGACATAGTTATGGATTCAATTGTACTCGTGAGGACATTCTCCAAATAAAATTGGTCTACCAGAAACAGGTCCAGACGCGAGTACATATCGTGTGTTTTAGAGTAATAACTATAATCCTTAATTCCTGTATGCATTACCCACCAGCTGTCTACAAGATGTTGAGAACGTAGAAGTTGTTTAACATGCTTTAAGGCTCTGAAGGACAGCACTGTTCTACCTGTTGATGTATCCATACTTGGGTCCAACACCAGATTAAAATCCCTGCCCAATATCAGACATCCTTCTCTAAGGTTTTCCAGGATTCTAAAGGTTCTAGAAAGAAAATTAACCTAACCTTCATTCGGTGCATAAATCGATGCGAATGTATAACGTACACCATGCAGTGTACCTTTCACAGATAGGAAACGTCCCTCTGGATCACTCTGAAAGGTCTCCGTTTTCCATGGGCAAGACTTCTTAAACGCGATTGTTACCCCTCTTGCCCTTGCAATTGGTAACACTGCATGGTACCATTGATTCATTATGGTCTGAGGCAGGCTAGGAATGTAGCTCCCCTGGAAATGTGTCTTTTGTAAGAAGACCACGTCTGCTGCATGATGTTGCAGTTCCAGCCAGAGGCGCCCTCTTTTAATTGGTGAGCGCAACCCCCTTACATTGTATGATATCATTTTCAATGCAGCAACCATTCTTTAAATTATCCTTGCAAACTTCCAGTACCAGTCCCTTGATACAGTCCCCAAGACACTTCTATCCCTTACATTCTTACCACTGATCCTACTATCCACATTACCAATAAGACATAACACAGCAAGAAAAAAGAAAAAGAAAAAAAAATCATCATAAATACCATAAAAAAAAACATACACCATCCTCTTCCACAATAAAAAAACTCCCCCCTGGAGTATATCTACTAATCGGGGGGGGCTATGCAAATATACACCCCTTGTGCACAGATCACCCTCCTTTCCTGCTTTTAGCAGATTAACTAATCCCCTGAATCTGGACCAACCTATTGACCATGAAATGGTCCCCATTTCCCACCTTACTCACTCATTCCCTCCCTCCTCCCAAGCATTTGCCTTTAATTCCCCTCCCTGGTGACTGGATCTAAATGACCTTATCGCTTCCATATATCAAAACAAAACAAAAAAAAAACAAAAACAAAAAAAACTTTTTTCTTTAGATCCCTTCAGATCCCCTCCTCTATTTAGTCCCTTTATCAACCTATCTATGTCTTCTTATGCGATGTCCACGTTGGCCTTTTGCCAGGATTTCTTGCCATCGCTCAGGCCGATGTAGAGGGGATCCTGGGTACAATTATCTGGGTACAATGCTATATTTATACCATCAAACAAGATTCCAGGCTTACTATGGGCCATCCTCATAATGCTCTCTTTCACTGCATATTTATGCACTTTACAAATGACGTCTCTTGATGTCCCTGCCTTCTGGGCACTATGGGATGAGACCCGGTGGACCCGATCTATTCCTATGGTTTCAGGTGCCAATTCCCCCAAAATCTGACAAAAGATTTTTTGGGTTATTGAAACTAATTCAGGCGTTGGGATTGATTCGGGCAATCCTTTTATACGGATGTTTTGTCTTCTGTCCCTATTTTCATAATCGTCCGACTGATCCCTGTAGGAATTTAAAAATTCTTCATGTTTTTTAATAGTATTTTGAACGTCCACCACTGCATGTACTATGGCTTCTTGGTCATTCTCCACTGTTTCTACTCTATGTCCCAGAGCTCGGATATCCTCGTTTAAACTTTTCACCGCTTGCAAACACGACTGTTCCACGGCGCTTATTAATTGTTGGATATCTGTTTTTGTGGGAAGGGCCCTCAATAAATCCCTTATATCCCTCTCAGTGTCTTCCGTTTGTTTATTCAGACTCTGGGGCCGCCTTTCCCTATTTTTTGGGCTTAAATGATTAGACATTAAGGACTGATTGTATTCCAGCAAGCCATGACTAAGGTCTGCTTCCTCCAATGTTTGTGTACCCTGTATGGCCATCTGACCTGTATTGGGGGCTGGGGCTTCTCTCCCTACTGCTAATACAGTCTCTATGCAGTGTTGAGCCTCTAGTGTCCCACCATTAGCCGCCATTTGATCCAAATCACCTTGATCCTGTGTTAATGGATCCTGTTTATCAAAGTCCACTATTTGGGTGGCCCTGCTCCCTGGCCCTCACCTCCTCTGCGGTCTTCCTTGGGCCCTGTCCGGCACCTGGAGAACTTTGTTCAGGGGCTTTCCTCCCCCTAACCGCTGCAGGAGATCTCCTACCATGCTCTGCGAGACCATTTCCCACCACCTGGGTGTCGAGGGTCCTTGTCGGGGGCCCTCGCTCCATGCCACTGGTAATGTTAGCTCCGCTGCACTTCTTTTCTTCCTGTCTCCCTGTTTGCCGTCCCGCTCCATGATCCGAGACACGGGGAGACAAGTAGGCTCGGATTCCGTCCACCGAGCTTCGACCTCTTTCCGCCGGCTGTAGCGCGGCTTGTCTATGGGTCGTCATGATCAGCTGATCGGCGGCTCAGCTGCTTGTTTGTGGTTTCTGCCCGGGAGTCCTGAGGAGGGTGGAGCACTCACTCACACACGTCCGCTCATCACATCAAATCGTACCCTACTTGCCACCACCATGTTTCACTGTGGTGATGGTGTTCTTTGTGTAATGCGATGTGTTGGGTTGGGTTTGCGCCAGACATAGCGTTTTCTTTGGCCGAAAAGTTAAATTTTAGTCTCATCAGACCAGAGCACCTTCCTCCATACATTTTGGGAGTCTTCCACCTGCCGTTTCGCAAACTCAAAATGTGCCATTTTGTTTTTTGCTGAAGGCAATGGCTTTCTTCAGGCCACTCTGCAATAAAGCCAACCTCAGTGGAGCATACGGCTTATTGTCGTCCTGTGTACAGATACTCCAGTCACTGCTGTGGAACTCTGCAGCTTCTCCAGGGTTAATAATAACAGGAAGAAACGATGCAGCGCTAAACATAAAAATCAGGATTGAGTGATCCACATAAATGTGACTATCAGCTGTGCAACGTGATAGTGTGTAGCTAAATGTAAAAAAATATAAAAAACCAAATACAATATTATAATGAGTCCATGATCATATCAACGACCAATAACGTAGACATCATGGTCATGTGAATGTTCAATGAAGGTGAACAGTATAAATGTAGGATGAGTGAGAGGTTTCTCAAGGGTGATACGTGGTTCACAGAGGTGGTGTTCCAATACTCAGTATCCACAGCAAAGAATAGATGGAGCAAATACGCTTACCGGAGCTGGTGGACACGTTTGCCGTACGGCTAGGTGTCATACAGGCTTGAGGATCGATCGATCCAAACAGATGTAGAGGTGTATACGGTAGGTTCCACTGGTTCCTCTGTAACAATGGTAAACGGCCTGGGGACAGCAGATGTTCAAAGTCCAGTTACAGGCATTTCTCCAACCGGTGTATATTGGGGGAATACACCTTTCACATAGCCACTATGGGGACATGGAAAAGGAAAAAAAGGCTCCACATAGTGCTTTAAATCCAAAAAAGCAGGTTTATTATAAACCAAACAGGGTAAAAAATTCAGATAACAGCATCCAGGATAAAAGTGATCACAACTAAGAATAGCGTGGTACCAAGAACATAAAAATCAATTGCAAACCGACATGTTTCGGACTAGAGGTCCTTCTACTGGGGCATATTGTCCTTTGTCTGGTATCACGCTTGTATATATAGACACACAGTAAATTTAAAATCAGCTTCAGCTGTCACACTAAAATCAGCTGTGAGAGGCTGTTGAAAAACGGACCTCACAGCCAATAAACATCCAGGTGTATAGGAATGACATACACCTACTCAGCCACCCAATCACGAGTGGCTAAGTATGTCCTATCAGCTGTGAGAGACCGCTATAGGGCGGACCTCACAGCCAATGTCAATCTAAATAAATAGGGGTGGCTTGTGGTGATGAAGCAGCCCAATCACGAGCCGCCAAACCCACCACCTGATGTCACATTACAAGGAGTCCTCCCCACGCTCTGGCTATTGTGTTTCAAGCCTCAATTCCATTCAGGGAAGAGGCTGGTATAAATACATAATGCGGAGCGGCGTAGCTCCGCCCACACAGCGCGCTCCAGCGTCAATGTGTAGAGAGGCCGAGCTCAGGTAACTGGACAGCTGTATGTGACACCGGATATCCTAAAAATAATGTGCTACCATAACAAAACTGTTGTCAGGATCAGAATAAAAAACATAACCATCATATTAAAAACGCAAGGACATACATTTCTAAACTCCTACACTCTATTATCAAAACTAAAAAGCGTATAGAAAAGGAACTTTTATCTCATATTTAATGCACATCCTAACAGTATCTATTAGAACAGATATGGCTTGGGACAAAAAATCGATCTATCTCAACATCCATCTTAAATACATAATAGATGTATAGAAAATGCTATATCTAGTAGCTATATGCGACTCCATAAAAGACTAAAATTGTGTGTAAACCAGGCCCTGTTCATTCAAATGGTACTAAATGAAAATTGGTGGATGATGTAATAGAGATAAATGTTGATGGGTGAGAAATGGAACGACAGAGGTGGAAATAACCAAACCTGAATGCACTGTAAAAAGTGGGGCCAAATCTGCCAAAAACTTAGTGCCTCTCGGATTCCTGTCATGATGTTCGAGAAAATGCCAAGGCACACTATGATTGGTACGGCCTAGTTTTATAGCGGTAATATGCTCATTCACCTGGGTGCTGAATGCCCTTATCGTGCGGCCCACGTACTGTCTGTTGCACGGGCAAGTGATGAGGTACACAATAAAACGTGTAGCACACGTGGTGAAATGTTTCATGTGGTATGTAATAGAAGTGACTGAAGACTGGAATGTTTCTGACTTCCTACGTCCACATGCGTTATGCATGCAGACATTACGTCTGCAGGGGTAGTATCCCTTAGTTTCTGGAAATAGGGATGTTCTGTTGGGTGCTTCTATGACATTATGTGAGATGTAATCACGGAGAGAAGGGGCTCCTCTAAAGGTAACACCTGCATGATTAGGGAGCACCTAAAACTGGGTCACTTTTCAGAACTCTCCAATGTTGGTTCAAAATATGTTTAATTTGCCTATGTTGGATAGAGAACTGAGTAAACATTGACCATTTGAATTTATCATCAAGGGTAATCTTAGGACGTTCAGTGATGAGAGTATCTCGATCAATACAAGAGATTTTAGAGATCTCCTGATCTAAAAGCGATGGCTGGTACCCTTTTGCGACTAAACGCTCTTTCAAAAAATGAGCTTGTTTTATAAAGTCCCCAGAAGTGGAACAATTTCTGCGAATCCGCAGCAGTTGACTCCGAGGGACAGATTCCAACCAAGGGCTGTAATGGCAACTATCTGTAGAGATATACCCATTTCTGTCCGTCGGCTTGAAGTAGGTGGTAGTCACAATCCGACGGTCAGCTACGGATATCTCTAAATCCAGAAATTGTATGGAGGTAAAGCTTGTCTCATAGGTGAGGACTATGCCTCTCTCGTTGTTGTTGAGAGTGGCCATGAACTCATGGAGAGTTTCCTCGTCCCCTTTCCATAGGAGGAGGATGTCGTCTATGTATCTTGCCCATAAACACAGCTAGGGCCGCTGTGACGGGTAGACGACATCCTCCTCCCATAGTGCCATAAAAAGATTGGTGAGGCTGGGGGCAAATTTTGCCCCCATAGCCACGCCTTTGTTCTGCAAGTAAAACTGGTTATTGTACCAGAAATAATTGCTGAGTGTAGCAAATTGTAAAAGCTCCATAACGAAGCTTTGTTGGACTGGTGGAATGTTATTAGTCTTGGCCAGGTAATATTTTACAGCCTCAAGACCCAATTTGTGCGGAATGCAGGCATATAATGACGTGACGTCCGCCGTAACCAGGATAAGATTATCCTGGTACTCGATGGACGCCAAACAGCGGATGGTATCGCCTGTGTCTTTCAAATAGGAGGGGGCTCGACATACCAGCGGTTGTAGATAGAAATCGATGTAGCAGCCGATTCTCAAAGAAATCGAATCTATTCCGCTTATGATTGGTCTCCCAGGAGGTCTAGTGGTACTCTTATGTATTTTCGGGAGAAAGTACATAACTGGAATCCTGGGACCCACTGGGACGAGGTATTCTTTTTCTTTTTTATTTAGAATGCCTTGTCTGTATCCCCGATCTACAACTTCTATTAATCTCTTTTTGAGTGTCTTAGTAGGATCGTTATTGAGTGCTGTGTAGGTCTTATCGTCGCTAAGGATGCGACACATCTCAAAATGGTAATCCTCCTTATCTAAGATTACAAGGCCCCCGCCCTTGTCGGCGGGACAAATTACTATGTCCTTGTGTTCACACAGGAATTTTAAACCCGAATTCATTTTGGGATGATCATATGCTCTCTTGATAGGTAACTGGTCTAGGTCCCTCAATACTAAATCAAAAAAGACCTTTATGGCAGGAGCCATATTGTTCGGGGGGTTAAAGAGTGAGGGATTCGCTAACCTCGAGTGCATTACTCTTCTTTCAATTCCCTAGTCCCCGTTGTGCTTACAATCTCCGGGTTAGCGGGATTACTTAGGAAGTGCCTCTGTATGTTCAGTTTCCTTTTAAATTTTAAAATATCTATAAAGGTCCCAAATTTGCTCAATTTTTTGGAAGGGGCAAACTTGAGACCCTTATTCAGCACGTGTAATTCAGCATCAGTAAAAGTTCTCTGGCTTAAATTGAAGAGGCCACTATTATTTATTGGTGCCTTCTTTTTCCGGGCCCGCCGCCCCCCTCGGGTGCCTCGTTTGCATCTGCTCTTCTTTTGGGGCCTAAGGACCCCTTGGGAAAATCTTCATTATAGGGGGGTTGGGGCGTGCTTGATTATAAGTATAGGGTGATTTATCATACTGGTTGTATTCATTATCCCTGTAAGGATATGAGTTATAATGTTGTGATCTATAAGGTTCTTCACGGAGAGGAGAGAATCTATTATAGGTTCGAATAGGAGGGGGAGTGCGATAGTTCCGATAAGATTCGGAAACATTTTTTACCGTAATGATCACGTTGGAGGGATCTGGGATAGGGTACAGGGCCGGGGCGTTCATAGCTAACATTCCTCCTGTGAACAGGCCCTCTCCCTTTCTGGGGGGCACCTCTGCCCTTACCCCCATATTGGTAACCACCACTATGGGGATGGTTGGGAGTGGGGGTTCTACCACTCCGGTTTCCAGATGTCAAAGGGCGCCCAGCTCTAGATTGTGCATGAGTGTGGATGTCCTCCACCACAGGAGCCGTAAGTGTCCTTCCGCCATCTGGAGCCCGGGAAGCAGAGGCATTCCCCTCTGTAGTACCTGAGACCTCCATAGGTGCATTTATGTCTTTTTTCTGCCAATTAAACACCTGATTGTTTTTATAATCAGTAGTGTCTCTTGCATACTTCTTTTGTTTTTTAAAACGCTGATCCCTTTCCTCTTTCTCCAATTGGCTTTTGAGATTGGCCGAGAGGGAGATGTACTCAGATGTAGCCTTATGGGGGAGGAGCTGTTCTCTCAGTTCCTTAATCTCTCTGTCAATGAGAGAAAGCCTGCCTCTCTTTCTATCTACCAAAAAAACAAGGAGATTAATACCTGCTTCATTAAAATAGTGAAACCAGTTCAGTTTCAACCTGTTGGGGATGAATGTCCCATCTGAGGCCTCTAGGGACAAGGCGTTCCTTGGAATATTGCTCAAGGAACGCAATGTCCCATAAGAGGTGGATCTCAGAGACCATAAGGTTTTTTAGGCGCATGAATAGACCACTCATTTCTGTGTTGGTATTCACTCCTCTGTGACTATGGAGCGGGTAGTGCGGTATTCAAACACATCCATGGTAAGGGTGTAAGGTGACAGTGGCGGCAACACAAAAAAACTAAAATGGTGACACAATATAAAATAACGGTGTGGTTGCGCTACTGTAAAAAGAGTATCAAATGACACATATAGCAGCCAGCATCAACAAAGTAGTGACAATGTGAATAATAACAGAATAACAGGTAGAAATGATGCAGCGCTAAACATAAAAATCAGGATTGAATGATCCACATAAATGTGACTATCAGCTGTGCAACATGATAGTGTGTAGCTAAATGTAAAAAAATATAAAAAACCAAATACAATATTATAATGAGTCCATGATCATATCAACGACCAATAACGTAGACATCATGGTCATGTGAATGTTCAATGAAGGTGAACAGTATAAATGTAGGATGAGTGAGAGGTTTCTCAAGGGTGATACGTGGTTCACAGAGGTGGTGTTCCAATACTCAGTATCCACAGCAAAGAATAGATGGAGCAAATACGCTTACCGGAACTGGTGGACACGTTTGCCGTACGGCTAGGTGTCATACAGGCTTGAGGATCGATCGATCCAAACAGATGTAGAGGCGTATACGGTAGGTTCCACTGGTTCCTCTGTAACAATGGTAAACGGCCTGGGGACAGCAGATGTTCAAAGTCCAGTTACAGGCATTTCTCCAACCGGTGTATATTGGGGGAATACACCTTTCACATAGCCACCATGGGGACATGGAAAAGGAAAAAAAGGCTCCACATAGTGCTTTAAATCCAAAAAAGCAGGTTTATTATAAACCAAACAGGGTAAAAAAATCAGATAACAGCATCCAGGATAAAAGTGATCACAATAAAGAATAGCGTGGTACCAAGAACAAAAAAATCAATTGCAAACCGACATGTTTCGGACTAGAGGTCCTTCTACTGGGGCATATTGTCCTTTGTCTGGTATCACGCTTGTATATATAGACACACAGTTAATTTAAAATCAGCTTCAGCTGTCACACTAAAATCAGCTGTGAGAGGCTGTTGAAAAACGGACCTCACAGCCAATAAACATCCAGGTGGATAGGAATGACATACACCTACTCAGCTACCCAATAACGAGTGGCTAAGTATGTCCTATCAGCTGTGAGAGACCGCTATAGGGCGGACCTCACAGCCAATGTCGATCTAAATAAATAGGATGCATAACAAAGGAAGGTGGGACTTTAAATTGAAGCGGTTGAAATGCGGGGGTGATGGTATATATATAAAGTTTTATTTGTATTAAATTATTAAATTTCATTTATTTACATATATGCACAAGATATGGACACGATAATACAGAGGTATAAAACACATAACTAAATAAGATAAATTCAAAACGATCAAGTAGGTAGTATGCGACAGCAAAACGGCCTAAACAAGCCAAACACAGCATGCCCGGCATCTGTGTAGATGATCACATGATAGAGATCTAAAATAGCTGGGTTCATGTGGGTAACATCATGGGCCATAGTAAATGTGTCTGTAGCATCATGTAGCTCTACGCGTTTCGTGGATTCGTTTCCACTCGTCAGGAGCAGATGCGACAGATCCCTGTAAATATAATAATTAAGGTAAACCACACTCTGTTTTGGAGGTGAAAAATATTAATTTAAAAGATTTTACCCAGTACACTCACCAACCCCAGTAGTAAGTGCAGCATGGGGCGAGCGAGACATGGCGAATCGGGAGCATAGACCACACCACGGGAGCTGAGGCGGCGTGATAGTACACAACTGGCTTGAGGAGATGTAGGAGTGCCAGTGAGGGTTTCCATGTGCAAGAGTGCTGGCATGTGATTCTACAGTTGAAGATGTCTGGGAGGAAATGAAAAAATGAAAAAATTGTGCTGTGAAAAGAAAGGTGTATGGAATTAAGTAATTTTGGGCTTGTTCGTGGTGTGTGGGGGGCTCCTTTCCACATTCACGGGAACTGCGATGCGCCTCGTGGGTCCTCCCCTTTCTCCCTGCACAGTTGTGTCCTGAGGATCGGGTGGATGCCCCCTCGCGCATCGGCGCCACGGTCCTCACGTTCAGCGTTTGGCGTCGGTTATGACGTCATTACGCTGCCGCTGAGAGCACCAACTGCGTGACGCATGTGGGGGCGTCTTGGCGCCAATCACCAAGCGTTCCGGCTTGGGTGCGGGCGCTGCCTCTCGCCCTTCCCATGTTCACGCACGTGGCGTTGGCGGCGTATATACCCCACACCTTCAGTCGGAGCCGGCTATTCATTTGGCTGGTTTCCGCCTGGGGCTCCTGCACACCAGCTACTCCATCGCTTGGTGTTACATGGCACGCAACTTGGGTAAGTGTCCTTTGAGTTAGGTCCATTCTTATTCGCTCTGAATGTCATTGCACGTTTGTCTTCACATACATTTACTCCCAGGTTTTTGTTTGCATCAATGAGTTAGTTTCTCACAGTTACACTTATATTCAGGCCAGCTCACCTCACACACACATAACCTCCCTTCACTCACTCATCACATTTTTTGTCACTACTAACACATGTGGACATATTGGGTGTATATGCATATCATCCAATTCACCACTTCACCTCACACACACTCCAATTGTTCATTCGCATTTACAGTACTTAATTCCATACACCTTTCTTTTCACAGTACAATTTTTTCATTTTTTCATTTCTTCCCAGACATCTTCAACTGTAGAATCACATGCCAGCACTCTTGCACATGGAAACCCTCACTGGCACTTCTACATCTCCCCAAGCCAGTTGTGTACTATCACGCCGCCTCAGTTCCCGTGGCGTGGTCTATGCTCCCGATCCGCCATGTCTCGCTCGCCCCATGCTGCACTTACTACTGGGGTTGGTGAGTGTACTGGGTAAAATCTTTTCAATTAATATTTTTCACCTCCAAAACAGAGTGTGGTTTACCTTAATTATTATATTTACAGGGATCTGTCGCATCTGCTCCTGATGAGTGGAAACGAATCCACAGAACGCGTAGAGCTACATGATGCTACAGACACATTTACTATGGCCCATGATGTTACCCACATGAACCCAGCTATTTTAGATCTCTATCATGTGATCATCTACACAGATGCCGGGCATGCTGTGTTTGGCTTGTTTAGGCCGTTTTGCTGTCGCATACTACCTACTTGATCGTTTTGAATTTATCTTATTTAGTTATGTGTTTTATACCTCTGTATTATCGTGTGCATATCTTGTGCATATATGTAAATAAATGAAATTTAATAATTTGATACAAATAAAACTTTATATATATACCATCACCCCCGCATTTCAACCGCTTCAATTTAAAGTCCCACCTTCCTTTGTTATGCATCCAAATATAGGGATGGAGGCACGCATTTGTGCCTCATATAAAGTCCCACACTCCCCCTCTTTATCTAAATAAATAGGGGTGGCTTGTGGTAATGAAGCAGCCCAATCACGAGCCGCCAAACCCACCACCTGACGTCACATTACAAGGAGTCCTCCTCACGCTCTGGCTATTGTGTTTCAAGCCTCAATTCCATTCAGGGAAGAGGCTGGTATGAATACATAATGTGGAGCGGCGTAGCTCCACCCACACTGCGTGCGAGTTTCTAAAAGCCACGAAACGCTTAGAGTTATAAACAAAAGGTTATAAACAAAAGCTATAAACAAAAGACAAGCCTGGTTTAAAACAAGCATTTTTATATGTATTGTCTGTATGTTTGATGTATGAGCAACCTATGAATTTATCCTATTAATAATGCCTATATGATGATCTGTAACATTTGTTTTTATTCGATTTACCAATCATGTTCATTGAATATTTGTTCTATATGTTATGGGTCCATATATTTTATGTGCAAGTCAATATGACCACAAATATATTATTGTTGTTTGATACAAATGTTTTTACACAAATATGGTATGCCCAACACAATTGTAATAATAAATCTTATGAATTTTGTATTTATATCTCATGTATTATTTGCAATATCACATCTCATTCAAAGTCCCACTCTCCTTTTCTTTTCTTTTCTTTTTTTTTGGATAGCAACTGGTTGCACATAGGACCATGTTTGCTACTGCGGGCTTGTGGAAGAGAGTCATTCTTAACCTTAACATCCAATAATGGAACATGTTTGCTATCAAAAGACAGCATAAACAGCAAATTCTGATTATTGTGATTAAACATATCAATAAATCTTTTTAACTTTCCAACAGATCATATCCAAAAAAAGAGAATGTCATTGATATAGCTGTGAAAAGACACAGTACAGTGCAAGATTTTCCCTTTCAGGTCCAGGGAGTGGCGATGGGGAAAATTGTGCCCCATTGTACACAAACCTGTACCTGGGGAAGTGGAAAAGGAATCTCTTTCCGTCACTTGCCTGGCGAAGGGGCCCTGTGTGGCTCCAAAACGTTGCTGTATGTTTTTCATGTGTCCACGGAAATAAAGCTTTGGACACTTTAGAGGAATCCTTGGTGTGCTGGTGACATTTCTTCTCTTTTCAAGGGAGGATCTTGTGAATTACCTGTGCCATATTCTTTTCTCTCATGATACATCGATGACATCCTCTTTTGTGGAAAAGGTCTGGTAAAGATATAAAAATCTTTGTTGATAAGATCTGTTTTGTACTCTCCTAGTCCTGTCATTGGCTTCTCATACAGCTCAGCGCAGACAGCCGGTCTGAGTTGCTGATAGGGGGTGCAGAGGTGAGTTGTGGACAGGGATGCAGAGGTGAGCTGCAGACAGTTTTTGACGGGGTGCACAGGTGAGTTGTGGATGGGGGTGTAGTAGTAAGTTGTGGATGGTGGGTGCAAAGGTGAGTTGTTGCAGGGGGTGAAGAGATGAGTTGCAGAAAGGGGTACAGAAGTGAGTTGTGGATGAGAGTGCAGAGGTGAGTTTTGGACGGGGTGAAGAAGTGAGCTGTGAACAGTTTTGGACGGGGGTGCTAAAGCAAGTAGTAGTTGGGGGTGCAGCATTGAGTTGTGGATGGTAGGTGCAGAGATGAATTGTGGACAGGGATGCAGAGGTGAGTTGTATATGGTGGGGTACAGAAGCTAGCTTAGGAAGGAGAGCAGAGGTTTACAATGCACCTTTATGACCAACCCACTGTGCAATTTGGCCACACCCACCGTTTGACACGGTGCTGATGGTGCACCACATCGAGGGGAGAGGGCATTGGGGGGTGAGTTCCTGCACCTATTCTTTGAGTAAAAAAAGCCGTGTGTGTGTGTGTGTGTGTGTGTGTGTGTGTGTGTGTGTGTGTGTGTGTGTGTGTGTATATATATATATATATATATATATATACATACACACATGTGCGTTTGAGTTTTGAGGTGCACATCCTAATGCAATAGGCTGTGCACACCTATGATTACATGGTATTACTCTTGACTGGTAAACACATTCCATAATTACATTATGCATATTGCGACACTGTTAGTGTGATGTATTTACTGAACTGCAAATGTGATTGTTTCTATATGGGAAAATCAAAGAGGCATTTCGGGAATAAGGATAATTGATCATGTTTCAGATTTCTGTTCAGGGAATCTGAGATCATGCATTGCACGTCATGTTTTGTAAAAATATAACAATATTACTCCAAGATCTGGTTTACAGTTGTAGTCAGAGGGCATGCATGCTCAAGAAGGCAATTTGGACAAAGTTCTGCTGCAACCAGAATGTTGTTAGATGTATAGATTACATTCGAACTCTTACCCAGGGTTGAATGATGCTTGTTTTTCATAAACTGTCAAAAGTCTTTATCAATATAACAAAACATAAATGAGTGCTGTGTGTATCATCCCTACTCTCTTTCTCAGTAGCATTTTAAAAGGTATTTCTTATTTTAACATTGCATGAGTTAATAGATGTGGAAGAAAAGCACTGATAAACAAGTGCTAATAATCAGCCCTGGGAAAAACTTACTTTGTTTATTAGAGCCTGCCAAGGACATCATGTGACTGCAGCCAGGGCCTGTCTGACGGAAACAAGCGCAATGAAATGCGTAATTGTTTTCTATCTGTGACATCATTTGGGACGGACGTTCAGGACCACAGAATAAGGAGATGCCAGCACAATAATTTAAAGTCCTAGTTTCACTTGGCAATTCCACTGTATGTATATGTTTCCAAACGTCCTTTCCATTGTTTTTCCTGTGACCACATAATGATGAGCGGTTGTTATTGTAACAAGTGGTTTTCCACCTGAGTAATATCAGTTATGAAATATTTCAGTGTGTCAGTGTTAGTAATTAGACTAATACCTATTAGGAGAACACCGGTTGCTCCTGGCACTTGTGGTATGTCCTCAATCTGGATCAATGGAAGAAGTTAGTATTTGAGATTGAAACTTCTCTTTTCGATTTGAGTTCACTGGGGTATAAATGCTGCCCCTAGAAAGATAGACACTCCTGGAACATTGTGAGTAAGACCTGATTTGGAACTGTACAGCCGTGGCCAACCTTTTGAGAATGACACAAATATTTTTCACAAAGTCTGCTGCCCCAGTTTTTATGATGGTAATTTGCATATACTCCAGAATGTTATGAAGTGTGATCAGATGAATTTGACTTATTCCCACTTGTTCCACCTTTTGGGCATGTCACAAATCAGGCGGTTTATGGGCAGGTGGAATTCCTGCTTAATTTCAGCCAACCGAACACTGGCTGTGTATGACCACCTGAAATGGCTACAGACTATTCTGGCCTGCTTTAGAAGATCTTGCAACCCTGAGTACCTGTTTAAGAAAAGCTGCACCACCAAATTGGGGACTTGTGCCAGGCATTGCACATGTGTCAACTTTCCCTGTCGAAGGGCGGACAGAAGGTTAGTGCCATTATCGCACACCACCATTCCTGGCTCAAACTGGCATGGTGTGAACCACCTCTGGGCCTGCCCTTGCAGAGCTGAATCTCTGCTCCAGTGTGGCTCCTTTCCCCTAGACAGACCAGCTGAAGCACTGCATGGCATCTTTTAGCCTGACTCATTGAATAGCCCCTTAAACGCTTAGGGGGTACTGGTGGTTCATAGGACAATTCAGCTGAGGAGGGCATGGAAGAGGAGGGGGTGGATCTAACAAATCTTGCATCATCACCACCAGCTGTATGGTGGCAAAACAAGCTCCAGCACTGAGCCCTATTCTGCATCCTTCCTAGTTGCAAGTAGAGTTACCCAGTGTGCTGTGAACAAAATATAGCGTCCCAGACCATGCTTGATGGACCACGTGTCAGCAGTAACGTGGACCTTGCTCTTGACTGCCTTGCTGAACGATGCTACAACATTGCCTTCCACATGATAGTACAGAGCTGGAATGGCCTTACGTGAAAATAAATTGCGACTGGGAACCTGCCATTTTGGTACAGCACATTCTGCAAAATCACAGAAGGGGGCAGAATCCACCAGACGGAAAGGCAGGAGTTGTAAAGCCAGCAGCTTGGACAAGCTGGAATTTAGACGCTGGGTATATGGGTGGCAGGGACTGTCTTTTTATTTTTTCTGCAGCACCTGGGGCAGATAAATTTGCCTGCTATACTCTACAGCTGGTGGTGTCCTGCTGGCAGATGTGTTGCAAGGACCTGTGACACCCTTCGCTATACCATCATCTCTGTCAGTGGAGGCTGCTGAGAGTTTATAAGATATTGCGGAGGTAGACCTGAAAGGTAAGGAGTGAGCAGGGGATGAATTGCTTCCCGTTTGTGTGGTTAAATGCCTTGTCAAGCATGTGGCTCCAAAATGGCTGGTGTTTTTGCCACGCTTGATATGCTTGAGGCAAAGTTTGCAAATCGCAAACTGTGATCGGTTGCACATATGATAAAAAAGGCCCAGACAGCTGAGCTGTGGGAAGTGGGTCGGGAGATAACAGCTCAACAATCTGATGGAATAATGTGGCTGTTCTCTACTCTTCCATGATGGCTGCCTCTGGAGGGCATCCTGCCTCGTGGGCATTGTGCCTCACCCTCACTATCTCGTCTAACTGGCACCCAAGTCATGTCAGTGTCCTCATCATCATGATCATCCCCTAAATCCTCATCATCGCTGGAGCCAACTTGGCAATACATTGCAACTGGGGGAACATGGCTGTCAATTTGTTGTTTATAAGTGTTCTCCCATCTCTGTAGGCTCATGTTCCTACCTTCCTGAACCTCAGAACCAACATCAGAATCAAGTAATGCCTGTGCATTGTCAAGGAGCAAGTGGCTGACGCTGTGTTTAAACTCAGCTGACTCCTCCGTGCATGATTCTGGTGCTATGGCAGGAGTAACTGTGGACAAGGAGGCAGAATAAGTCGCTCTGGCAGCTGCGGTGGACTGAACACTAGTCTCTGCTTGGGTGATAGAGGATGAGGATGGTTTAGTAAGCCAGTCCACCACATCCTCTGCATGCTGTGACTGGATAGCACGGGCAACATCACTAAACAGAAAATGGTGCCCTGCCTGAGGACAGACCACGCCCACCTTTGCCTGTGGACACATACGGTGCTGGCCCCCTCACAGTGGCATGGGAACATCTGTCCTTCCTTGTTGGCTGGGAGGAGAAGCAGGAAGACAATAGCGAATCAATATTCGCTAATGTCACATGTGGGTGAGCTCTGCACCCCGAGCCCATCCTTTTTGAAGCCAATTAGAGCCTCCAGCTCTAATCATGTGCCATACAAAAAATAAAAACTCGTACAACTCTATGCAACCAGCGCCCCGCATGAAGATTAGGGGCCTGCGCATTGAGATTAGGGGGTCCGCGCCCCTGCACCCCTTATGGACAGGCCGCCACGGCAATTAACCTACCAGCATGTCTTTGACGTGTTGGAGGAAACCCGCACAGGCACAGGGAGAACATGCAAACTCCATGCAGGTAGTGCATAGTTGCCAACATTGCAAAAAAAAAAATGTGGGACACTTTTTTGGCTGTAGGAGGAGCCGTATAATAATTAGGGGACGGGGCATGCGTTTGTAGGCATGGCTTAGAAAATAAAACTGTGGGCGACGAAAAATGGGCGTGGTTTACGAGAACAATGGGCGTGGTTTAAATGGGCGTGGCTCAAAGGGGGTGTGGTTAGAGTCTGAGATGAATAAGGGATGGAGAGGGAAAGGGGGAGAGAGGAATGAAGGGACAGCAGCCCCAGATCCCACACAACAATAAAAATATGTGTATTCTAGAAAGTTTAACAATCAGCAGATAAAGACACTCCAAACACCTGGTGTTAGCGCTTCAATCATCCCGACACCATGATTGTTATGGTGTCAGGGTGATTGAAGTGCATTATTTCTACTATTACTATTGTGATATAAAATGAAATCATTCAACTCACCATAATGCCAAATCAGTGGGATCCCTGAGCGTGTCACCTGCCACGTCGCCTGCCACCAGCAAAGTCCTTCCTTGCATCAGGTGCCCCCAGCAGAGTCTGTCTTTGCATCAGGTGTCACCAGCAGAGTCTGTCCTTGCATCAGGTGCCCCCAGCAGAGTCTGTCCTCGTATCAGGTGCCCCCGGCAGAGTCCCTCCTTGCATCAGGTGCACCCAGCAGAGTCAGTCTTTACACCAGTGTTCCCAGCCTCAGTCCTTAAATCAATGTCCCAGGCAGAGCCATAGTTACCCCCCCTGTACATAGTTACCCCCTCCCCCTGTACATAGTTTCCCCTCTCCCCCTAGTTACCCCCCTGTACATAATTACCCTCCTGTGCATAGTTACCTCCCCTGTACATAGTATCCCCCCTGTACATAGTTCCCCCTGTACATAGTAACCCCTCCTGTACATAGTTAACCCCCTCCTGAAATTAGTTAACACCCCCTCCTGTATATAGTTAACCCTCCCCTCTCCTGTACATAGTTAACCCTCCCCCCTCCTGTATATAGTTAACCCTCCCCCCTCCTGTATATAGTTAACCCCCCTCCTGTATATAGTTAACCCTCCCTCTCCTGTATATAGTTAACCCCACTCCTCCTGTATATAGTTAACCCCACTCCTCCTGTATATAGCTAACCCCCCCTCCTCCTGTATATAGCTAACCCCCCCTCCTGTATATATGTAACCCCCATCCTCCTGTATATAGTTACCCCCCGTACATTAAAGTTAAATTGCTGCAGAGACAAGAGCCAGTGGTGTCACTACAGCTGGTGTCACCCAGTGTGAAAAAAAATTGGTGTCACCCCCTCCTCCACCAACTATGGTCCCCCTTCAGTACAGACCCCCTCCCTCAGTAAAGACCCCCCCACTAAGTACAGACCGCCCCTCCAGCAGTATAGATCCTCCTCCCTCAGTACAGACCCCCCCACTAAGTACAGACCCCCTCCATCAGTTTAGACCCCCCTCATCAGTATAGACCCAGTCAGTACAGACCCCTCTCAGTGCAGTTCCCCCATCTATCAGTATAGACCCCCTCAGTGCAGACCCCCCTCCATCAGTGCAGACCCCCTCAGTGCAGATCCCCCTCCATCAGTGCAGATCCCCCCTCCATCCGTGCAGACCCCCCTCCATCAATGCAGACTCCCCTCCATCAGTGCAGACCCCCTCAGTGCAGATCTCCCTCCATCAGTGCAGATCCCCCCTCCATCCGTGCAGACCCCTCTCCATCAGTGCAGATCCCCCTCCATCAGTGCAGATCCCCCTCCATCAGTGCAGACCCCCCTCAGTGCAGATCCCCTCAGTACAGATCCCCCTCCATCAGTGCAGATCCCCCTCCATCAGTGCAGACCCCCCTCAGTGCAGATCCCCTCAGTACAGATCCCCCTCCATCAGTGCAGATCCCCCTCCATCAGTGCAGACCCCCTCAGTGAAGATCCCCCTCCATCAGTACAGATCCCCCTCCATCAGTGCAGATCCCCCTCCACCAGTGCAGACCCCCTCAGTACAGATCCCCCTCCATCAGTGCAGATCCCCTTCCATCAGTGCAGACCCCCTCAGTGCAGATCCACCTCCATCAGTGCAGACCCCCTCAGTTCAGACCCCCCTCATCAGTGCAGACCCCCTCAGTGCAGATCCCCCTCCATCAGTGCAGATCCCCCCTCCATCCATGCAGACCCCCCTCCATCAGTGCAGACCCCCCCTCCATCAGTGCAGACCCCCTCAGTGCAGATCCCCCTCCATCAGTGCAGACCCCCTCAGTGCAGATCCCCCTCCATCAGTGCAGACCCCCCTCAGTGCAGATCCCCTCAGTACAGATCCCCCTCCATCAGTGCAGATCCCCCTCCATCAGTGCAGACCCCCTCAGTGAAGATCCCCCTCCATCAGTGCAGATCCCCCTCCATCAGTGCAGACCCCCTCAGTGCAGATCCCCCTCCATCAGTAAAGACCCCCCCACTAAGTACAGACCGCCCCTCCAGCAGTATAGATCCTCCTCCCTCAGTACAGACCCCCCCACTAAGTACAGACCCCCTCCATCAGTTTAGACCCCCCTCATCAGTATAGACCCACTCAGTACAGACCCCTCTCAGTGCGGTTCCCCCATCTATCAGTATAGACCCCCTCAGTGCAGACCCCCTCAGTGCGGTCCCCCATCTATCAGTATAGACCCCCTCAGTGCAGACCCCCCTCCATCATTGCAGACCCCCCTCCATCAGTGCAGACCCCCTCAGTGCAGATCCCCCTCCATCAGTGCAGATCCCCCCTCCATCCGTGCAGACCCCCCTCCATCAATGCAGACTCCCCTCCATCAGTGCAGACCCCCTCAGTGCAGATCCCCCTCCATCAGTGCAGATCCCCCCTCCATCCGTGCAGACCCCTCTCCATCAGTGCAGACCCCCTCCATCAGTGCAGATCCCCCTCCATCAGTGCAGACCCCCCTCAGTGCAGATCCCCTCAGTACAGATCCCCCTCCATCAGTGCAGATCCCCCTCCATCAGTGCAGACCCCCCTCAGTGCAGATCTCCTCAGTACAGATCCCCCTCCATCAGTGCAGATCCCCCTCCATCAGTGCAGACCCCCTCAGTGAAGATCCCCCTCCATCAGTGCAGATCCCCCTCCATCAGTGCAGATCCCCCTCCACCAGTGCAGACCCCCTCAGTACAGATCCCCCTCCATCAGCGCAGATCCCCTTCCATCAGTGCAGACCCCCTCAGTGCAGATCCACCTCCATCAGTGCAGACCCCCTCAGTTCAGACCCCCCTCATCAGTGCAGACCCCCTCAGTGCAGATCCCCCTCCATCAGTGCAGATCCCCCCTCCATCCATGCAGACCCCCCTCCATCAGTGCAGACCCCCCTCCATCAGTGCAGACCCCCTCAGTGCAGATCCCCCTCCATCAGTGCAGACCCCCTCAGTGCAGATCCCCCTCCATCAGTGCAGATCCCCCTCCATCAGTGCAGACCCCCCTCAGTGCAGATCCCCTCAGTGCAGATTCCCTTCCATCAGTGCAGATCCCCCTCCATCAGTGCAGACCCCCTCAGTGAAGATCCCCCTCCATCAGTGCAGATCCCCCTCCATCAGTGCAGATCCCCCTCCACCAGTGCAGACCCCCTCAGTGCAGATCCCCCTCCATCAGTGCAGATCCCCCTCAGTGCAGACCCCCTCAGTGCAGATCCACCTCCATCAGTGCAGACCCCCCTCAGTGCAGACCCCCTCAGTTTAGACCTCCCCTTCATCAGTGCAGACTCCCCCTCTATCAGTGCCAGTGTAGACCCTCCCCTCCCATAACGCCCCCCAGCACATGTCCATTAGAGCAGAATGGAGCACTATGTGATGCAGTGGGACTGACTGGCAGCACTACGGCCCCTGGGAGGAACTTGTACATTTTCTTTTGTTGCTGTGCTGCAGATACTCGCTCTGCCCGTCCACCTCCATAGCGGCATTTCCTCTCTCTTGATGGGCTGATTGTGTTTGTGCTATGTCTGGCCGCCGGCGCCGTGTGTTGAGTGGAGAGGGGAGGGGCCGATCCGTGCAGCTAAGGAAGCCGATTCATTAGCTGCACGGATCAAGCCCCCTACCTCTATCCACTGAACACTAGGGGGAAGATCTAGCAGCGGCGCCGGCGGCCATTTTGCTGGAGCCAGCTGCTCAGAAAATAAAATAAAAACCAAACATTCCTGATTTTCCCACTTAGTGTATTATTCATTTAATATACTTTATTAAAATGATGTACTAATATACATCACATCATAAAGTTCTTTTTTTTGGCCAATATATGTTGATCACATTTCATTTAGTGTATTATTTATTTAATATACTTTTTATGTGTATTTGTATACACAGTTTAATTTGGGATGGAAGTGGGTTTTGTTTAATGTTACTATATAAAATGTAATTATATATATTTTCACACCTAATTAGTACATACAAGGCTGCGATAGACATCAATAGTGCGTTCAAATTGGGATTTTTATTCATCTTGAGACGGATGAGTGTAGAGTGTAGCGATACACATCCGCTCAGGACGTCTAGATACTCAGGGAATTTTTTTCCCACATCTAATATGGCGCCTGGATGCTCGTTACTCAGAACGAGGCTTGGCTCCCTTTATATTGTGGTGAGTCGCTGCGTTGCCTGTTCCCCATTGACAAGGTCAGATGATGACGAAACGCGTCTGGGAAGGTACGCATTGACGTCACCACGCTTTCGGAGTGAGAGGACGGGCTCCGTTTGTTTGTATGCCGGCCGGATCTTTTTGTATACACAACTTTGCTAACTTGAATGTAAGTGACTACTTGTTTTCTTTAATAAATATCTGGAGGATTTTATACTATGGCGAGTTCTTTTCTCCTTCTGGGTCATCTGGGTTTCTCGTGTTGAATGCGGATATGTGGACAATCTAAGCAAGCCTGGAGATTTACCCCCCATAGGAACACCGGGAGCGTCAGCAAGCTAAAAGGCCTTGGCTAGGTTAAAGACACTTGCCCTTTTATGCTTGCTATCTGGTAAGCAGGCTCAACTACTAGGGTGGATTGTCACTACTGCTTAGAAGTGCACGGTGGTGGTGTTTTCACTTGAAAAGGATTTGGAGAAATCCCCTTTGATGTCATTTATATGGACTTTTAGTAATTTTTAGCGCAGCTTTTTACAGGACTTTAGATTTTGGTGTAATCGCACTATATGCTGCTGCTTATTTATTTTATTTATTTTATTTTTTGGTTAGCGCGGTTCTTCCTATTTACATACCAATTCGGGACAGCCTCCGATCGGGACGAGGGTCCCAAAATCGGGATTGTCCCGGATAAATCGGGACTGTTGGCAACTATGGTAGTGCCGTGGTTGGGATTCGAACTAACAACCTAGTGCTGCCAGGCAGAGATGTTAACCACTTAGACAATTGAAATGTTACAAGGACTATAACAGAATATGTAAAAAGTAAATCAAGACAACAAAAATTCTAAATGAACGACAGATTGAAAACCCAAAGAAATTCTTCAAATATATTAATAGTAAAAAGGCAAAGTCTGAGTATGTAGGCCCTTTACAAAATAATCTGGAGTGGGTGACTGGGGAAAAAAAGAAGGCAAATTTATTAACTACCTTCTTCAGCTCTGTGCATACAAATGAGCATGGGGGAGCTCATGTCCATAATGGGAAAGATATTGACACAGCCCCAAAGGATCCACAATGGCTCAAAATAGATATGGTCCAGAAATATTTAGACAGAATAAAGGTGAATGGTGAATAAGGCACCAGAACTGGATAGCATACACCCACAGTTCCTAAAATAATTGAGCTATTTCGTTTCAAAGCCATTGTTTCTAATTTTTAGGGACTCTTTAATGACTAGCATAGTACCACTGGTTTGGTGTAAGGCTGACATGGTGCCTATATTTGAAAAGGGGTCTTTACCAAGTAAGTGGTGGGTGTGTTCGCGTCTTCTGTGTTTTTGGATGGGCATATGCGCCCAGTGCCTGTCCCCCTTTGTGGGGGCTGGTTTTATTGCGTGTCCTATGGTTTTTGTTTTTTTTTTCATCTCCTCGGCCTGTTTTTGCCCTTGCAGCCTCCTTCGCATGTCTCTGTTCCATGGGCGGTGTGCCCAGGCAGGTTGCCATGGATGCCCCCTGCTGCCTATGCTGCTCCTGCACATGCCAGGCACTGGGCGCACATCGCACGCTGAGGTCATCGCTGCATGCAATTCCTCTGGAGAAGTCGCTGAGAATATACCTAGGTCTCCATTCCTAGTACAGAGGCTGCCATCCACAAGCACACTTCCATGCACACTGACAATACAGTCTGAATTTAGGAAATGTCTTTTTCAGAATTTATTGCTGAGGAACTTGAACAGGAGAGAGGTTTAGGGTCACAGAATACTCCAAAATGTTAATAGCAATCAATGGGAGGACAAACTTCTTAGTAGAAAATCCTTACATGAGCACACTACAGTTCCAAATCAGGGCTTACTCACAATAACCAGGATTGTCTAGGGGCAGTATTTATACCCCAGTGAACGCTAATCGAAAAGAGAAGTTACAATCTCAAATACTAACTTCTTCCATTGACCCAGAGTGAGGACATACCACAAGTCCCAGCAGCAACTGGTGTTCTTCTAAAAGGAATTATAGGGCGTACACACGGTCGGACTTTGTTCGGACATTCCGACAACAAAATCCTAGGATTTTTTCCGACGGATGTTGGTCAAACTTTTTTTGTCTACACACGGTCACACAAAGTTGTCGGAATTTCCGATCGCCAACCACACGGTCACGTACACCACGTACGACGAGACTAGAAAAGGCCGGTTCAGAACCAAGCGCGGCACCCTTTGGGCTCCTTTTGCTAATCTCGTGTTAGTAAAAGTTTGGTGAGAGACGATTCGCGCTTTTTCAGACTCGTGGCTTTCAGATTTTTTCTGCCGTTCAGTTTGTGCTTGTGGGTTTGTATCTGCTCTTCAGTGCATGCAGTCAGTTCGTATCGGAGTTTTCTGTGCGATCTTGCCCGCTCGTTGCTGTTTTTCAGGTCGCTCTTCACAGGCCTTGCTGTTCTTCAGTGCGTTCTGTTACTTCGTTCTGAGCAGCCGACCGTTTTCTAGCCATGTTTCGTATGCATACTCCTCGTAGAGTTTGTGCTGTGCGGGGGCTTGGTGTTGGGGTCCTGACCTTGACACAAGTCCAGTCCATGAACAGGGTGGGGAGGAGTTCATGGACCAAGAATTGGTTGCTTCAGCGTGACCAGTTCTCTCATATGCCTTTGCTCCGTGAGATCCGTGAGAATAATCCTGATGATTTCAGGAACTTTCTCAGGATGACGGACCCCGTGTTTCACCGTTTGTTGGCTTCGCTGACCCCCTATATTAGCAGGCAGGATACCTGCATGAGGCAAGCCATCACTCCGGAGCAGAGGTTGGTCGCTACCCTGCGGTATTTGGCGACAGGGAGAAGCCTGCAGGACTTGAAGTTCTCGACAGGCATCTCCCCCCAGGCTCTGGGTATCATCATCCCAGAGACCTGTTCTGCCATCATCCAGGTCCTGCAGAAGGAGTATATGAAGGTAAGATTTTTATCCTTTTATATCACATTTTATTGTATTGAATGTTTGCTAATATCTTGTATTTCTTTCCTCATTCCCTAATTACCATGATTGTAATATGCTGTGAATGTCCCCTTTGTCCTCATGCATGCTGGATTTTTATGTAATTATTATTTTAGGTCCTTCATACATATTTGCCCTTCACTAACCTCCCCAGCATGGTGTCTCCTGGCCTATATTCACCTCATATAGTCACTTAACAATGTATTTTATCTGCTCCATAGTAGTGCTTTACCCCAAACACCCCCTAAAATGTTTGGAAATGTTATTTTTGATTTTAATTCAGGCAGAGTGCCAGAGGCTTTTTTTGTGGTGTCCCCAAATAATTTTTTGTAACCCTCCCTCCCCCAACTGCTAAGTCAGCTGATCCCAATTCTCTATGTATCCTCAATCATCTATCTGCTGACTTTGCCAAACCCATACACACTATACCCATCTCTTTTGTGGTCAGATTTATGGATGAATTCCCCAAAGCATGTAGTGCAAGGGCCTGCCTGTATACTTTCCAATGGTACTGTTTAAAGTTTTTGTATCCTATTATTATCTTGATAGGTAATAGCAGAATGTCCAAATGTCCTCAAATGTGTACAGTGTGTATTTATATCTTTGTATTCAGACACTTCTTACCTGTCCAGTGGTCTGCCAATAGTGTAACTAAGGAGGGGCTGTTCAAAGTAATACCCATTATTTAGGCATTCAGCTCTCAATGAAGTGAAGAGGGTTACCTGTCCAAGATTTACACACACCCCCTATAATGTTAGAAATGGCCCATGAGAGGGGGGAGGGGGAATATGATCGGTGTACCTTATACTTTGGCGTTGTTAAATTCCCCTTAGTAAATGCTATCTGGAGGTTGCCCCATAATGTATGTGTATAATCTGCTTGCCATGTTTCAGAGTAAAAATAGTAATGTTTATTGTTTTTTCATCAACAGTTTCCTTCCACGCTACAGGAATGGCAGACTGTGGCCTCCCACTTTGCCGAGCGATGGGACTTTCCTAACTGCGGAGGGGCAATTGATGGGAAACACGTCCACATCGTCCCACCACCCAACTCGGGGTCGTACTATTATAATTACAAGAGATTTAATAGTATAGTGATGTTGGCGGTGGTGTCGGCTAATTACGACTTCTTGTATGTGGACGTGGGGAAGAATGGCCGGATGTCCGATGGTGGAGTCATCGCCCAGACGGAGTTCTACAGGCGTCTCCAGAATGGCAGCTTGGACTTGCCAGCTCCAGAGGACAATGTGGAAGGACTCCCATTTGTGTTCGTTGCTGATGAAGCGTTTGCGCTGGGGGACCACCTGATGCGGCCATTCCCAATGAGGACCCTCACCCCGGAACAGAGGGTTTTTAATTACCGGCTGGCCAGAGCCCGAAGAGTGGTGGAGAACACATTTGGAATCCTGGCCAGCCGGTTCCGACTATTTCTGACACCCATCGATATGGCGGAGTATAAACTGAACCATATTATACTGGCGTGCTGTGTTCTCCATAACTTTTTAAGGAAACATTCGGCCAACTATGCTGGCTCAGTTGGGCCTGAGGCCGGAATCCTACATCAAACCACACTGACGGCGCTTGAAAGTGGCCGTTCTGGCTTGCCCTCCCTGAGTGCCCGTGATGTCCGGTTACGCTACCTGGAGTTCTTTGCGGGTAGGGGGGCTATCAATATGCCAGCAAATCTGTGAAGCCTTTTTTTTTATAATAAAAAAAAAGAAATTCTTGGTGGACATTTACTGCTTGTGTTTGTTTTAGCTGACCCTGACAGAAATGTGTTGAGTCCAGAAAATGTCGTGATTGTGTAACCTTATACAAAGCACTGTTGGCTGTTATTTCCTAAATGCAAAAACACATTTCACTACAAGTGCACTTGCAACTGCACTGAAACTGCACTTGTAGTGCCAAGAGGATTTGCCCTTAGGAAATAACACCAATTTTTGCAGAAAACAGCAATTACATCACCCCAAAAGTGTTGTATTGTAGTGTTGAGACAATAATCCACACATTCTTGAGTAAGCAACTTTTTTATACCTGCACAATCACATGTGCATTTACCAAAGGTTTTTAAAACAAACCAACATGTTTGTTGTATAACAATTTTTGCAGTAGCATTATCAAAAATCGAAATGTCCATTTCAGATAAAACAGGCCTGTGTAAAACCAACAAGAAAGCCAAAAAACTTGAACTTGCAAAGTTCACATTAGGTAAAACCTGAAGGCTATATCAGACATCAGTATTTAGGAACTGTGTTTGATATAGCGCTCAGATGGGGGGAAATCACCCCTGGAAAAGCCAAATTTGGAAGATGCACACCAATTTACGAATGTCAACATGTGCTTTCTGCCATCAGGGGGGATCAAGGGACGTGTTTTGGGGGGGCAAGCCCTTCCTCAACGCTACTTTATAATTGAGGAAGGGGTTGCACCCCCAAAACGCGTCCATTGATCTCCTGTGATGGCAGATAGCACATGTTGGCACACTGTGTGCATCCTCCAAATTTGGCTTTTCAAAACATTGCAAAAAAATTTAAAAGATTGGACCACAATCCAAAAAGTGATTTTGTGGGGTTTTAAATTTGCCCCAAAACATCAATGATGTTATTATTTTTTTTAATAACATCATTGATTTTTTGCTGTATGTTTTGCAGTTCGACATTACACCCCATGATCTCCCCGATCAGGATCTGGGCACTTTCTGATGTGAAACGTTCTGGATCCACAACATCATGATCACCTAAAAAGAGAGAAACAAAACAAAAACAGGTCTCAAAAATCTGCCACCATCCATCTCCTTTACCTGAGCCTGTGGTCGCAGACACTCACCTGTTGTGGTGCCAATCTCCACCACATCTTCTTCTTCCTCCTGCTCAGCTTGGGTTGGTGGTATTTCACCTTCTTCCAGAGGTGGGGGGTCTCTGGTCTCCTCGGATGAGGGGTGTCCTCCGAGTCTTTTCTCCCCTATGTAAAACAAAAATGGTATAATTAGCACACAGATATTTGATGGCAGAACTAGAAATAGGAAACATTGCTTGGAAGTGGGGTACAATTGTCTATTTTAGCCGAGTTCCAAGATGTATTTTTTTTATTGGCCTTTGTCAAGCTGCAATAATTTACCTGTTTAGTACAAGCTTCACAGATGGAGACCCCCCTATAGTATACACTGGAGCACCTGTGTGGCCCCCTAATAAAAATGGTGTTCTGGTGTCCCACACTAGTGCTCCAGTGTCCAGATGTGAAAACAGCTGCTCAATGTCCTCTCCTTACACAGAATCTAGTTGGCATTTCATTCTAGTAACAAACCCATCTACACAAACAAATATCTGGCATCCAAGTAGGCCCAAAAAAAATGTGGGAAAATGCATATGGCCTAAACAATGGTGTTTTAGAGGCCGAAAGAAAAATGTTTGATAGGAACGAATAATGGGCCCATGAACATTAAAGTTGCCCTTTTAAACTGTACAATTAAGAAAAGCATATGGAGCAGCACGAACGCAATAAAGACAGAAAGAATAGGAACACAGCACAACTACTTACTTTTTTGCAGCACTCTCCGGATCTTTCGGTACTGCTCTGGCTCTCTTAACTTCAGGTCCGACCACCGCTTCCTGAGCTGATCTTTCGATCTTCGTACCCCGAAATTCTTGTGAAGGCTTTTGACCACTTTCGCCATGATCTTTGCCTTTCTGATGTTGGGGTTGGGGTAAGGCCCATACTTTCCGTCATAGTCGGACTTCTTCATAATGTCGACCATCTCCAACATCTCCCCAAAGGACATATTTGTGGCCTTAAAACGTCTCCTTCTGGATCGGGACGTGTCCGGATCCGGGCTTTCCTCCTCCTCCTGCTCGTTGCTATAATTAGCACACACCTGCTCTAACTCCGCCATGTGCTCTTCCCCCACTGCGCCAAACGAAAAGGGGCGGGGAATAGACTAGAAAGAACGTCAGGGGCGGGCGGAGTTACACGCATGTGCAGTGTGTGTAAAGCGTAACACGCATGAGTATTACGTACGATCTGTGAGCGGAGGAAGGAGCATTGGACGCGCCGATCGTAAGAACGAAGGTAAGAGACAAACTTGTGCCTATACTGCTTCTACATTGAAGCCTATATTGTAACAAGATTAGGAGAGTTTTGTCTGACATTAGGCTTTGTCTTGTGTTGTGTCTTGCAGTGAACATGGATATCTTAGTGAAAGACAATGACTTCATGTCAGTATTCATAGATATCTTAAGGGAGCTGCCCTGTCTGTGGGAGATTAACCACCCCCATTTCAAGAACCAAACAAAGAGGAAGGCAGCACTGGTGCAATTGTGTGAAATTGTGAAGCAGGTGATCCCCACGGCAGACATCACCTATTTAAAGATATTAATTGGTGGCCTGAGGAGCACATATCTAAGGGAGCGCAAGAAAGTCCTGGATTCACAGAGATCTGGAGCAGCAGATGACATCTATGTCCCCAGGATGTTGTACTACGACAGGCTGCATTTTCTGGCAGGCCAGACTGAACCCAGGCCATCCCTCTCCAGTCTTCCTTCCACGCTTCCTTCCCCCCCGGCTGAGGCTTCTGACGCCCAACCTGGGCCTTCCAGGCAACATGTGGAGGAGCCCAGATTGAGGCAGGTATAGCATTTCTCTAAATATTTCTGCTTGTCCAATCAATGATGTTAACTAGATGTTAGTTTGGAGTACTAATTTAGGATTGTGATTGATGAAGCAAAACATTACAACCATGTCCTTTTTTCATACACAGGGAAGTCTCAGCCAGGAGGTGGCCGGGCCGAGCCGGCTGGCTGATCTGCAGGTCCCTCCACCCCCCCTGGAAAGAGAAAGTGGCAGTAGGAGGAGTGCCCTAGAGGAGGCTACCGGAGGACTCTTTTGGAGGGCTACAGAGGTCCTGGGAGCACGACAGACCATGGAGGAGGACATTGCTGCCGTCATTGCCTATAAAATGCAGAGGATGGAGGAGGGCCAACAAGTCATGTGTGAGGCGCTCATATTGGAGGCTCTTAACAAAGGTATGAGGAGCCAAATGACAGCTCAGACACACCTTTGCGATGGTCCTCCTCCTCCTCCTGCAGGTCCTCCTCCTCGTCCTCCCTCTCCTCCAGGTCCTCCCAGTCCTCCTCCAGGTCCTACTCCTCCTCCTGCCACATCTCCAACTGCACAGCCACAGCCGGGAATGAAGCGTGAAAGGAAGACCAGAAAGTGAGGACCCTGGATCCAGTCTGGTCAGCCAAAAGATGCAGCCTCTTGTGGTACCACAGCCTGGGGACACAGATGTCATCTGCTGCTTTCCGGATCTCTGCGAATTCTGGACCAGACTGCCCTCCCTTACATATGGACTCCTCAGGCCACCAATTTTGATGTTCAAGAATTGATGTCTGCCGTGGGGGTCCCAGGCTTCGCTAATTTCTCATGTTGAGCCAGTGTTGCCTTCCTCTTTGTTTGGTTCTGATCCCTTAATAAAGGATTTTTGTTTTGAATTATACTTGCCTATGTGTGTTTTACTTCAAAAAGGACAGTTTTTTTGTGAGGATTCAGGTACATTTCAAATATACAATGTGAAATGAACAAGGGACACCAACAACAAACAATCTCCTTGAGATTAAATAATAAAAGATATCAATGGTGTTGGGGTAACTTGACACACAAAACACACACAAAAATATTCTAGAGGAAAAATAAAAATAACATTGAACAAAGATCAGCTTTTGAAAAAATACAAACATTAAATCCAAAAAAAAGGCTTAAAATCCCCAAAAAAATTAAATAAAAAAAAAAAAATACTGTCAGATGTGACAACTAATAACAATATATTCAGGGAATCCCAATAAAAAAACAAAAATAAAACTTTGTGAGAAGTGTGTGTGAATATGAGCAGCAAAACTACTTAATTCTTGTCACATTATAAAGAAGAAGAGAGTGCGCTGTATTAAACCATTTTTAACATTGCAGCGTGACGAAAGTGCTGTATCCATTGCGAACGCTAAGTTTACCAGACCGAGCTGTTCCGTCTTGGAATTTCTTCTGAGCATGCGTGGCACTTTGTGCGTCGGAACAGGCCACACACGGTCGGAATTGACGCGATCGGATTTTGTTGTCGGAAAATTTTATCTCCTGCTCTCCAACTTTGTGTGTCGGAAAATCCGATGGAAAATGTCCGATGGAGCCCAAACACGGTCGGAATTTCCGACAACACGCTCCGATCGGACATTTTCCATCGGAAAATCCGACCGTGTGTACGGGGCATTAGTCTAATTACCAACACTGACACATTGAAATATTTCCTAACTGATATTACTCAGGTGGAAAACTACTTGTTACAATAACAACTGCTCATCATTATGTGGTAAGGTGAAAAATGTATAGTTAGGACTGCAGATAATACTGGGGAGCCTTATCATGACCTCTGCAGCTAACGCATGTGTAGGGAAGTGTTCTTATGTACACTGCCTGTGAGGTTGTTTACATTCATGTCTGGTTCCTATCATAGAGTTCTTATTATAAACACATTCTATTTTTTAGGAGGCTCAGCTATAACGTAGTTCTTAAAGCGGAATTCCAGACTTTTTTTGTTTATTAAAATCAGCAGCTACAAAAAGTTTAGCTACTGACTTTTAATAAACAGACACTTACCTGTTCCACGATCCAGCGATGGGGCTGCACAGAGCCCTACTCCTCTCCCCCTCCTCTCCTCGGCGCCTCCATTGAAACTGTGGACACCCGGCCGTGGCAGCTTTCGGCTTCACGGCCGGGCGCGCACTGCGCATGCGCGAGTCACGCTGCACTCCCCCATTGGACAGGCAATCTTCTGGGACCTGTCACGTGCCCCAGAAGATTGCTGAGAGGGAGCAGCCACATAAGGGGAGAGGAGGAGTCACCTAGGTGGCCGTAGGCAGAAGCAGGAAGTGGGACAGGAAGTCCCACTCAAAACTAAGCACCCACTCCCCCCCAAAAAAATGACATGCCAAATGTGGCATGTAAGGAGGCAAGGAGTGCTTAAAGCAGACGTTCCACTTTTTGGGTGAAACTCCACTTTAACGTCTGTAAAAAAGTACAGACCATAATGGGAGAAGCAAAGTCCTTCTGTTTTTGTCTAGAGTCCATCCTCCAACGGGCAAGGCTTAAACTTTTACTAAATCCACAACAGTAAATTTAGTCTGTGTATGCAGTAAAGCATGCTTGTTATACTCACTGTGGAAGGAGTTAATCCTCCGCATTGTGTAAAATGGCTGTTTGACCCTGCCTTCGCTGATTCTCCCCTTCTTCCACAGTCCCCAATCCATCTTCTGATAGATCAGAGCCTTGGGGGCACTCTGCACATGCGCAGTTTGGTGTGTATAGCTAGAGATCTTTTTTTCTGGGTGGGTGCATGTAATCAGCACAGGGCCAATCAACACTGTCCAGACAATGAGTCAGGGGTCATGCAGCCTCATAGGAAAGTCAGAGGGGGAAAAAAAAACTACTCCTACAAGCTTTAACCAGACACTGCTAAAAGTCACAAGACTGCTACTGCATGTACTACTGATGAGAAAAGGTATTTAGCTGTTTATATTTACTAAAATAATTGCATTTCCATGTTTTGTACACTGTGGGAGACCAGATATAGTGAATGCAGGGTCCTCATTTTAAAAACACTTTAAACTCCAGAAGTCTGCTGTGTTCCCCAATGAACATCTAAACATTACATTTGTAATGTTACATTACAGTAATATTACATTAGTAATGTATACAGTTCTGACACTGTAAGCTAGGTTTAAATGAAAATGACATATATACAAAAGCCTGTGATATAGATAACACTTAGCTGTGGCAACATTACACTAGAACTAGACAAGGGTGCACTTCCCTACGCACCAAAAGGCTACTTAACTAAAACATAACCTTTATTGTAAATCATAAAAAGTATGTAAATGTCCATAACAGGTATGAGGTCAATACCATTATATATAAAAATCAAAGTTCTATCTCTATGTGGTAATGTTAACATCTACCAAGTTTAAATGGTGAAAACTTTTCTTGAATATATATGTATAGACAATATGAGGGTTATAATTTCCTCCTATAGTCAATATAAAGGCTCCAGGCTGTATTAGAGGATATGTAAATTAAAGATTTACTCACCAACACCACCTGGTATCAAGAGCAGTGGTGTATTTAGGTTTTGTGCTGCCCTAGGCCTGACTAAACCCATGCACCCCTAATTTAAATATGACCCACCCCTTCTTGTCAAGGCCACACCCCTTTGAGTTTAAGTCCCGCCCTGTAATCTGTAAACCACACCCCTTCCCTTTTAAGCTCCACCTTTTCATCTTAGAGCTTCACCTCTTCCTCTCTCTACATTAAAAGTGGGTACCAAGTGTAGTCTCATCACTGCCCTTCAATGCAGCCTCATCAGCACCCATCAATGCAGCCTCACTGGCGCCCATCGATGCAGCCTCACCGGTGCCCATCGATTCAGCCTCAACGGTGCCCATCGATTCAGTCTCACCGGTGCCCATCAATGCAGCCTCACCGGTGCCCATCAATGCAGCCTCACCGGTGCCCATCAGCGCAGCCTCACCGGTGCCCATCAGCGCAGCCTCACCGGTGCCCATCAGCGCAGCCTCACCAGTGCCCATCAGGGCAGTCTTGCCATTACCCATCAGCACAGCCTCACCAGTGCCCATCATCGCAGCTTCACCAGTGCCCGTCAATGCAGCCTCATCAGTGCCCGTCAGTGCCTCCTCATCAGTGCCCATCAGCACAGCCTCACCAGTGTCCATCAATGCAGCCTCACCAGTGCTCATCAGGGTAGCATCACCAGTGCCCGTCAATGCAGCCTCACCAGTGCCCGTCAATACAGCCTCATCAGTACCCATCAATGCCTCCTCATCAGTGCCCATCAATGCAGCCTCATCAGTGCAGGTTATCAGGGGCCATCAGTGCGGCCTCACCAATGCCCATCACTGTAGCTAATCAGTGCTACCTTATAAGTACAGCTGAAGAGTGCCGCCTAATCAGTAGCAATCAGTGCTTTAACCTCTTTAGGGCCTTTTCACACTGAAAGCGCCCGGCGGTAAAGCGGCGCTTTTTTTAGCGCCACTTTACCGTCGTTTTAGCAGCGCTATTCAGCCAATAGTGGGGCGGTTTTAAAAGGGTTAAATCTGCCTGCAAAACACTGCTGCAGCGCTGCTTTGCAGGTTGTTTTAACCCTTTTTCGACCTCTAGCGGGGGTTAAAACCGCCCCGCTAGCGGCCAAAAACCCCTGCAAAAACGACGGTAAAGTGTTGCTAAAAATAGCGGCACTTTACCGCCGACAGCCCTGACGCCCCAGTGTGAAAGGGCTCTTAGTGAAAGTTCATGTACTGCAAAGTTTGCAGTATATGAACTTTCACTGAAGGTGGACTGTGCAATGAGTTTGTAGCATGGATCACTTTTATTGCAATATCATGATCTGTATATTCATTTCCATATTGAGCACAGATTGGCTGCTTGGCACATGCACCCAAGCAGCCAATCTGTGCTCATGGTCATGATATTGCAATAAAGTGATCCTATTACTGTACAAGAGTAATAGTAATTGAATCTACAGTATTTTACCTGCTGTCCTGGCTATGGGGTAGGGGGTTCCCCTCGTGCTTCTCTCTCTCTCTCTCCTCCTGTCATCAGACAGACCCTGCTCGAGACGAGCGATGCAGGAAAGCCGAACGGAGGAGGGTAGAGGGCGGAGCTTTAGGCTCCGCCTCTGCCCGTCCAAATTAAATGCAGCAAGTCACCGCGGCCGCTCATGGGGGCGCGAGTCGCCGCCCCCCCGCCAAGCACGCCATCTACACCACAGGAAGCCGACCGCCGGAGCCTGCATCTGTGCGGGAGAAGGCCACGGGACTCGGGAAGGCGGATGGGGGAGGGCAGTTTTTTCGCCGCCCTAGGCCTGGGCCTTGTCGGCCTAGGCCTAAATACAGCACTGATCAAGAGATAGGGGTATATCTGTCTCTCCTCCCATCTATTAGCCACATATAAAAATGAGATGAACAGAAAAAGAGAAGGTATGCTAGTAAATACTGTCTTACTGAAGATATGGGCTATGAAATTATCTATCTCTCAGATATGCGATATGGGTACACTCATCCATATGGACACAAATAACCAAATAACCACTGATGGACGAGCCCCATATATCACCATATCCACAAAAAATGTTCTCTCTTAATCAAGACTACATTGACACAAGGCATATCTCACCCCGCAAAAAATAAAAATGAGGGGGGGGGAGAATGTGTCAGAACAAAAATTTAATCATGTGAACCTTAAATGAAAATAAGGTCAGAAGGTACTCCCAAAATCAAATCACCCAAAACATGTTTCACTCTTCAAATAGAGCTTCGTCGGAGGTAAAAAAAAAAAAAAAAAAACTGAAGAAAATAAGCAACCAAGAGTAGCTGACTGTCACATAGTGAAAAAAAAAAATAATGAAATGAAAATGAGGTATTGACAGCTAGAAACCGGCGTCTAAAGACGTCCATTTAGCAGCGTTTACATGTCGCGTTTAGCTGCGTTTAGCCACGTTTAGCGGCTTTTGCAAAAAATAAAAAAAAAAAACGTTACCACGTTTAGCAGCATTTACAGGCTGTTACAGGCAGTTGGTGTTTCAAATGCTTCGGAACATCCGTCCTGAACCCATTTTTCTCATTCGTTCATTGACAGACACAGCCTTCTTTATTCAGAACCATAGGGTTATATCGCCCTCTACAGGAGTAGGAAACTAGGCAGAAAAAAAGACTTGGCTACGCACATGGGCAGTCCTAGGTGATATACACCCCCCTCTCTGCTATAGGCCTTCAGTTTTTTTCTACCTAGTCAGGAGTGAGGACCTAGTTCCCTGCTGGGATCTCTTGTCCTGGCAATTTTTATTTTTTAGTTTGTTGTTTTTTTCCTGGATTTTTCCAGTGAAATTTACAATGAACTGCTGGGCTGGGCTGGACAGTCGATCCAGTGGTCACCCCAGTCTGGCCAGCGAGCGCATGCAGACCACAGCTACATGCAAGATTGGCCGCGACATAGCCCCACTGGACGGGGAGTTGGCCCTGCGAGTTAAACGTCTTGCGAGGTCGCATACAACCAGGTCTCAGCTTGAGTTGCAGCGTCCCTCATGGCCAACAGACCCCCACTTCGGTGGCAAGGAGGTTCTGTCTGGAGCGGTGCCCGCTTAGTCCTGGTATGGTGAGTAAATGTCCCCCTCTCCCCTTAGGGGGTTTTTGTGGCAGACGTGGGCCCCTCCCCGGGTCAATCGGCCCTGCGGGTCCCCTCTGTCCCTGCACCCTCTTTTCCTGGCCCTGGTGGTCCCTTGGTAACCACCCTTTCCCCCTACCCCCTCCATATGGGGTAGTGTGCCTGCAGTGGGTCCTGGGGGATAGGGTTGAGTATTGGGCCTAGGTGCTGTGCTTACTGGGGGGGAGGCACTGGGTCCGGTGCCCGGATTCTCTCTCACGTTCTCATCCTGGGAGGCTACAGGGTTCTCTTGCATCTGTGGTAGTCCCGTGTAGCATGGCCGGTGGCCATTTTGCCATAGGCGGCATCCTTTTCCCTAGTGCCTGATGACTTCCTATGGCCGGCGGCCATGTTTGTGTAGCACGGCAGCCATGATATGGTGGATTTTGGCTCAGGCAACAGCTGCCATTACTGTGTAGCCCAGGATGGTGTTTTTGGCAGGCGGGAGTTCCTCCTTTTAACCTGGCGCTGACTCCTGTGTTTTCTTCCCCCTTGGACGCCAAGTGTGTGCAGGTCTGCATGTGAGGCAGCAAGCGCTACGCTAGTGGGGTGGTGAGTCTGGGGGTTCCCTCCTCTCTCTGCTGCAGGCTGTGGGGTGTCCTGGTGGTCCGGTACCACTACCGGTGTGGGGGGGTGTCCCATTGTAGTGGTCACTCTTCATGTGGGGCTCTCTTTTTTTCTCTCCTATGGAGTCTCAGCAGCATGTTTCCCCACCTGACCCCCTGTCAGAGGCTGCAGGTCCCTCTGGGTCCCAATCATCTGTTGATGCACTGACAACGGCCCTGGAGTCCTTTGTGTCCCGGGTGGAGGTGGCTCTAGCAAGAAGCGTCCCCCGCCTTCCCCTGCTTCATCTGTCTCGTTAGATCCTGAATCTGATTCAGCTGTTGTGGGCCCACTCGGCTGGGTCTGCAGCCGTGTTCCTAGATCTTTCGGACAGTGAGGATGATTCCTCAGCCCCAGTGGCTGCGCACGAGAGTGCTGGTGAACGCACTGATTGCTTCTGTACAGGAAACTTTAAAAATGGAGGATGCAGCCATGGCTGCGGTGGAGGTGCCGGTCTCCTTTGGCACTCACAAGCCGCCTCGTGCAGCAAAAGTGTTCATTTATCCCTCCTTTTTTGACAAGTTTGTCTATAAAGAATGGGAGCGTCCAAAACGCCTCTTTGTGATCCCAAAGTGTTTCGCTGTGCGTTATCCCTTTGAGGAGAGTCTGCTCAACAAATGGACAACTCCACCTGTAGTGGATCCCCTGGTTTCTTGGTTGAACAAAACCACTATGATTCCAGTTGAGGACTCTCCAGCCTGTAAAGACCCGGCTGACAGGAAGACAGAGTCTCTGAGCCGCACTATGTTCTCTATTGCGGGTTCGGCGCTTCAGCTGGTTTTGGCTATTGCTCTGGTGTCGCAAACGCTGACAGAATGGGCGAAGCTGTTGCACCGTGACCTGGAAGGTGACCAGTTTCCTCCTGCCTACATGGAATTAGCGAAACCAACTGGTCCAGGGGCTGCAGTTTGTCTGCGATGCCTAGTTGGACGCAGCTCCCTTGCTTTCTAAGCTGTTTCAGCGGTAGTGCTTCGATGGGTATTGAGGCTGAAGTGTTGGACTGCGGACCGGGCCTCTAAAAAGGCCCTAGCTGATCTGCCTTTTCAAGGCAATCATTTGTTTGGGGCCACTCTGGATGATATCATTAAGGTACTGTAAAGGGCCAGTATTGTCAAGGGCCAGGTGTCGGCCTTGGCGGTTTTCTTTCAATGCTCCCTGGCTTCGCATTCCCTGGTGCCTACCTTCATTCAGGGAGTGCAACATGTGGTTCCACCAGTGCGATCTCCCTTGCCACCTTGGGACTTGAATCTTGTACTTTTGGTTCTACAGAAGCCTCTGTTTGAAAATATTCGAGAAATTCCCCTGCTCACGCTATCACAGAAGGTGGCCTTCTTGGTGGTTATTACTTCTGCTCGCAGGGTGTCAGAGTTAGTGGCGCTATCCTGTCGCACACCCTACTTGGTGATTCATAGGGACAAGGTGGTGCTTCATCCTTGTCCTTCTTTCCTTCCAAAGGTTGTCTCTGATTTCTATTTAAATGAAGACATTGTGTTAACTTCTCTGTGTCCCAGACCTCAATATCCGAGGAAATTTGCTTTGCACACCTTAGATGTGGTACGGGCTGTCAGGGTGTATTTGGCGGCCATTGAGTCCTTTCGAAAGTCTGACTCCCTGTTCGTGATCACGGACAGACCAAAGAAGGGGTTATTTGCTTCCTCGGCGACCATTTCTAGATGGATCAGGCAGACGGTGACTCAGGCTTATTCTATCAAGGTTCGGGTTGCTCCCTTCCTGGTGAAGGCGCACTTGACTCAGGCCCTGAGTGCCTCCTGGGCCTTCCATCATCAGGCGTCAATAATGCAAGTTTGCAAGGCGGCCACCTGGTCGTCGGTGCACACCTTCACAAAATTTTACAAGGTGCATGTGCTGGCATCTGCGGATGCTTCTTTTGGCCGCAAGGTTCTGCAGTCTGCGGTCTAGAGTTTTTTCCCTCGTGAAGGGGTTTTTTTTGCTGGTCAGGTGGGCTCCAGGTTGTTCTCGCTGAGCTCCAGTTTGTCTGGTTGGCCTGGTTTTTTGTTGGCTGCCCCACCCCTCATATTTGGCACTGCTTTGGGACAGCCCTATGGTTCTGAATAAAGAAGGCTGTGTCTGTCAATGAACGAATGAGAAAATAGGATTTTTGACTTACCGTAAAATCAGTTTCTCTGAGTTCATTGATAGACACAGCACCCGCCCCTCTATGGAGTTTTAATACTTCTGATACTGCTTGTTACATAACTGAAGGCCTATAGCAGAGAGAGGGGTGTATATCACCTAGGACTGCCCATGGGAGTAGCCAAGGCTTTTTTACTGCCTAGTGTCCTACTCCTGTAGAGGGCGATATAACCCTATGGTTCTGAATAAACAAGGCTGTGTTTGTCAATGAACTCAGAGAAACGGATTTTATGTTAAGTCAAAAATCCTATTTTGCGTTCCAAAAAATGCTTATAAACTCAACTGCCAAGAAACAACTATAAATGACCCTATGTACATGTACTGATAAGATAACATAGAGGAGAGTTCTGGGACAGCTGAAAAAATGCCCAACTGCTCCTAAACGTCCATTTACCAGCAGCAGTGTACATGAGGCCTTAGTGTTTTCATCATTATGTCTGTTTGTGGCAGAGATTATAGTAGAGCGAGCAAGGCCACTGATAAGGCAGTACAGCCAGCCCTCCTGTACTGGGCCCAGGCCCCATCAGTACAAAAGGGGGGCCCGGGCACCTGCTAAGCAGGAGGCTTATCTCTACCGCCTTACTGCAGACACCGATCCTCTTCTGCCTCCTCCTGCAGTGCTGCCAGATTCTTCTCTGCTCCCTTTCTCCAGCTGTACTGCAGGGGCATCGGTTGTAGCATCTGAGCCCCCCCATCCCCTGCTTTCTGGTCCCCCCTGTGAACCCCTTTTTCCCACTACGTTTCCGGATTCCCTCCTCTCCTGCCAGCAGCAGGGATGTTTCAGGGTGGAGAGTGGGGGAAGGGACCGGTAAATATGTCATAATCATTAAAAAATAAGAATTTTTGTGTCATTTTTAGCAAGAATATCATTAGATGTTTTCTGGGGGGGCAGGAGGGGGGCCCTGTCAGGAAGGCAGTATGGGGCCCCATGATTTCTAACAGCCTAACTCCACCTTTTAGACTATATTACATGCCACACACATATTTAGAGTGTAACATGTAACATTGTTGCAAGCAAACTCCCTCTCAGGGGCTGTGGACATGGTCAGGGGCTGCGGTCATAATCAGGGGCTGCTAGCCAGCCTGCAACCAACTGAATTGACCTTGTCTAACAGTTCACGTTGAAGTCAAGGGGTTTCATTTGCACACATTTGAATGCATGCATAAGCTGCAGTGGCCACGTCACAGGGCCCCAGTGTACTGCAGTCCTGACTCTATAATTATGAGAGCACATATATAATAATGGATGGATTAAGGGCAGGTATGCCTGGAGGGAGCTGCACAGGACACCTAGCAAGAGCACAATGGCAGTGAAGGTATCCAGTGCGTCCCCTTACAAATTACCAACAGTACAAACAAATGGCAACCACACCAACCTATAAATGGCCTTTGCAGCAAGGAGCACATGGAAGGGTGACACATGTAAAAAAAACAACGAACAAAACATTTGCAAATGTGTGCAAACGAAACCCCTTGGTTTGAACATGAACTGTTAGACAAGGTCAATTTGGTTTGTTGCAGGCTAGCTGGTAAGTGAGCTGGGAATTTTTTTTTTTTTAAATGCGTCTCCCTTTCATGTGCTCCTTCCTGCAAAGGCCAGTTGGGTATTCTGTAAAATAATTATGTAATCTATTAACCACTTAAGCCCCGGACCATTTGGCTGCCTAAAGACCAAAGGACTTTTTACAATTTGGTACTGCGCTGTTTTAACTGGTAATTGCGTGATCATGCAATGTTGTGCCCAAACAAAATTTGCGTCCTTTTCCCACAAATAGAGCTTTCTTTTGATGGTAATTGATTGCCTCTGCTATTTTAATTTTTTACGATATAAACGGAAAAAGACTGAACATTTTGAATAAAAATATTTTCTACTTTTTGTTATAAGAAAAATCCAATAAACTCAATTTTAGTCATACATTTAGGCCAAAATGTATTCAGCTACATGTCTTTGGTAAAAAAAAGTCAATAAGTGTATAATTATTGGTTTGCGCAAAAGTTATAGCATCTACAAACTAGGGTACATTTTCTGGAATTTACACAGCTTTTAGTTTATGACTGCCTATCTCATTTCTTGAGGTGCTAAAATGGCAGGGCAGTACAAACCCCCCCCCAAATGACCCCATTTTGGAAAGTAGACACCCCAAGGAAATTGCTGAGAGGCATATTGAGCCCATTGAATATTTAATTTTTTGTCCCAAGTGATTGAATAATGACAAAAAAAAAACATTTTTACAAAAAGTTGTCACTAAATGATATATTGCTCACACATGCCATGGTTATATGTGGAATTGCACCCCAAAATACATTTTGCTGCTTCTCCTGAGCACGGGGATACGAAATGTGTGGGACTTTTTGGGAGCCTAGCCACGTACGGGGCACCCGAAAACCAAGCACCGCCTTCAGGATTTCTAAGGGTGTAAATTTTTGATTTCACTCCTCACTACCTATCACAGTTTTGAAGGCCATAAAATTCCAAGATGGCACAACCCCCCCCCCCGCAAATGACCCCATTTTGGAAAGTAGACACCTCAAGCTATTTGCTGAGAGGCATGTTGAGTCCATGGAATATTCAATATTTTGCCACAAGTTGTGGGAAAATGACAAACTTTTTTTTTTGCACAAAGTTGTCACTAAATGATATATTGCTCACACATACCATGGGCATATGTAGAATCATACCCCAAAATACATTCTGCTGCTTCTCCTGAGTACAGGGATACCACATGTGTGAGACTTTTAGGGAGCCTAGCTGCGTACGGGGCCCCGAAAACCAAGCACTGCCTTCAGGATTTCTAAGGGCGTAAATTTTTGATTTTACTCCTCACTACCTATCACAGTTTCGAAGGCAATAAAATGCCAAGATAGCACAAACCCCCCCCCCCCCAAATGACCCAATTTTGGAAAGTAGACACCCCAAGCTATATGCTGAGAGGCATGAGTATTTTGCAGCTCTCATTTGTTTTTGAAAATGAAGAAAGAAAAGAAAAATTTTTTTTTCTTTCTTTTTTTCAATTTTCAAAACTTTGTGACAAAAAGCGAGATCTGCAAAATACTCACCATACCTCTCAGCAAATAGATTGGGGTGTCTACTTTCCAGACATTTGGGGGGGGGGTTTGTGCCATCTGGGCATTCCATGGCCTCTGAAACTGTGATAGGCAGTGAGGAGTGAAATCAAACATTTACACCCTTATGCCGCGTACACACGACCGGACTTTACGGCATACTTGGTCCTAAGGACCAGAGTCCGTCGCACAATTCGATCGTGTGTGGGTTCCAGCTGACTTTTTTTCCCCAAAAGTTCGACGGACCTAGAAATGAAACATGTTTCAAATCTTTTCTACGGACTCAAGTCCGGTCGAAAAGTCCGCTCGTCTGTATGCTAGTCCGACGGACAAAAACCGACACTAGGGCAGCTATTGGCTACTGGCTATGAACTTCCTTATTTTAGTCCGGTCGTACATCATCACGTACGAATCCGTCAGACTAGTTGATCATGTGTAGGTAAGTCCGTTCATTCGGAAAGTCCGTCATAAAGTCCGTCGAAAAGTCAGCCGGACAAAGTCTGCCGTAAAGTCCGGTCGTGTGTACGTGGCATTAGAAAGCCTGAAGGCGGTGCTTGGTTTTCGGGGTCCCTAATGCGGCTAGGCTCCCAAAAAGTCTCACACATGTGGTATCCCCTTACTTAGGAGAAGCAACAGAATGTATTTTGGGGTGTAATTTCACATATGCCCATTGCATGTTTGAGCAATAATTAATTAAGTGACAACTTTGTGCAAAAAAAAAAAAAAAAAAAAGATTTTTTCCCGCAACTTGTGTCAAAATATAAAATATTCCATGGACTCAACATGCCTCTCAGCAAATAGCTTGGGGTGTCTACTTTCCAAAATGGGGTCATGGGGGGGGGGGGGGTTGAACTGTCCTGGCATTTTATGCACAACATTTAGAAGCTTATGTCACACATCACCCACTCTTCTAACCACTTGAAGACAAAGCCCTTTCTGACAATTTTTGTTTACATAAAAAATTTTAATTTTTTTTGCAAGAAAATTACTTTGAACCCCCAAACATTATATATTTTTTTAAAGCAAAGGCTCTACAGATGAAAATGGTGGGTGTTTCTTTTTTTTTTCACACTGCGCACCGATTTTTTAAACGCATTTTTTTGGGGAAAAAACACACTTTTTTGAATGTTAATGCACTAAAACACACTATATTGCCCAAATGTTTGATGGAATAAAAAAGATGACCTTAGGCTGAGTACATGGATACCAAACACGACATGCTTTAAAATTGCGCACAAACATGCAGCGGTGACAAACTACATACATTTTTAAAAGCCTTTACAGGTTACCACTTTAGATTTACAGAGGAGGTCTACTGCTAAAATTACAGCCCTCAATCTGACCTTTGCGGTGATACCTCACATGCATGGTGCAATTGCTGTTTACGTATGACGCCAGGCCGACGCTTGCGTTCACCTTTGCGCAAGAGCAGGGGGGGGCAGGGGTGATTTTTTTTTTAACTATTTATTTTGCTTTTTTATTTTATTTTTAAACTGTTGCTTTCATTTTTTTTTTTTCATTTTTATTGTTATCTCAGGGAATGTAAATATCCCCTATGACAGCAATAGGTAGTGACATGTACTCTTTTTTGAAAAAAATTGGGGTCTATTAGACCCTAGATCTCTTCTCTGCCCTCAAAGCATCTGACCACACCAAGATCGCTGTGATAAAATGCTTTCCAAATTTCCCAATGGCGAAATCTAAGTCATGAAATGCTTGTAGCTTCCAGTTTCTTAGGCTATAGAGATGATTGGAGCCATTCTGGTCTCTGATCAGCTCTATGGTCAGCTGGCAGAACCACCGGCTGCATTCTCAGGTTCCCTGTTGGGACAGGAGAGCCATAGAAAACCATGGAAGACGGTGGGGGGGAGGTAAAAGCAGTCTGGAGGCTAATTAGCCGCTAGGATTGCTTTTATATGAAAGCCGACTGCTGGCTGAAAAGAATGATACCAAGATGATACCTAAACCCGCAGGCATCATTCTGGTATAACCACTCAAATTCCAGCAACGTACCAGTACATTGCTGGTCCTTGTTGAGCATATATTGTAATCTTTTTTTGGGCCTTTGGGCTGCATGAAAAAAAGAGATTGATCAGTGGGTATGCCCACCATTAGAATACCTCCCTTCATCCACCCACTTCTAATGATGGGCATACATGCACCATTTTTTTTTTAACTGTGGTGGTGAAATCACCTCCTACAGCGCTGGAGTCACGGCTTTATGTATTGTGGGAGCAAACGCTGTTGCTGTCAAGATAAATAAATCCGTGCTGCAGCTGAATGGCGTACCTGCTAAGCAAATGATGATTAACAATAAAACAAAGTAACATTACAGTATAACAGTAAGACATACCATACCTGCAAAGCAAATACAAAAAAAATAGTAAAAAATAAAACATTTTTTAACGCAAACTGTGCCTAAAATATATTTATATGCCGAAGCATGGGGGCATCCGCCCCAAAAGTTAGGAGCAAATCACTCCTCCACCCCTGCTGCCCCCATGCTTCAGCATATATGCTCTTTTTTTTAGCTGTGGTGGTGAAATCACCTCCTACAGTGCTGGCTTTATGTATCATAGTTACATAGTTACATAGTAGGTGAGGTTGAAAAAAGACACAAGTCCATCAAGTCCAACCTATGTGTGTGATTATGTGTCAGTATTACATTACATATCCCTGTATATTGCGGTCATTCAGGTGATTATCTAATAGTTTCTTGAAGCTATCAATGCTCCCCGCTGAGACCACCGCCTGTGGAAGGGAATTCCACATCCTTGCCGCTCTTACAGTAAAGAACCCTCTACGTAGTTTAAGGTTAAACCTCTTTTCTTCTAATTGTAATGAGTGGCCACGAGTCTTATTAAACTCTCTTCTGCGAAAAAGTTTTATCCCTATTGTGGGGTCACCAGTACAGTATGTGTAAATTGAAATCATATCCCCTCTCAATCGTCTCTTCTCCAGAGAGAATAAGTTCAGTCCTCGCAACCTTTCCTCATAACTAAGATCCTCCAGACCCTTTATTAGCTTTGTTGCCCTTCTTTGTACTCGCTCCATTTCCAGTACGTCCCTCCTGAGGACTGGTGCCCAGAACTGGACAGCATACTCCAGGTGCGGCCGGACCAGAGTCTTGTAGAGCGGGAGAATTATCGTTTTATCTCTGCAGTTGATCCCCCTTTTAATGCATGCCAATATTCTGTTTGCTTTATTAGCAGGAGCTTGGCATTGCATGCCATTGCTGAGCCTATCATCCACTAGGACCCCCAAGTCCTTTTCCATCCTAGATTCCCCCAGAGGTTCTCCCCCCAGTGTATAGATTGCATTCATATTTTTGCCACCCAAATGCATTATTTTACATTTTTCTACATTGAACCTCATTTGCCATGTAGTCGCCCACCCCATTAATTTGTTCAGGTCTTTTTGCAAGATTTCCACATCCTGTATCGTGGGAGCAAACGCTGTTGCTGTCAAGATAAATGAATCCACGCTGCAGCTGAATGGCGTACCTGAAAACAAAAAAATGGTTAACAATAAAACACAATAAAACATTGCAGAATAGAATACAGTAAAAAAGAGCAGAACAATAGAGAGAAAATAGAGAGAGAGAGAACAATAAAACTACAACTATTTTTGTTTTTTTTATTTTATTTTTTTGTGTTTTTTTATTTTTGACTTTTTTTTTTTCACTTTTATTTGTAACTGTAACAGTTCGGTTCCAGGTTCAGGTCTCTCAAAATGCGATGGCATCGTAGGAGACCCTGTGAAAGTGTGTCCTAGTCTGTGCAGTGCTATACCCTACGCTAAAACTCCACTAGTGTATGGTAGCGTTCAAAACATTCACCAATACCAAGACCAGAATTGCCGGGACAGGAGGGACAAAAATAGAGGGTCTTACGCCTATATCCACGCTTTCTACAGACACGCCATTTTCTTTGGGGGGGGGCTCGTTGGGTAGGGGTACTAAGTAGGACATACGGAAAATGCCTCTCATGCAGCATACATGCTGCATAAGAGAATACTGCATTTGGATTGGGAAGGTGAGGTGGAGCACCATCTGGAAACAGAAGGGCCGTCATCTCTTCCTGGAATTTAAGGAAGGATCCAGTCCATCCTGAAGCTCTGTATAGCACATGAGCATTCAGCTAAGCCAATTGAAATAAGTATACAGACACTTTTTTGTACCAGCATCTGGCCTTACGGGCAATTAGGTACGGTGCCAACAACTAGTCATTGAGGTCCACTCCTCCCATATTTTGGTTATATTCATGGACACAGAGGGGTTTCCCCACAACACCAGTCGCCGTAGGAATTCGGACCGTCGTGTCTGCGTGAAGGGAGGACAGAACGAAAACATTCTTATTATCCCTCCACTTCACAGCGAGCAAATTATTACACTTGAAGCAGGCTCTTTCCCCTAGCCTAAGGTGGGAATCTACAAGCCTCTGGGGTAAGCCCCAGCGATTAAGTTGCACGGTGCCACATGCGCCAATCTGATGATCAAACAAGTGACTAAAAAGTGGCATGCTCGTATAATAATTGTCCACATACAAATGGTACCCCTTTCTGAAGAAGGGTGACACAAGTCCCACACAATCTTGCCTCCCTATGTAATCTGGGCAGTTCTCCGGCTCTACATGACTATCTCCTTCCTCGTAAACCTTAAAACTATATGTATAGCCTGTGGCCCTGTCACAGAGCTTATACATCTTGACCCCGTATCTGGCACACTGGCACACTTGCTGGGAAGATACTGTTTGAAAGACAAGCGGCCAGAAAATTTAATCAGGGATTCATCAACGCGTGGTTTACGAGGGGCCGAATTTTGTAGAGCCGATCGTATCCAAGGTCTCCACGAGGACGACAAAGTTCATGTCGTTGAAGTGTATAAACCGCACGATCTGCTCGTATCGTGCCCCGGCCATGGAGGCAGAGAACAGGGGCATATGGTAAACTGGGTCAGTGGACCAATATTACTGCAACATACTAATTTCAACTATGCCCATGTCGAAGGATAGGCCCAGAAAGGTCTTAAATTTGGAAACCGTAATTGGTTTCCATTCTCTGGCAAGGGACAACTGGGGATTAGTGGTGATGAATTGACCAGCATATAAATTGCTTTGGTCCACAATAGATCTATAGAGATCTTCGGTGAAAAACAGCGAATAAAAATCAAGTGACGTAAAATCAATTGTTTCCACCTGAATTTCGGGTTGGCCAGTGAATGGGGGAAGTACAGGTGCTGCAGAAGTTGTGGGTTCCCAATTAGGATTGGCAAATTTTGCAGGAAGGACACTATGGGCATGATGGGCCTGTCTTTGTCAATTTGGTGGCAGTGGGACACTACTTGTGCTTGCCACCTTGCCAGCTTGAACTGCGCTTATGGGACTCGCCACGTCACCACGTGATACTGCAGCACTGGATGTACGACCAGGGTGTACTAGGCCGCTGGTGCTTGCCAGCTCACCGGAAGGATGAGCGGCACTAGTACTTCTCTGCTCCATAAGAGAGCCCTGCGGTTCTTGCACCTCAACAACAGCAGAAGAAGATCGGGGTCTAGTATTCCTGACCTTGGCAGGGACCACAACTCCATCGTCAAAGCTATCTGTCATGGAGCCGCTGTCGTCTACAGGATCGTATTCTGAGCCTGAATCTGACAGATGAGTGACTCCTCTTCACTATCTGTCATGCTCAGAAACGTGTAGGCCTCTTCACTAGTGTACCTTCGATTTGCCATTTTGGGCTTTTAATTTACTGGTACACTAGTGAGACTCACAGGAAAAAAAGCTCCTAGGCTGTCAGCAACTGTATCAAACACTACCAAAAAAACTATTAGCAATCGCAGGGATCAGGCCTGACTCTGCAAATGCTGCAGTTATGTGTTTATTATTTTGTAAGTGACAGTGATCGATCGATACTGCACTTGGGTGGGCTGGGCGGAGGGGCAAAATGCAGGTTTCAAGCAGGTATCTGGGCTGATCCTGCTAACACTGCATTTTTTGGAACCCTAAACTTCTGGGGACGCTACTATAGATCTGATCGGATCAGATATTGATCCGTTCAGATACTATACCACTGAGGGAGGTGTATGCTGCGTCTGTGGATGTTAGCACTAATCTGACCCTGCCTGGGGCGACGCAGACCCTGACTGATCCTAAAAACTGATATCACCCACCGAGCGATCAGGGGGTTAAACCTTTATTGGGTAATAAACGGCGGGTGCCCTGACGCTATAAAAAACAAACTAACTAACCAGCATCACCCGTAACACTTATACGGTGATCATTGGTGACAGGGGGTGAAAGGGTTAACTAGGGGGCAATCAGGGGGTTAAAACCTTTATTAGGTAGTATATGGGGGACCTGACGCTATAAAAAGCTGACGGTGAACCTAAATAACTAACTGGCTACCTAGCATCAGCCGTGACCCTAATACAGCGATCAGAAAAAAGATTGCTTAGTGACACTGGCGACAGGTGGTGAAAGGGTTAACTGGGGGGGGCGATCAAGGGGGTAAACCTTTATTAGGGGAGGTTGGGGGTACCCTAGACCTAAAGGGGCCTACCACTAACTGCCCTAACACTTTTTACAGTCACAAATGACACCAAATGCAGTGATCAGTAAAAAAATAAACACTGCAATCGATGACACTGTGACTGGGGGTGCAGGGGTTAACTGGGGGGTGATCGGGGGGTGATTTGTGTGCCTATGTGGCAAATGAGGTTCAATGTAGAAAAATGTAAAATAATGCATTTGGGTGGCAAAAATATGAATGCAATCTATACACTGGGGGGAGAACCTCTGGGGGAATCTAGGATGGAAAAGGACCTGGGGGTCCTAGTAGATGATAGGCTCAGCAATGGCAGGCAATGCCAAGCTGCTGCTAACAAAGCAAACAGAATATTGGCATGCATTAAAAGGGGGATCAACTCCAGAGATAAAACGATAATTCTCCCGCTCTACAAGACTCTGGTCCGGCCGCACCTAGAGTATGCGGTCCAGTTCTGGGCACCAGTCCTCAGGAAGGATGTACTGGAAATGGAGTGAGTACAAAGAAGGGCAACAAAGCTAATAAAGGGTCTGGAGGATCTTAGTTATGAGGAAAGGTTGCGAGCACTGAACTTATTCTCTCTGGAGAAGAGACGCTTGAGAGGGGATATGATTTCAATTTACAAATACCGGACTGGTGACCCCACAATAGGGATAAAACTTTTTCGCAGAAGAGAGTTTACCAAGACTCGTGGTCACTCATTAAAATTAGAAGAAAAGAGGTTTAACCTTAAACTACGTAGAGGGTTCTTTACTGTAAGAGCGGCAAGGATGTGGAATTCCCTTCCACAGGCAGTGGTCTCAGCGGGGAGCATTGATAGCTTCAAGAAACTATTAGATAAGCACCTGAATGACCACAACATACAGGGATATACAATGCAATACTGACACATAATCACACACATAGGTTGGACTTGATGGACTTGTGTCTTTTTTCAACCTCACCTACTAAGTAACTATGTAACTATGTAACTATGTGTACTGGTGTTAGTGTGCTGTTGGTGCAACTCACTTTTCTCGTCCTCTCTCCACGGCTCCCGAACGAAAAAGGAAGCGCGAGGAGAGATAACATCACTTCCTCTGACCTATGTTTACAGTTTCCAGGCAGAGGAAGAAGCCCATTCATCAGGAGCTGTCGCGAGGGGGTGGCCATGAATCGGTGGCCTCCCCCTCAGCATGGATCGCTCCTGGAACAAAGCCGACCACCTCAGGCATTGCTGTTGTAAACAAGCATTTCCCTGTTCTGCCTAGTGACAGGACACTGATCACCGCTGCCTGTAATCGGGAGCGGTGATCAGTGTCATGTCACACATAGCCCCCCACAGTTAGAATCACTTCCTAGGACACACTTAACCCCTACAGCGCCCTCTAGTGGTTAACCCCTTCACTGCCAGTCACATTTACACAGTAATCAATGCATTTTTAATTGCACTGATCGCTGTATAAATGTGATTGGTCCCAAAATAGCACCAAAAGTGTCCGATCTGTCCGCCATAATGTTGCAGTCATGATAAAAATCGCTGATCGCTGCCATTACTAGTAAAAAAAAAATTATTAAAAAAAATGCCATAAAACTATCCCCTATTTTGTAGACGCTATAACTTTTTGCGCAAACCAATCAATAAACGCTTATTGTGATTTTTTTAACCAAAAATATGTAGAAGAATACGTATTTTTGGGGGATATTTATTAAAGCAAAAGGTAAAAAATAATTCCTTTTTTTCAACATTGTCGCTATTTTTTTGTTTATAGTGCAAAAAATAAAAACTGCAGAGGTGATCAAATACCACCAAAAGAAAGCTCTATTTGTGGGGAAAAAAGGATGTCAATTTTGTTTGGGAGCCACTTCGCACGACCGCGCAATTGTCAGTTAAAGCGATGCAGTGCCGAATCGCAAAAAACGATCTGGTCTTTTGCCAGCCAAATGGTCCTGGGCTTAAGTGGTTAATGGAATAATAATGAAGCTGCTTTGCTGGTGATACTGATGTAGTTATGGCAAACATATTTTAAAAGGCATTTGTTTTGTAGTGATATAAATAATATTAATATTATGGTTGTTAGATTTTCTGGGGAAGTCACCACAACACCATTATCCCTGAGTTTTTAAGATCAAAGATACAACTATGTTGGTGTCCCTTGTTAATTTTCCATTGTGTGGTTTTTAATGTAACTGCCTACTCCCAAACTGTCATTTGAAGAGAAACACATAGCCAAGTATTATTCTACACAATTTTTTTATTGTGCAGAAAAAAAACAACACAAATAAAATTAGAGATCCTATCTGCCATCCAAATAAAAATAACCTAACAAAAAAGTGCATTCCATGCAGAAAAAAAGAAATAACAAAACAAAACATTAACGAAAAAAACACAAAATTATTGAAATTAGAAAGGGGTGAAAATCTCCAGATCAGCGTGGTTGTTGGGGTTCTTGTGGCAGGTATTGCCACTGACCTGCATGCCGCTGTCGTGGGTGGGTTGCCTGCGGAGGTGGTGGGGCCACAAAATCTGAAATGTGGGTGTTTTCAGAAATTTCGCCCCTCATCCCCTTGTTGAGGATGAGTTCCTCACACCTGCTCCTTTGCTCACTGGCCATCTGCCTTAATTTATTGGCCGTCACACACCCAAATCCTTCAGCCTCATCTGGGTCAGTACAGAGCGCAGTTGAGGCCTGGCTGAGAAAGGAAGCTGTGGCCTCCTCCAGATTTCTGGTCTTCCTGGCTCTTTTAGCAGCAGGACATAGGGGAGGGATCTGCGACTTTGGCTACTGGCCGCTGGCTCTTCCAGACTGACACTTTCCTGGGTATGAAAATGGGACATAATGAGGGCAGGAGGCGGAGCCTAGCGGAGCAGACATGCATTGTTAGAGCTCCACACCGCTGAGGAGAGAAGAGAAGGACAAAGCGGAGCCTGCAGGCTCAAAAGGTATCCATTTGAACCTTTTTGCCCCTGGGAACAAACTGTGAAAGTTTGGGCAGGAAATATGGTACTGGGAGGAAACCGTGGCAGAAATAAAAATCACCTCACAAAGAGCTCACAGGCACTCACTGCAGCTGAAGCAGCTCCAGTCACCTCACAAGATACAGCATCAGGGCGCTCTCACAGACAGAAAATGTCACAGCAAGACTCTCCATTTGAGTCAGATACAGAACAAATCCTCTCACAAACTTCTCCACAAACCTCCTCAGTATCCCCAGTAATATTATTACAATTTGAAAAGATGCTTCATAAGGCTTTAAAACAAACCTCAGACCAAATAACAAAAAGCCTAACCAAAGAAATAAGAGAGCTGGGAAACCGCACAGCAGCCTTAGAAATAAAAATGGATGAAATTGAAATTACAACCCAAGAAAATATAACAGAATTGGAACAATTAAAAAAAGAGAATTTAATACTTCAAACTAAGCTCGAAGATTACGAAAATAGAGCCAGACGTTCAAACTTACGCATAAGGGGAATACCTGAAACTGTGACAGACCTGCAATCTACTATTACTGCTCTATTACAAGAACTAAAGCCAGATATCCCTATTGAACGTTTAGAACTGGACAGAGTACACAGAGCCCTCACAGCCAAAAAGAAAGATGGACCCCCACGTGATATAATCACAAAATTTCATTATTACAGAACGAAAGAACACATACTAATTGCTGCAAGAGAAAAAAAGGAACTTAATTTTCAAGGACACAATTATCAAATTTTTGCTGACCTATCCCAACTTACTATTACTAAAAGACGATCCATGAAACCCCAACTAATGGAACTGCAACGCCACAACATTATGTATCAATGGGGCTTCCCCTTTTCAGTCAGATTTAACTACCAAGGTACAATTTACAGAAGCAGATCAGTAGATGAACTACAACAAACCCTTTTAAAATTAAATCTGACAGAACCCACAAGCAGCAACACTCCCACACGCAGAAGAATGGCATCATCTTCACCTTCAGGCAGCACCCAGAAAATTTCAGAACAAAATGGGAATCATCATTCTCACAAAAGAGGCCGTTATGCCACATCATCCATGGACCAAGAAGATTCAATGGACTGACATCCTAATTCCTGATATCTCTTCATTTATTATACTAAGAGATGGTTCTCTATAAAAAAACCTATATTTATAACTGAATGTAACTGCATTCTGATAGTCACACACTGTGTGGGATCATGTTACATTCCAGTTATATTTCTTATTACTTCTGATTCATATAGCCTTAGAATATATAAGTGAAATAAGGAAATTCTTGTTCAGTTATATATTATCAGGTAATAACAATAGATTTATTACTTTTTAGGACAAATATGTTCAATAATCCAGAAGTAATGGAAGCTTTTTCTTTCTTTTCTTAAAACAAATATATTATTACCTAACTAGTTCCTAGAATTATGTTTTTGTTTATTCTAATCTGAAGCAATACAACCTCAATTTTATGAGTTAACATATCTAAACAGTTACGTATGAATAAAATATGTAATTGTTTACTCTAAAAGGGTTAAAATCCCAAAATAATTCAAACTATCTTCATCAATACCAAAGTTATTAACAGTACCTTTCTAACTGAATTATTTAGCCTAGGGCAAGACTAACCATATACAACCACCCTGGAATAAATAATTTCAACAAAAACTATATTCTGCACTCCAATTAATGAAACATCATTTTGATGTCTTTTGACATAGCACTTCTCTCCTGTAAGCGGAAGATCCGTGTACCCCCATTAGCCCTCCTCATTCTCCCAACCATATTATGTGGGAGTGTGACGAAGGCACTTATTCCCCTGAGAGAGATATTTATTCCCTTTCACGGGTAAATTGTGATTACTTGCAAAAAATAACTTATACAATGTATCATCTAATCTCATATGTTTTTTGTTTACTCTTTACTCCAGAATTCACTGGTTTCTTTTCTATCTATTCATCTCTTCAGTCCACACAGGTTGATCTGCGCAGTCAGCTCTGCATAACAAAAAGTAAGTCAAAACTATTTGATCTATTGCCATGGCACCACTGAATATACTTTCCCTGAATGTTCAGGGAATAAATGTCCCTCAAAAAAGGACCAAAGCCTTCCGTACTTTCCATAACAAGAAGGCTCACATAGTATGCCTCCAAGAAACACACTTCACCAAAGATTCTACTCCAAAATATATTTCTCCTTTTTATCAACAAATTTACACGGCTTCTGCCTGTACCAAGCAAAGGGGAACTCTAATTGCATTTCACCGATCCACACCATTCACCTTATCATCAGAAATTAAAGACCCAGAAGGTAGATACCTGATACTCATGGGTTATATAATGGATACAGCAATCACGGTGATTTCCTACTACGCTCCTAACAAACAACCTACACCATTCCTCTCACATATATTACAAGTGATTAATACACACAAAATAGGAACAGTGATAATGTGTGGGGATTCGAACCAGGTCCTCCTCCCATTTCTAGATAAATCACCTTTTACACCATCCAAAATAACCTCTAGATTACCTTTTTCTCAACTTCTTTCCAAATACAATCTGGTAGATTCATGGAGAGAAAGTAACCCAATGAAAAAGAAATTCACTTATTTCTCGCACCCTCATCAAACCTTCACCAGAATAGATCATATTTTTCTAACAATAAGAATGATACCAGAAATTATTGCATCAGATATAATTCCGATTCCGTGGTCTGACCATAATGCAGTATACACTACTATAGCCTCAGCCATACCAAAAGCGCATGACCCAACGTGGTACTTACCGGACATAATGCTCAAACACCCACTACATCAGATGGCCATTGAACAAGCTTTAAAGGAATACATATCAATTAATAATACAACAGACATCTCCCCAATAACACTGTGGGAAGCTCATAAGCCTGTCTTGCGTGGTACAATACAAAGACAAATGGCACTATTTAAACGGGAACGCAAAAATCTAGCAAATAAACTAGAACTCAATTTTAATGCAGCCTACATATCATTTCAAGATAATCCATCTCAGAGTACAAAATCTCATCTGGAAAAATCTAGATTGGAATACGATCTATTTCTCACTGAGTCAGTTGATAAATCCCTCAAACGCTCCAAACACAATTTCTACATGAATACAAACAAACCAGGTACATATTTGGCTCGGGCATTAAATTCAACTAACAAATCTTTCAAACCAATACGTTTGAAATTATCAAAAAATGTTTACACTTGTAATCCAGTTAAAATAGTCCATAAATTTCACTCACATCTCGCAACTTTATACAAGACAAACAATGAATTTAATCCTACAGAGGCTGAATCCTTCTTCTCAAAAATAACCTTACCTGAGTTATCTCAGAATCAAAAAAGCAGTTTGGATGAGCCTATAACTATAGATGAAGTTGCTAACGCCATAAAAGACCTAAAACTTAACAAAAGACCAGGCCCAGACGGCTACTCGGCTTTATACTATAAAACATTCTCAGAAATACTCTCTCCCATTCTCACTGAAACTTTTAACAAACTTCTAGATGGACATTCTTTTCGGCAAGAAACACTAATGGCAATTGTTTGTATGATCCCAAAACCCCTTTCTGATGATACTTCCTGTGTGAATTATCGGCCTATCTCTCTGTTAAACCTTGATATTAAATTATTAGCAAAAATAATAGCAAAACGCCTCAATAGCATTATAGGAAAATTAATACATAGAGATCAAGTAGGCTTCATGCCAAATAGACAGGCAGGCGATAATATACGCAGGGCAGTGTTATTGGCACATATTGCTAAAAAACGGAAAATCCCTTTATGTTTTCTATCTCTCGATATTAAGAGGGCATTTGACACAGTATCCTGGCAATATATGCAATATTCATTACAAAAATGGGGTTTTGGACCCCACTTTTTAACATGGATCAAAGCATTATATAATAAACCCAAAGCCTATATAAAATATGCTGGATACAAATCTGAAGCCTTTAATATCGAAAGAGGTACCCGACAGGGTTGCCCATTATCTCCCTTATTATTTGCCCTTATACTCGAACCCATGGCCCAATACATCAGAACAAATCAAACTATAACTGGCATTGAAGTAGGAGGTATTACACACAAATTATGTATATTTGCAGACGATATATTACTTTTTCTATCATCACCACAGGTCTCTGGTCCTAACTTAATACCAGCTCTTGATGGGTTTGCAGCCCTATCCGGCCTTATGATTAATCCTAAGAAATGCCTAGTGCTTAATATTTCACTCACAAACATGGAATTGATCCCAGCTAGGGCTGCACTCCCATTCACATGGGCAGAAAAATCAATCCCATATCTTGGAATTCATTTAACAGCATCTCATTCTGACTTATTCTCAACCAATTATCCTCCTGTATTAAGACAGATCACAAATCTAATAAAACAATGGTCGCAACTTCCTTTATCCTGGATAGGGAAGATTAATGCAATCAAAATGACTATTCTACCCAAATTGCTTTATCTATTCAGAGTCCTCCCCATTCCAATTCCTTCCTATTTTTTGAGAATAGTACAAAAAGAGCAACTTCGTTAATATGGGGCTCTTCTAAACCACGTATACCTATACACACACTACATCTTCCCAAAAATAAAGGAGGCCTGGGATACCCTAATTTTACTAACTACTACAGAGCAGCACATTTGGCCAGTCTGTCCAAATACCATGCAAAACAGGAAATCCCATTATGGGTATTTATAGAGGCTTCAGAAAATGACCCTCTATTAATATCAAATTTATTATGGCTTGATCCTAAAGACCGCTTTAAAATTCATAATCCCATAACAAAACACTTCTTATCTCTCTGGGATAAACTAAAAACCAAATATCAGTTACAATCTCCACACAATCCTCTCCTTTCTTTTATCAGAAATCCGGCCTTTTATCCGGCATGGATCTACCCAAATTCTTTTAAAGCTTGGACAACATCAGGCATTCAGACACTAAATGACTTCATAGCATCTAAATCATTCCTTTCATTCCCATCGCTTAGAGAAAAATATGATCTACCAAACTCTGAGATATTTAGATATCTCCAAATCAAAAATTTCTATACACCATTCCTAAAGGGGGATACACCATTATCCCAATTATCCATTTTTGAATCAATCTGTACAAAAGATCCATTTGCTAAAGGTACAATTTCATCACTTTATAATCAATTATATGGAGTAGCAAATCTTAATAGACCCTCTTACGTTCAGAGGTGGGAGGAGGACCTGGGACGAACTTTAGAAGACACGGACTGGTCTAACATATGGCTCACATCTAAGTCATCTTCACCCAACATCTTAGCACTGGAGACAAATTATAAAGTCCTAACTCGCTGGTACCTTGTACCCGCTAGAGTGGCAAAATATTCACCTAATACCTCGGCTCTTTGTTTTCGAGGATGCCCAGAAATAGGCACATATTTACACATGTGGTGGACGTGCCCAGTAATCCAAACCTTCTGGAAGGAAGTCTTCGTGATTGCATCTAAAATATTTTAAAAAATAATACAACCAGATCCATATTTAACTTTACTTAATCTAAAACCGGAATGGTTAACACTCTCTCAATTCAAACTTATGATCCAACTAATAACCGGCTGCAAAACAAACAGTGGCCAAGGCATGGAAATCTCCTACATTGGTACTCGCAGAAACAATTCACAGAATGAATAATACAATGTCCCATGCTAAGATGGTAGCCATCGATCAAAATCAAATTCCAAAATTTGAAAAACTTTGGCATCCTTGGATAAAACAACAGTTCCTGTCAAACTTCAATGACTCTGTCCTGTTGCCATGGTAACAGATTAAATGACTTACAGAGACCCCCATTCTAAGGCTTCAAAGAGAACTAAAAAGAATAATAAACTGACGAGCGGGACAACCTTGTGGACCATACCTCTACCTTTCAACCCTTTTTCTTCTTTCTCTTTCCTTTTCTCCACCTTACGATTAAAGCTCATTATCAGAATTTATTTGACCTATATACACTCTACTTGTAAACAATATGTATAGTAGGTATAAATAATTTAAATACCTACAAAAGTAACTAAGGAAATGATATATATCTTTAATTTAGGTTTACGTGAACCCAATGTTTAATATTTGAAATTTCATGATATTTACCTATATAAACCCTACTGTAAAACAATGAGCTTACTTTATAGATCCTTGTAAACTTACTTTATGTATCTTTATAACATTGTATACTCAATAAACTTCTTTTGACAAGGAAAATGGGACATAATTAGAATCTTTTTTGTGTTTTGGTCATCAATCACACATAATTAGAATTTTTTTTTGTTTTGGTCATCAATCACACACAATTTTGATCTCCTCACTGTTGCAAATTGAATGTGGAGAAATATAAAAGTCTATCATTCTGATCTCAGCATTTTTCATTCTTGTTCAAATCATTTTTGGTCACTACTGTGTATTGATATAGAAACCACTTTGTTAAGGCTGAAATATTTTCCCAATAACGTATAGATATCATCATTGTATTTTTGGATCCAAATATGTTCAACAGTCCTATACCTGTGTCAAGATGGGCTCCTCCACATCTTCATCTTGTGCATCAGGAGCTGTGCCCTCAGCAGAGGTGGAAGGCAGGGTTGACAGTGATGGCCTGGGTTCAGTCTGGTCTGTCAGAAACAACAGGCTGTCATAGTACCAGAGCCTCAGTACATAGATGTCATCTGCTGCTGCTCCTGACCTCTCCGATTCCTGGATCTTATTAAGCTCCCTTTTAAAGGTGCTATGGAGGTTAGCAATTTTTAGCCTGACATAGCTGGGGTCTGCCTTGGGGTAAACTGATTTGCACAATTTGGCCAGTTTCTCCAAAGCTGTCAAGCAAAGTTTTTTGTTTGAGTAGTCTTTACTTTTAACACTCCATAGACAGGTCAGCTGCTGGTACATATCAATAAAATGGGGCAGAAAGTCTTGGGATGTGAACTTGTCAGTCATGATATGATGCCAGCAAGACAGGACACAAGACAAACCATAATGTCTGGCTTAACCAATAAGCTGGTCCCAATATAGGCCTCAATCTAAGCAGTATAGGCCACTAACCACCTATGCCCCAATTTCCAATTGTACCTTAGTTTTCTGCCTCCTTTCGCGCATTGCCGATCAATCGTCCTCCACTCCCAGATCGTACTTAAAGCCGTTCCATCGACTGTGCGTTCCAGCTTAATATACACTGCGCATGCGTGAAACTCCTCTCTCACGTGCGTCATGACACTGGGGTGTGACCAGATCTCCTCTCCTGCATGCGACACACACGACGGAACTTTTGTGCAGGACAACATGGTGGATTCGCCGATTTGCAACCAGCCCCGTGGGGGTGGAGCTCATAGGAGGGGAAAAACCACACCAAAGAGCAAGGGTAAGATGGTGGAGATGGTGCACATCCTGGAGAAGCACAATTATGATTGCAAGCTGCAGAATTATGAGAGGCCCAACAGCCAAAAAGACTGCATTTTGGAAAAGGTTATTGTTGATTTGAATCAACAATTTTCGGTGGACCGATCAAAGGACCAAATCTGGAAATGATGGTCCGATCTGAAACACTGGGAATAAGACCAGCTGGAGCACATACATCATATCCTTAAAAAAAATAGTTGTATCTAAACAATATGTATATGTGCAATTTAGCTGTCTGTATATGTTCTTGCTCAAAGTAGCTATAGAGAATTCTATATGAGCTTAGAAAATCTTTGTTTGTATGACTTAGGATTCCAAAGATAAAGGTAAATATAAAGCATATATGAACATTCTTATTTGGTCATGTTTTTGGACATTCATATCTGTTTTGTACTTACTGTCTTTTTTATCTTTCAACAGGGAGACACAACAAAAGGATGCTCCAGCCAAGCCACCGCAAGAGACGAAGGGAGGTTACCCTCACTCAGGCCCCAACAGGTGAGACAACAAGGCCAACTTCCCCAAAAAAGGTAAGTGCTAATGTCAAACACACTCATTTAGCCACAGACAGGGGTGTTTCTAGGTGGGCCAAAGTCCATGGGCTTAGGGCAGAATTTAAGGGATAAAGAACACTTTCTGGTCACTGCCTGTCTCATCAGTGCCCCAATAATGCAGCCTTGCCAGTGTAGACATGGGTAGAGGAGAGGCTCTGGGGCACCCAGTCACACAGAGTCACACCTGCTATGATGGTCGTCATATATTCCATATCCCATAGGAGACAAGAGGGGTGGGGGGCAACTGCAGGACTTTTTCAATGTTGGCACTTGTCAAGTGTTTGCCCTCTGGAAAATGCCATCACCTTCCCTGTTTTATGCATTTTTCCCAGCAAATCCTCCAGAGTTCAGCATGGTGGAGTCCACTAGTGAGGAGAAACAGACCAAGTGCAAGGTTGGTCAACTAATGTAGCAAAATGTATGCTAGAAACAGATGGGACTTGGGGAGGATAAATGAATGTTGTATTGTACCTTTTTAGAGGAAACTGAGTGTGGTGAGGTCGCCCAAGATTTGTCTTTGGAGCCATGGGATCTGTCTCCTGGACCCAGCACAGACATTGTAATTGTTGACACCAAATCCCCTGATGTGAGTCACAGTGAGGGCCAAAGCGAAGCAGAAGAGGAAGAAAATGTTCGGGAGCCTCTTGTTTGCGCAAGTATTCTTCGAATATTGCTTCAAATGTATTGAAATTTCGAGTGTTTATATGTCCAAACCAAACATCAACTCCACACATTAGCAAAGTATCTAGTGCCTTAACATTAGCATGGACAAGGAAGAGGTGGAAGGAGCTGTCAGTGTTGCTAGGTAGTAGGTAGTAGCTAGTTTGGGAGACACAGGCAGCAGGGCCAAGATTATAGAGTAGTTGCAGTGTATACATTCCTCGTAGTATAGGTGTCTGAAGGGCAAGCAGGTTGCAACCAACAATAGACTGGGTAAGTACTGTAAGTATTTTATTAAGTTTACAAGTAACTTGATCATAACTCACTATGTAGGGCCTCAGCCACTTGACCATCGTTCCCTTAATACTTTTTACTCTTCTCACTAGGTCATGATCTTCCACCTTGTACTATTGACAGAATGAGTGCTGATATGTTGCAGTATTGCGAGGAACTGGAGTAAATCAAGGAGGCTGCTACTGTTTACAGTGCAGAATCAGAGATTTTGTGGACATGCTAGCAAAATTCTAATTTTCTCTTGACTGGTTTGAAGTTTGTTGTTCTACTTGTTGGCTTATGTTTGCCATTACTCATTTCCAGCTTTTTTGTACTTTGAAATGTGAAAGTTTAGGAACAGAAATCAGTGTTTCTCCACTCCACTCCTCTAGGTGCACCACCAGGTCCTGTTTTCTTGATTTTTCTCAGTCTAAACTACTTTGCTAATTACTAAGGCAGTGAAACTGATAACATCGCCTGTGTCAAATTCAAGAAATCCAGAAAACATTACCTGGGTTTGCATCTTGAGGAGGGGAGTTGAGAAACACTGCCCCAACAAATGTGAATGCCAATGTTTATCTGTTTTTTCTAATCTAAAAACCAAAATTTGAAGGTGCACACTAATTGGGGCTCACATTATGATCTCCACTTGATCCCATTCCTAAAATGTGTGTAGTTACAAACATCAATTTTTCGAAACCCCCAAAACACACAGTGTGTAAACATGTGCTATCTCCCATCTTGGGGTATCAATGGACACATTTCAGGGGTGCAACCCCCTTCCTCAAAACTAAAGTAGCTCTGATGAAGGGTTTGCACCCCCAAAAGCTGTCTATTGATACCCGTGATGGAAGATAGCACATGATTACACACTGTGTGTTTTGGGGGTTTTGAAAAATTGATGTTTGTAACTACACACATTTTAGGAATGGGATCATGGGGGACATTTAATTGGTAAGCCACTACGTGTACATGGCTTCAAATTTTGGCTTTTAGGGGGGTGAGATCACCCCATCTGAGGAAGGCAACAGATGGTGTATCCCACACAGTCTTGGGATACTAATGTCTCGTTTGCCCTTCACTTTACTAAACTAGAACTTTGTAAGTTACTGAGTTTTGGATGTGTATCTAATGGTTTGGAACATGCCTGTTTACCCCAAATAAAGGAGAAATACTGCAAAACATACATGTTATACACCAAGATGTTGGTTTGTTTAAGCACCTCAAAAAGCACATGTGAATGTGCTTTGAGTAAAATGATTTCTACTAAACAATGTGTGGCTTATTATTTCATTGCTCAATACAAGTGAATTTCTAAAGTTTTTGCAGTTACAGTTACAATGTACTCTTACATGTTGTCAACTACAAAGTTGAGGCCGCAAAAATTAATGGAGTTGTAAAGGCATAATGTTTTTGTTCTTCGTGCATTACATCCATCAAGAACAAAAACATTGTGTGTGTGTAGCAGACCCCATCACACCATAATATTTAGCTGAAGAAGATATTGTCACCTCATTTAGAACTTAAGGTATGTTTTCACTATTGGAGTAAGCGTCCAAACTAAATCCCATTTGGGAACATATTATACATATAAGGACAGACAACATTAGTTCAACTGAATTATGAGTTTATTAGCTCAAAAAAATATTACACAGGATTAGCTAGAAATTTCTGCCAAAGCACTGCCCCTCTACCCACAAAATAGTCCATGTACTTCTGGCGTAAATCACAGGCAATTTGGGAGGGTAAGCCAGCACGGGCATTTTCGATAGGCATCATCACGCCCACAGATGGACGAGCTGCAGCCTCTCCAGCTGGGCCTGGCACTGCGGGGTCTATGTCACTTGGCAGGGAAGCTAGGTAGCTGGTATTATTCCTCCTTAAAAAATTGTGTAGGACGCAGCAGCACAGAACCACATAATTGATTCTGTAGAGTGCCAGGTTGATGGGAGTCAAAAACAGCTGGAAACTATTGGATAACATGCCAAAGGCATTTTCGACCACCCTTCTGGCACGAGAGAGTCTAATCTAATTAAAGATTCTCTGCTCGGGGGTGAGGTTCCTCATAGGAAACGGCTTTATCAGATGTTCCCCCAGAGCAAACGCCTCATCTGCCACAAAGATAAAATTGAGGCCCACCACATTCTCATCAGCAGGTGGCAAGTTTAAGGTGCCATTCTGGAGCCACCTGTAGAACTCTGTCTGCATGATCACTCCTCCGTCAGAGTTGCGGTCATTCTTCCCAGAAGTGCTTCCCATCAATAGCACCACCACAGTTGGGAAAATCCCATTGGTGATGAAACTGGGCTGAACTGTCCTGCCATTTCTCTGGGTTGGAAGGAAACTGTGGATGAACAAAGAAAATATATATTACTACTTCTGCACATAACATTGCAATCAGACTTGACACAATTATGCTTAGCCAACATATGGATACACTTAAAAGAGTATTTAAAGACAAAAGTGGAAGGTCAACTCATCTGATCCCCCCCCTCTGGTGGCCCAGTAGACAACTTTTAGGGGGGGTAATGGGTAGATGTTTTGGACAGGCAACCCTCTCCACTTCCATGAGAGCTGGTTGCAGAAATAATCAGTGATACTTTGGCTAGCCCCTCCTTACTTACACTAATGCCAGCCCAGTGGACAGGTAAGGAATGTCATAATCGAAAGCACATTTTTACATTATGATTTAACAAATCAATATAATAGGAGAGAAAACTAAGAAGTTTCAATTTGTAGGTAATCAGGAAGGCCCTTACGCTACATGGTTTGGGTAATTCATAACTAAATTTGACCACAAAAGAGGGATAGTGTGTATGAGTTTTTTAAATTCAGCAGATAAGAGTATTTAGATCAATTGACTTAGCATTTTTGGGGGGGGGAGGGAGGGTATAAAACAAGTTTGGCCATAATAAAAAGGCCTCTTGCACTCTGCTCGATTTGGAGCACACTGTTAGGAGAATATGGCCCCCAGCCGTCAAAACCGTGTTCCTGCGCGCATGCACGGTGGAACGGCGCTCCGGCGCATGCCCTACGTGATCCTTGGGCTGGCCTATATAAGGGAATCTGGCACACAGATCAATTGCTGGTTTGTCCTCAACTTCTGGTGATATCTCTGCTTCCTGTTATTGTTGCCTGGTTGACCTTGACTACTCTGCTTATCTCCTCCTAAACCCGACCCTTGGCTTGTTATACGGATTTCCACTCTTCTCCAGTGTTTGACCCTCTGCCTGTGACCCGGATTTGCCTGTTGTCTCCTGCCCTTGAACCTCTGCCTGTATTCTGGACTTTCCTTGTGTCTCTCAGTTACATTACCTCAGCCTATTTAGAATATACTGATCCTGTGTGTGTTTGACCCTCAGCCTGGTTCTGGACTTTCTCTTGTACCCGCTCCAGCAAAATCATCCACCTGCCAGTCTCTGTACAGCCTACCTCCCTCTACCAAGGACTCCACGCTAGGAGCCTTCTGTTCCCTGAGGTAGCCTGTGCCTCTTCGTGTATCCACTCCCTGTCTCATCTCCAGGGGGCGGACTGCGCTTAGTCGCAAGGGTGAACCGATCTCAGCATTTCGCCTTGGTAAGTACTTTCCTGATACACACATATAACATTTGAACACATTTTAGGGGTTGTTTAGGGTAAGACCCAAAATGTAGCTGACAAAAAACATTGTTAAGTTACCAGACTAGGTGTGTATAGGCCCAGGATAGCATGCTGGGGAGGTTATTGTAGGAAAATATGCATGTAGACCAAAAAAGGAGATGGAAAACCTTACAGTATGCATGAAGACAAAGAGGACAAGTGGAGCGGATACATAAAAAATCTCAGACACAATGTTTAGAGGAGAAATTAAGCGGTTTACGGGAGGATTTAAACTCACTGCTCATTGAACAGGCAAAAGCTAAGCTGAAACGGGGAAGACGGTCACTCTATGAATTTGGGAATAAGCCGAGCAGGATGTTGGCAAAGGCCCTTAAGGATACTACTACACAGAAGTACATGTCAGGTATCAAAACGCAGAGGGATGAGATGGTTAGTTCCTCACAGGAAATGGCACAGATTTTTAAGGAGTACTATGAGGGTCTTTACCAATTGGAAGGACAATTATCCCCAGAGAGGAGTAAAAACAAATGGGAGAAGGCAAGGGAATATTTACAAACCTCAGGAATGCCAAAGCTGACAGAGGAGACAGCACGAGATCTAGATGTACCAATTACAGTAGAAGAATTTAAGAGAGCATTAAATCTTTTAAAATTGGGGAAAGCACCGGGCCCAGACGAGTACACCCTGGCGTACTATAAATTTTTTGCTGAGAAATTGGCGCCGAGATTCATAGCGGCCTTTAACTCACTACGGGAGGGACAGAAGCTACCTACTGAGACATTGTCGGCACATATAGCAGTAATCCCAAAGGAGGGTAAGGACCCATCTCAGTGTTTCAACTACCGGCCGATAGCATTGTTAAATGTGGATCTAAAAATCTTCTCTAAGATCCTAGTGATCAGGCTAGACGAACACATCCCCTCATTGATACACCCAGATCAAGTGGGGTTTATTTTGGAAGGGAGGGGAGAGAAAACACACAGAGAGTAATAAATGCTATCTATATCGCACAGAGTCAACAGAAGCCCCTAATACTGTTTTCAGCTGATGCGGAAAAAGCATTTGATAGAGTTGATTGGGTATTTCTTAGGGCTACTCTGCAACATATTGGCCTGGGGGATGGAATGCTGAGGTGGTTTCTAAATCTATATTCAGTCCCGAGTGTGAGGGTTAAGGTAAACGATAGACTCTCGGGCCCATTCTGTATTCGAAATGGAACGCGCCAGGGCTGCCCATTGTCGCCCATTATTTTCATTCTTACTTTGGAGCCTTTTTCAAGGAAGATACGTGCCAACCCCAATATTAGAGGTATTAAGACAGAAAGAGAGGAGCATAAGTTAGCAGCTTATGCTGACGATCTGATTTTTTTTATAACCTCCCCAATCATATCCCTCCCATCTCTCCTAATGGAGATACGTCAATATGGGGGAATAGCAAATTATAAGGTGAACTATACCAAATCAGAGGCTATGGGGATGGAAATGAAGGCACCCTTACTGCAACAGATAAAGACGCAATTTAACTTTAGATGGACAGAATCCCATATAGGGTACTTGGGGACTAAAATACAGAAGACGCTTAGTAGGATATTTGAATTAAACTATGCCCCGATGTTAAGACAAATTAAACTAGATTTACAGAGATGGGATAGGGAGATCTTTACATGGTTTGGAAGGACAAATATCATAAAGATGAACGTGATGCCTAGGCTTCTTTACTTGTTGCAAACCGTCCAATAAAGATTCCCCCAAGTTTCATGAAAGACCTCAGATCGAGGTTTTTGAGGTTTATCTGGGCAGGGAAGCCAGCAAGAGTACAGAGAACCATCTTAGTGCTCCCTAAAGAAAAAGGAGGTATTGGCTTTCCAGACCCAGTGAGATACCAGGAGGCCTCACAGTTAGCCAGAGTAATGAGAGGAAACCATATGTACAATTAGAACAAGCGATGGTTAATATTCCCTTGGAGGGGTTGGCGTGGATAGCGAGATCAGATACACCAACAACAGTGAAAAAAACACCCACTGACAGGCGCAACTCTCCGTACTATTAACATGATCTTTAAAAAGACAAATCTATCACCACCTCTGAGTCCTATGATCCCGGTGCTGGGGACGCCAGACTTTCAGCCTGGTATAACAGACCGGGGATTTGAGGTAATAAAACGAAGGGGGAAAAACAGGATTATACATTTCTCAAGGGGTAACTGCTTGATGACAAGAGGTGAGATAGAAGTAACACCAGACCTAGACTATTTCAGGGCGATGCAGTTAGGAGCATATATCCGTTTGAAAATTAAAACTTACCCAGAGATACAGGGATTATCGGGCTTTGAACAGAAATGTCTAGATGGAGAGAGCATGAGGCATTCCCTATCATACTTCTACGAGGTATTAACGAGCCTGGAAGCACCCCAGGATCTTAATTTTATTCAAGCCTGGGAGAGAGAAATGGGGATAACGTTCTCCCAAAGACAGAAGGTCAAAATTTTAAAATCTATTCATAAAACATCAGTTGCAAGCAAATTTCAATAAGAAAAAAGGGAGGATGGGATTATTACGGTGCCATCAATGAAATAGAACAATTTTGTTTGTAAAAATATCTTTTTTTATTTCAATTGTATCAAAAGAGCTAAAAATGTACATTAGACATACATATGTAGAAAATTTCAAGAACACAAAAACACAAGTACAAATCAAGGTAATGACCGTCACCGATGGTGTTGGAAGGTGATCGTTGGTCACTTGTTCCCAACTAGTTTCGCCAAAACATTGGCTTCATCAGGGGAATATGTAGATAAACACAAAGAGTAAAAACACTGACACAAAAGAAAAAAGAGTATATCATTAAATCCACATAATCTTGCATCGTTAAGGGGAACTGTTAAGGCGATTTGTGTTCTTGAAATTTTCTACATATGTATGTCTAATGTACATTTTTAGCTCTTTTGATACAATTGAAATAAAAAAAGATATTTTTACAAACAAAATTGTTCTATTTCATTGATGGCACCGTAATAATCCCATCCTCCCTTTCTTCTTATTGAAATTTTCTCAGCAGGGATGAGGTGCCATATCTACTAGGACATACCACCTATCACCTATTTACATCAGTTGCAAGCAGGTACCAGGAGGGAGGATACAAAATCCTCACCAGATGGTATAGAACGCCATCTTTACTACATAAAATATTCCCACAGGTTCCAAGTGTATGCTGGCGTTGTATGAAGTCAGAGGGCACGATGTTGCATATATTCTGGGAATGTGAGAAGATAAAGGGGATTTTGGAAAATGGTTGAGGAAATGGTTAAGGATATTACAGGTGTGTCTCTTGGAGAAAATCCGGCTGCATTTTTATTAAATGATGTCCCTATGTCGGTGGAAAAATATAAGAACTCCCTGCTTAAACACCTTCTCATGGCAGCAAGGGCCTGCATTCCAGCTCTGTGGAAAAGTATAGTCCCTACGACTAGAGCACAGTGGTGGGCTAGAACTACAGAAATCCAACAAATGGAGAATTTGACTTTGATGTTGAAAGAACAGGATGAGAAATATTGGAAGATATGGGCTCCCTACTTAGCTTATAGAAGTGGAGAACAAGAGAGGTAGGTCATGCGCGATCGAATGGGAGGGGGAGGGAACACCCCCTTTTTTTTTTTTTTTTCCTCGAGGGCTCTAGAGGGTGGGGGTGGGTGTCAGGGTTAGGAAAAGAGAAAAGGAAATTATATGTGCCTATTGAGCAGACGAGATTGAGTTGCACTGAATATGAAATGTATAATGCTGTTATAATTTGAAGATATGGGGATGTGACAAGATGTAAGAGATGATATGAAAAATATGTTAAATGCTTTATGTGGAATATAATATATAATACATAAAAAATAAAGAAATTATAAAAAAAAAAAAAAAAAAAGACAAAACGGACATTCTCAGCATATTACAATATTGACAATTATGTAATCAAAACATTACATAAAAAAACATTAGCAAACAGAAATACATAGAATGTGATCTTAAAGAAAAAACCCTAGTCCTTCTGCAGCACTTGAATGATGGCCGGGCAGGTCTCTGGAATAATGAGCCTGGGGGGATATCCTAGTAATAAATTTCAGATTCTGGAGGCTTCTCCCCATCGCCAAGTACCGCAAGGCTACTATAAGCCTTTGCTCAGGAGTAATGGAAAGCCTCATACATGTGTCCTGCTTCTTAATGTAGGGGGTTACCAATGGCAAAAGTTGGTGAAAGTAGAGATCCGTCATCTGGAGATAATTCCGAAAATCATCCGGATTCTGCTCCTGGAGCTCCCTCAGCAAAGGCATATGGCATAATTACTCACGATTGAGCAACCAATTTTTGGTCCAAGAGCTACTCTTCCTCCTGTTCCTGGAAAGGACTTGGGTCAAAGCATTGACTCCTAGTCCAATAACCGCACGTTCCCTCCTCTTATTTCGCAACATGGCTGGTTGACAAACAAATGATGGGGAACAATCTGAAAAGCGCGAATCAACACTCGCCAAACTTCTACTAACACTAAATTAGCAGAAGGAGCCCAAAGGGTGGCGCTGGAGAAATTAACTTTCTCTTTATACTCTTGTAGTACATCACTATGTTTGTGTTTGTCGAAAGACAATTTGCTTATCGTTCGTATGCTAGACAAAATCCTGCACACACGCCTTTGGTAAAAATCAGACGCTCGGACGTACAACAATCGGACTGTGTGTACGAGGCTTAAGTCATTTTTCTTAAGTGTACCAAGGTGCCATCGTTGGTGAATTGGAGAGGAATAATGGATGGAATGATGAAATATCAGCCTACAGCCTAATCAATTCCTCAAATTGGAGATTGACTGAGGAGAGTAGATTCATGAGATTGAAAATTCTATAATAAAGGTAAAGGGCTCAGTATCACTATTTTGGGAAGTTGTAGGCCACTTGTGGGATCAGAATAGGTATGCTGTCAGTAGTCTTTGAGAGAGAGAAACATGAACACACCTGCTTAAACAAAATATGCCCCCTAATATTTCCAACTGTAAAATGGCTTGGAGCCAATTTTATTTTATTTCTTTAAAGTGATACTAAAGGTTTTTTTTTTTAAATAACAAACATGTCATACTTACCTCCACTGTGCAGCTCATTTTGCTGCACAGTGGAGGTAAGTATGACATGTTTATTTAAAAAAAAAAAAACCCAGACCTTTAGTATGGCCCCGAACCTGGTCTTCTGGGGTCCCTCGGAAGCTCTCTCGGCTCCTCCCCACATCTGATAACCCCCTGGGAGAAGCGCTCTCCCGGGGGGTTACCTTGCGGGTGCGCTCCCAAGTCCAGCATTCGGCATCCATAGAGGCCGAATGTAGGACTCGGCCTCGCCCCCCAGCGCTCGCGTCATTGGATTTGATTGACAGCAGTGGGAGACAATGGCTGTACTGCTATCAATCTATCCAATCAAGAGCTGAGAACCCCAGGCAGAGAGAGAGCTCGTCCCCGTGGGACAGGTTTGAGGGTTCAGGTAAGTAAAACGGGGGCAGTGTTGCCAACCGCCAGTATTTTTACTGGCAGCCAGTAAAAAACAGGCATTTTCCTCCTGACAGTAAATGCCAGTAAAAGGAAAGAATTGCCAGTTAAAAATATGGTTGTGACGCTCAGCTCAGCACTGCGCATGCACAGTTCTGGTTTGGAGCCAGCCAAGACCATCTGAGTGCATGCTACATTGTGTTTTGGTGGTGCCAGGGGGTCTGGTAGAGACCGTGCCTGAGCATGTTGTGTGATGCAAGGAGGCCAAGGGGAGTGGCCAGAGCCTCGTGTATGGGTCTGTGGTAGGGGAGCAAGGCAAGATGGGAGCGGGACTGTCAGTGCTGTTTGTACTGGAGTGGACAGAAGGGATCACCTGGCATGGAGAGAGACTGTCACTGTGACTCAGGAGGGGATGTGTCGTGTCAGTGAGGTGTCATCATCTGAGCTGCTGTCAGTGTCACTGTGAGAGTCAATTTCATGTGCGTTTGCCTGCCCATTCTTGTCCTGTGCCTGAGCTACTTACTTATTTTTTCGAAAATAAAATATGAAATATGTTTTTTGCCTTAAATCACATTTCTAATTGCATACTGTACTTGTTTGTAGCCTAAATACTGAAATGTGCACTTAAAACTGTAATTTTGTAAATGCCAGTAAAAACTTTGCTGCGCCAGTAAGTTGTGAGTGTCGTGTCAGTAAAACTCAATCTGGTAGGTTGGCAACACTGGCTGGGGGGCCGGTCACTGACAGGTGTTTTTTCACCTTAATGCATACAATGCATTTAGGTGAAAAAACATGAACCTTCACAACCCCTTTAAGTTTATACGTTTTAAAGCAGTTGTTTCTTACAGCATGATATAAAACCTTTTTTTAACAAGCAAACATTTAATACAAGTTGCACTGAGACACTGGACTCAGCAAGCATTATGGGCTTCTTAAAGAGGAAATAAAATGCCGCTTTTTTTTTCCCCTGACCTGACCAAAGTAAAGGCAAATTATGTGAAACTTACCTGCAAACGAAGCCCTCATTGTCACTGCTGGAGGCCGCATCCATCTTCGCCTGTCTTCCTTCTGGGTCCGCGGACTCTGGCTGTGTGACTGGCCAGAACCGCGTGACGTCACTCCCACGCACATGCGCGGAAGCCGCTGGTCACAGCACAGGGCTCTGAAGAAACGGTACGGGAGGCCATTCCTTCAGAGACATCATCATCAGCTGCATATGCACTAAATATCTCCTAAACGCTGCACGTTTAGGAGATATTTACAGTACCTATAGGTAATCCTTATTATAGGCTTACCTATAGGTACAAACAATCAATGGAAGTTTACTTCCACTTTAAGAGATAACACATCAGAAAACTCTCTCCCTTACTGATCAAAGCTCCAAGAGCCCTATCTGAACAGAACAGCTAGGGAGAGAGAGCAATGAGTCAGTTCTCTACCTATTCAGTTGGAGGTGTAAATCTAAGCTACAGCTATTGTGCTCTGCAAACATGCTATTTTTCAGCGTAAAGAAAACACATGAAAAAGAGCATCATGTTTTTTAATCAGGGTAAATAAAGAAAATGTACAGTTTTTTTTTCATTTAAAACTCCAATAGACATAGTTAAAAAAAAAACTGTCATTTTTTTAAAATTTTTTTTTTTTTTTGCTTTCTGTGTCCCACTGGGGAGACTTCCCATGCTGCCCATGAAAATACCCTCTTACATAATTGTCTCCAAAACAAGTGTCTGCATTAGGCTATGTTTCCACTAGTGCGTCCCCAAAGTTGCGCGATTTACACTGCAACTTTACAATGCGATTTATGTTGCGATTTGATGCGACTTTAAAAACGACTTTGATGTTCTGCGATTTAGCCAGAGTGATGTAATTCCTTATCCTGCTTAGTTACTTCCCCTTCCTGTCTTCCACACTCACGTACATCAATATAGGAAGTGATGTATTTGGGAGGAGCAGAGATCATGTGCTTCCCTAGACTTCCGTGGAAGTCGCAACAAAGTCGCGGTGTCAGACATGTACATGCGACTGCATTGGGACTTAATACCTTTCTATGGAGAACAAGTCGCACCGAAGACGGAACAAAGTAGTGCAAGAACCTTTTTGGAGACGCTGCGACTTGAGTCGCACTAATTAGAACGGGGACCATTGAAATACATGGGTTTTGACTTGTCATGCGACTTGACATGTGTCAAGTCGCAAAATAAGTTGCAGTAGTGGAAACAGAGCCTTAAAGATTTCCCCTTCATTTCGGTGACAACTCTAAAAATGTGGAGTTCCAATCACATTCTTTACCAGTGAGAGTGGTGACTAGGAAAGCAGTTCTGAGGGTGAATCTCAAAAACACAGGTCATAGGTGACAATAAAAACCTGAGATGGATTCCAACACACTATCCAAAACTTAAATAGATTTGGACTTCAGATAGACTTTAAATTAAAATAGCCCTTTAATATGACTACTTATAATTACCACACCTTCACTGTTTTATTGGTTTTGCTTTGTGTCTGAACCCCTGAAAGATGGCTTTAACAGGGAAAATAGCTTTTTAATTGATAATTGATATACTTCTGATAAATACACAAACAACATAAATTAAAATACAAAAATATACAAGTATATCATTGTTACAAGAACTGCCAAATGAGTTAAGATCTAAAATGGTCAAAGTTTTCTAAGACATTAAAAATGTGTTTTTTCTTCGTAATATGAAAAAACTGAAAACGTTTTTGTAAGCAGTGTCCTTAAAGCTGACCTTCAGTATTTTTTTCAACTTTCCATCTATTAAATCTTTTGCCCTTGTTGTTTTAACTTTGGATAGTAAAACATTTTTCTCCCAGTAAATACCTTATACAGCCCACTTCCTGTTTCTTGTCTGGTAAAAAGCCTAGGCTCATGACATCATACACAGCTCTCTCTCTCTCACTCTGGTGAGAGTTTACCAGGAAGGGAGGGGGGAGGAGTCATAAGAGGGCAAATGAGAGCTGCAGGGCTGCAGAGCTGGAGGTGTGTGTCTGTGTAAATCCAGGAAGTGAACAGTGAGCAGCTTCAGCTGTCCACAGTTAAAATGGTTGCAGCCCAGCTCAGTGGAGGGAGATTTCTGCAGCATATTTGGCAAAAACAGAATCACAGTATATATAAAATAATATGAAAAGCCGTTGGAGGGAAGCTTTAGAGTGGCAAAGATGTTTATATTACAAATTATGTTAGCAGACTGCAGTTCCTCTTTAACCACTCCCCGACTGCCTCACATACATATACAACAGCAGAATGACAACGCTGCGCAAATCGATGTATAGGTACGTCGGCCCCTTTAAGAGCCAAAGGCAGGCACGCCCACTGCGCGTAGCCAGCGGGCGCAATCGTCGCCAAACACCCGCGATTGTGGGCACTAGAGCAAGAGCCGGGATTCATGTGTGTAAACACAAATATCCCTGTTCTGTCAAGGGGATAGGAGACAGATCGTTGTTCCTACTAAGTAGGAACAACGATCTGTCTCCTCCCCCAGTCAGTTACATCCCCATACAGTTAGAATCACTCACGAGGGAACATATTTAACCCCTTGATCGCCCCCTAGTGTTAACCCCTTCCCTGCCAGTGACATTTACACAGTAATCAGTGCATTTTTATAGCACTGATCGCTGTATAAATGTCAATGGTCTCAAAAATGTGTCAAAAGTGTCTGATCTGTCCGCCGCAATGTCGCAGTAACACTAAAAATTGCAGATCACCTCCACTACTAGTATATAAAAAAAATAATAAAAATGCCATAAATCTTTACCATAGTTTGCAGGCGCTATAACTTTTGCGCAAACCAATCATTATACGCTTATTGCGATTTTTTTTTTACCAAAAATATGTAGAAGAGTATATATTGGCCTAAACTGATGAAGAAATTTGTTTTTAAAAATTTTTTTGGGAAATTTATTATAGCAAAAAGTAAAAAATATGGTGTTTTTTTCAAAATTGGCAGACTTTTTTTTGTTCATAGCTCAAAAAAACGCAGAGGTGATCAAATACCACCAAAAGAAAGCTCTATTTGTGGGAAAAAAAAGGACGTCAATTATGTTTGGGTACAGCGTCGCACGATCATGCAATTGTCAGTTAAAATGACGTAGTGCCGAATCGCAAAAAATAGCCTGGTCAGGAAGGGGGTAAATTCTTCCAGGGCTGAAGTGGTTAAACACTTTAAGTTTTTATTGTTCCACTCTTATTCAAACTGCAGTTTTGTAGTCTGTGCTAGATTGTAAATTATAGCTGCTAACAGCCATGATTGTAATGGACCAGTTATAATTTTAATAGGGTAAAGGTATTTGGCTTCACGTAACCATGCTTTGAGCTAGGCAGGTTGGGCTTGAGCATCCTGCATGGGGTCACATTAAAATAAATTAAAGCTTTATTAAACCAAAAAGCACACCATTTTTGTTTAAGAAAAAATTTAATAATGTAATGGACACTTTCACCCCCTTCCTGCTCAGGCCAGTTTTTAGCTTTCAGTGCTCTCACACTTTGAATGACAATTACTCATGCAACACTGTAGCCAAATTTATTTTTTGTAATTTTTTTAGGACGGATATAGCTTTTTTTTGGTGGTATTTAATCTCCACTGGGTTTTTCATTTTTTCCTTGATAAAAGAAAAAAATACCAAAAATTATAAAAAAAACACACATTTTTCTTAGTCTCTGTTATAAAATTTTACAAATGAAAAATCTTTCTTTTTTTCAGAAAGTTGTCAATTTATTTCTCACACACAGCATAGGATATAGTATATAGGAGATATATATATATATATATATATATATATATATATATATATATATATATATATATATGATATTGTATATAACCACACCCCACAATGCATTCTGCTATGTCTTCTAAGTATGGAAATACCACATTTATGAGACTTTTATACAGGCTAGATGCATAGGTTGAGGGGTCCAAAATCCTGGGCTTTCAACAAGCATAAATTACGCATCTTATTTCCTGACTACCTAACACATTTTTGGAGGCCCTGGAGCACCAGGACAGTAAAAACACATACAAAATCCCATTTTAGAAAGCAAATACTCCAAGATATTTTCTGAAATGCATAGTGAGTCTTTTGAAAATGTCATTTTTTGCCAAAAGTTTTTGGAAAATTCAGGAAAGAAAATGAAAATGTATTTTTTTTCACAAAGTCATCAATTGATAAAATATTTCCTGTCGCATCTTCATGGCAGCATACACTTTGGGTTGTGACTCCGCCCCTCACAACCTGATAGGACCACATAGCTATAAGTTGTAAAGATGGCCCCCGCCCCAGTATTCTCTGATTAATAAACTTAGTTTGAATCCCCACCCAGTCTTTGCGAGTTACTCCCCAAAGTGTATGCTGCCATGATGCAACAGGAAAACGGAAAATTGTATACTCATCTTTCCGTAATTTTCCTTTCCTGTCGTATCTTCATGGCAGCATACAATTTCCCACCCGTCTAAGGTGATATATATACGGAGAATACTGGGGCGGGGGCCATCTTTACAACTTATAGCTATGTGGTCCTATCAGGTTGTGAGGGGCGGAGTCACAACCCAAAGTGTATGCTGCCATGAAGATACGACAGGAAAGGAAAATTACGGAAAGGTGAGTATACAATTTTCCGTTTTCTAACACACAGCATAGGCATTAGGGATGAGCTTCGAGTTCGAGTCGAACTCATGTTCGACTCAAACATCGGCTGTTCACAAGTTCGCAGAACAGCGAACAATTTGGGGTGTTCGCCGCAAATTCGAATGTCGCGGAACACCCTTTAAAAGTCTATGGGAGAAATCAAAAGTGCTAATTTTAAAGGCTTATATTCATGGTATTGTCATAAAAAGTGTTTGGGGACCTGGGTCCTGCCCCAGGGGACATGGATTAATGCAAAAAAAAGTTTTAAAAACGGCCGTTTTTTCGGGAGCAGTGATTTTAATAATGCTTAAAGTGAAACAATAAAAGTGTAATATCCCTTTAAATTTCGTACCTGGGTGGTGTCTATAGTATGCCTGTAAAGGGGCGCATGTTTCCCGTGTTTAGAACAGTCTGACAGCAAAATGACATTTCAAAGGAAAAAAAGTCATTTAAACTACCGACAATACACATAAAAGTTAATTGATAAAAACGGCATGGGAATTCCCCACAGGGGAACCCCAAACCAAAATTTATAAAAAAAAATGACGTGGGGGGTCCCCTTAAATTCCATACCAGGCCCTTCAGGTCTGGTGTGGATATTAAGGGGAACCCCGGCCAAAATTTAAAAAAAAAATGGCGTGGGGTCCCCCTCAAAATCTATACCAGACCCTTCAGGTCTGGTATGGATTTTAAGGGGAACCCCGAAGCAAAATTTATAAAAAAAAAATGACGTGGGGGGTCCCCTTAAATTCCATACCAGGCCCTTCAGGTCTGGTATGGATATTAAGGGGAACCCCGGCCAAAATTTTTTAAAAAAACGGCGTGGGGTCCCCCCAAAAATCCATACCAGACCCTTATCCAAGCACGCAACCTGGCAGGCCGCAGGAAAAGAGGGGGGGATGAGAGAACGCTCCCCCCTCCTGAACCATACCAGGCCACATGCCCTTAACATTGGGAGGGTGCTTTGGGGTAGCCCCCCAAAACACCTTGTCCCCATGTTGATGAGGACAAGGGCCTCATCCCCACAACCCTGGCCGGTGGTTGTGGGAGTCTGCGGGCGGGGGGCTTATCGGAATCTGGAAGCCCCCTTTAACAAGGGGACCCTCAGATCCAGGCCCTCCCCCCTGTGTGAAATGGTAAGGGGGTACAAAAGTACCCCTACCATTTCACTAAAAAACTGTCAAAAGTGTTAAAAATGACAAGAGACAGTTTTTGACAATTCCTTTATTGAAATGCTTCTTCTTTCTTCTTTCTTCTATCTGTTCTCGTCCGGCATCTCCTCCGCGACGTCAGCGTCTTCTTCCCTTCTTCTCCTCAGGCCGCTCCGCATCCATGATGGCATGGAGGGAGGCTCCCGCTCTTCTCTTCATCTTCTTCTTTTCATCTTCTTCTCTTCATCTTCTTTTCGGGCTGCTCCGCATCCATGACGGCATGGAGGGAGGCTCCCGCTGTGTGACGCTTCTCCTCTTCTGACGGTTCTTAAATAACGGGGGGCGGGGCCACCCGTGACCCCGCCCCCTCTGATGCACGGTGACTTGACGGGACTTCCCTGTGGCATTCCCGTCGCCACAGGGAAGTCCCGTCAAGTCACCGTGCGTCAGGGGGGGTCACCGGGTGGCCCCACCCCCGTTATTTAAAAAGGTGGCGACGCCGCGGAGGAGATGCCGGATGAGAACACCGGTGGAAGAACCAGAAGAACCAGAAGTACCAGAAGAAGATGGAGGAAGAAACCGAAGGAAGATAGAAGATAGAAGAAAGAAGAAGCATTTAAATAAAGGAATTGTCAAAAACTGTCTCTTGTCATTTTTAACATTTTTGACAGTTTTTTTGTGAAATGGTAGGGGTACTTTTGTACCCCCTTACCATTTCACACAGGGGGGAGGGCCGGGATTTGGGGGTCCCCTTGTTAAAGGGGGCTTCCAGATTCCGATAAGCCCCCCGCCCGCAGATGCCCTTGATGAGGCCCTTGTCCTCATCAACATGGGGACAAGGTGTTTTGGGGGGCTACCCCAAAGCACCCTACCAATGTTGAGGGCATGTGGACTGGTATGGTTCAGGAGGGGTGGGCGCTCTCTCGTCCCCCCCTCTTTTCCTGCGGCCTGCCAGGTTGCGTGCTCGGATAAGGGTCTGGTATGGATTTTTCGGGGGACCCCAGGCCATTTTTTTCTTAAATTTTGGCCGGGGTTCCCCTTAATATCCATACCAGACATGAAGGGCCTGGTATGGAATTTAAGGGGACCCCCCACGTCATTTTTTTTTTAGTTAATTTTGGTTCGGGGTTCCCCTGTGGGGAATTCCCATGCCGTTTTTATCAATGAACTGTCGGACCGGCAATGCATTAATAGCCGCGAGTAGTTTTAAATGACTTTTTTTCCTTTGAAATGTCATTTTGCTGTCAGACTGTTCTAAACACGGGAAACATGCGCCCATTTACAGGCATACTATAGACACCCCCCAGGTATGAAAATTAAAGGGATATTACACTTTTATTGTTTCACTTTAAGCATTATTAAAATCACTGCTCCTGAAAAAACAGCCGTTTTTAAAACTTTTTTTTGCATTGATCCATGTCCCCTGGGGCAGGACCCAGGTCCCCAAACACTTGTTATGACAATAACTTGCATATAAGCCTTTAAAATTAGCATTTTGATTATTCATGTTTGTGTCCCATAGACTTTAACAGTGTTCGCGTGTTCGAACAAATTTTTTGCCTGTTCGCAAGTTCTGGTGCAAACCGAACAGGGGGGTGTTCGGCTCATCCCTAATAGGCATACATAGATTTAAATTCCAAAACACATTCTGTTACTCGCACAGGTGTGAAACTTTTTCACAGCCTAGCCACATAGAGGGGCCCAAAATCCAAGAACCACTTTCAGGCACTCTAGGGGGCCTGGGAGCACCAGGACAATGGAAACATCCAAAAAATAACCACATTTTGGAAATACCCAGCCATTTAAAGTGGACCTTTCCCCCTCTCATCAAAAATCACAGCAACATACAGCTCTGCTGAAATCGTCTTACATTCTGTTAAACTTATACGTTTTTCCACTTTCTGGTTTAAGGCTCTGGTGATCACATGTTCCAGAAGGCAGACCCACAGTTAGAAGCACAGTTCCAGGAAGTAAAGAGAGATGGATTGTCCTTAGTAAAATGGTCACCTTGAGAATAATAGGAAGGAAAAAAAAGGTTTGCAAACAATAAAAAGGCTGCAACTATTTATAAGTATGTGTTTGTAGATTGCCATTACTAAACATTTTTAAAGGTGCCTTTGTTGTAATTTTTATAATAAGGGGGAAGTTCCTCCTCAAGTATGCTCATGTGAATGAGGTCTTAAAATTACAAACCATAGATATATAAAGCCCCACTTCTGATTCAGTTAGCTGTGTAATCAATTTAACCATATCTAACAGACCATGTTATGTATAATCTTTTTTTCCTGACGTATTTCTTACTGTGTTTTTCTGCCACCTTGTAACATCCTTCCTGAGCTCCCAAACCTCTCCTTTTCTCTATCACTTCATTTGAAACAGTACATTAGTTACGGCCATGTGCACTGCTGTATGCACACTATACATCCCATAATCCATAGTTCATCTCGGGAGTGAGCAAAATAGGGTGTCTATATTCCTACAGTGGGACCATGGAGAACAAACATATCCATGCTCTAACAGGAAGCCGGACTGCAGCAGCAAAGAAAGCCATTTGGAGGAGGCTGAGATCAATAGCAGGTACATTTTTGAGTTAAGACTACATACTTTAATAGAAGTTTTTTCAAACCAGAGTTTAGTGTGATATTAAAGGATAAGTTCACCTTTAGGAGCATGTTACATGTTACACCCATATTTAGCGCATAACATGTAACATGCTTCCACACACCTGTAGGTGGGTTGCAGCGCACACAATCCAGGTGCAATGTAAAGAACTTGTATTGAAGTAATTCAATACTTCAATAATAAAGTTCACAATAAAGTTCACAATAAACAGTTCACAATAAACCCAGTGGGGAGACAGCCCAACTAGGATCACTCACAGGTTCCGACAGTGTGTAGAGAGCAGGTTTCAGCCAGGTTTCTAACAGCGCCTGTTAGGAGGGGCAGAGTGCAGCCTGGCCATCTCATGCCCAAGTAGCAAGATGTCCAGAGAAGTTGCGAACGCTACGCTTTCCCTCCTTTTCTGGAACCTTTCCCTGACGTTAGTTCTTTCCTAATAGACAGGGTACCTGTCCCTACACTACCCACTTGCAAAATGCACTCCAAGCCTGGAAGCTAGGACCTTAAAGTGTTTGTTACCCCAACATTTTCCTGATGTGCCTGTTGTACCATGTACTTGTATGAAAAAGTATACTGTTCTCTTTGTATTGCTTCCTTTGTGTGAAATCCCTGGTGTTCCTGCCAGGCCCTCTGCATACCTATTAAAAACTGACCACACTAAGCAGGAGAACACAGCATGGTCAGTTCTCTAGCTATGCTATCAACTCAGCCTGCTCTCCTCCAATGATCAGTCTTGTCCTGACACCCCCCTGCACAGCCTTTCACTGGGAAGCTCAGTGTCCCTCTGCTTCTCCTCCCCCCAGTTCTTATGCAGCTTAGAACAGCGGTAATGTGATCACTTATAAAAAAAGGGGAAAAAAGGTATTTATAATATTTTAATATCTATACACAAATGTTTTGCTTTTCATTTCTATTTTAAACTGAATGGGTTGTTTTACAAGGTGATCATTTACAATCACTTTAACCACTTAGAGCCCATTCACACAGGGGCAACACGACTTCCAGCACGACTTTGGGAGGCAACTTGGACACGACTTGAGTATGAATCACAGCGCGACTTGGGGCAACTTACAACACAACTTGAAGTCGCCTCCAGGACAGGGAACTTTACAAGTGGCCAATCAGAGCTTATCAGCTGTGTGTGAGAAGGAGGGGGCTGGCTGTTTAGTGGAGTAAATTACTTTCTGTTTCCTTTCTGCTTCCTGTAAAGTTGCCTGAAATCAATCAATGGGTACAAGTCGCCTTCTGGTCGGATTGAAGTAGTACAGGAACCTTTTCTGAAGTTGGAGCGACTGCAGTAGTGTGCATTAAGACTGATCCATACACTGATTTTTTTCAAGTAGCGTGACTTGAGGTGACTAGGGGCGACTTGGGGCGACTTGAAGTCGGATCCAAAGTTGCCCCTGTGTGAATGGAGCCTTAGGGACCGGGCCTATTTTTCACACTTTTACTTTTCACACAAGTTAAAATCATATTTTTTTGCTAGAAAATTACTTAGAACCCCCAAACAATATTTTTTTTCAGACACCCTAGAGAATAAAATGGCGGTCGTTGCAATCCTTTATGTCACACCGTATTTGCGCAGCGGTCTTACAAGCGCAATTTTTTTGGAGAAAATACACTTTTTTGATTTGAAAAATAAGACAACAGTAAAGTTAGCCTAATTTTTTTTATATAGTGAAAGATAATATTACTCCGAGTAAATTGATACCCAACATGTCACGCTTCAAAATTGTGCCCTCTCGTGGAATAGCGACAAACTTTTACCCTTAAAAATTTCCATAGGTGACGTTTTTTCTACAGGTTACCAGTTTTGAGTTACAGAGGAGGTCTAGTGCTAGAATTGCTCACGCTCTAAGGATAACGGCGATACCTCACATGTGTGGTTTGAACACTGTTTTCAAATGTGGGAGCTTCTGCGTGCGAGCTTGGCAGGACAGGGCGCTTTAATTATTTTTTCTTTTTTTTTTGACACTGTCCTTTTAAAAAAAAAAATTTGGGGTCACTTTTATTCCTATAACAAGGAATGTAAACATCCCTTGTAATGGAAAAAAAGCACGACAGGACCTCTAAAATGTGAGATCTGTGGTCAAAAAGACCTCAGATCTAACATTTACACTAAAATGCAATAAATTAAAAAAATGACATTTTTTTTGCAAATTTCCCCTTTAAGACCATTGGGCGGAAGTGACGTTTGACGTTGCTTCCGCCATCCAATTATGTGGAGCCGAGTAGGGGCTATCTTTCCCAGGTCCGGTAAGCGGCGGAGACCACCGGAGCGGCGGGAGGGGGGCCCTTCTCCGCCTTAGATAAAACTGCAAAACTGCCACAAAGACCACTTTTATCTGAAAGAGGACAGCCCACTGATGAAGAGGATACTGGGTTATGGCAGCTATCTGCTGCCAAAATAGCGGCATTCCTCTTTAAACAGCTGACGTAAAACGATGGCGGGTGGTCCTTAAGTGGTTAAATAGGCTCTGCCTGACCCAAGATGGCTGCTGGAGTCACATGGAGTGGCAGCATCCAATCCCCAGTGAGCCAGGAAACCATAGAGGAACCATTTTCCTTCTGATTTCCTCTCCGACTGCAATGCTGCTGCAGAAAAGCACCACCTGCAGAGGAGAAAGTAGTCTGCACCTGCCTACACACCCACCTCCCACCACCAGCACTCTCCTATGACAGCAGGCAGAAGATCTTCTCTCCACACCCACTGTCACTTTCTGAAAACAGCGTGGAAGTGTGGGGCTCTGCCCACACAGCCACATTTCTCATTCCTGTCATCGAATAAACTACAAGTATTGCCGGCTACTGCGGCAGACTCTTGTAGTGCTAAAGGAAGTTGGTGAGCACTCTCATAGGTCATTGACTCTTCCTGCAATTCAGTAACTGTCTGCCCTTATGAGAGGTAAGCAGATGGCTGAGAGTCTGCAGGGTCCTGGTGTCTGCTCATCGCAGGTGCAATGCTTTACAGGCTGCAATGAAAAAAAAGTTATAAATGCTAATTTTTTTTACCCACAAAAAATATGTGCATTTATTATTTTTTTTTGTAACTTATCCTTTAACAACAGCTACAGATAAAAAACTGTTTGTTTTTTGTTAATATCCATAGTAATCTAAGTAATCTGCAGGGGTAATTAATGAATTGATAAAAGTGTATATGCTGGTTTTCACGTTATCTTTTTTTCATAATTCAAAAAAACATAAGTAATACTAATGCCTAAACAGGAGCATCAATGCTCACAATAACTGTAGAGAACAGGCAAACTATGAGCTGCTCAGGATATCTGCAGGAGTAACAAGCAGCAGGTGAGAAAAATTCAGATTGAAATAAATATGTTCTGTTCTGTAACTGCAACAGTTAAAATGAGGGAGGGCATGATGCCAGCCTATTCTGGAGAGTCTCAGAACTTGTCTCAAGTTTCAACCAGAGCCTGAGGACTTTTAGTTATGTCCCCTCCACCTCTTCTCTGCTCATTCCCCCTCCCTGTGCTTCAATCCATGGGGCACAATGCAGTCTTTTGTCCCCAGTGATACGCATGATATGGAACAGTCAGCAAATCACATTGCGGTTAAGGCAATATGTAGATGATACAAGTCCTAAGGCCAAAGGACACCTCCCTCGTAATGTGACAGAAAACAAGGTGACCACGTACAATGTCCTGGGAAAGTGGCCTTCATTACTGGGGTTCCTGGAAAATTCCAATTCAGTCAAAATAGTTCTATATTAATAGTTTTAACAGATTTTGTAATAATGTTCTGAGTGTTAGAGTATGCTGGAACCTGTAGTTCTGAATGCTGTAAAGCTACAATTGATCAAAGCAGCAACGCAACGCAGTTCAACTCCCTCTTCATCTACTACCTGAATTACTGAAACCCAGCTATTGGTGGAGCAAATGAGAACAGAGTAAAACTGCTATGTGTATTCTTACTAGAATCTTGGTATCCTGTGGAGTTGATTTACTAAAGGCAGATAGGCTATTCATTTTGCAAGTGAGGTAGCCCTTTTCAAGGGAATTTTCCCCAGAGCTTAGTTACTGAGGTGAAGCTCTACTGACTTTTGACATCCAATGGTGGATCTGTCAGCGTAGCACATTAGTGCAGCCTAATCAGTGGATCTGTTAGCGAAGTCCATCAGTGGATCTGTCAGCGCAGCCCATTAGTGCAGCCTAATCAGTGTCACCCGTCACAGAGCAAACATCACTACCGCCCATCAGCAGTGCACCCATCGCAGCTTCCCATCAGCCGCCATGTCCAAAATATATTTTACATCTGAGAAGGCATATACAATCTTTACTATGTTGGATGATGAGAGCAGTGGGGAGCTCTTACCATCCGATTCTGATTCAGAATACGAGCCAGCAGAGAGTAGAGGATCGGTAACCGATCCCTCCCAAAAGATTAAGAAGATTAGAAGACCTGCCTACCACCAGCAGCGCAATACACCCCAACGGCACCAGCACCAATAGAGCCTCGTCTGGCTCTCCAGTGTCCCCTCTCCACTGTCCTCCATCTACCTAGCTGTGCCCGCCGGACATTCTTCAGCCCCCGTGTTCCCTGGCCAGGTTAGAGGGGAAGTCATCGACCGTGGCTGCACCCCCCAGGCAGCAGTGCAGGTGGCTGCCTAGTTCACCTAGCGGGAGCGCCTGCCCTGCTTCCAGCCCAGGGTTAGCTACAATCCCCCCCTTTCACCGCACAGCCAGGTGTGCAGTCCAACACTTAACTATTTTTTATTTGTTTTTCCCTCAAGATTTGCTGCAGTACATCGTGGACCAAACAAATCTTTTTGTAGAGCAACATATACTCCAGCCAAACTTCATCGGATGGGCAGGCTACCTGACTCGCTATGTGGTAAATGCAAGCGAATGTCAGGGGACCTTTTCATCTCCTCTGGCGATGGCCAAAGCTTTATCGTTACTGGAGCAAGGTACTCTCTACACTGAATAGAATTTTCCAGGTGTCTGTGCCCTTGAATCCTATCCATTGCTTGCTTGGAAATATGAAGGATAGCCTTTTCTAGGGCCTTATTTCAGGCCAGGAAGGTAATTCTCCTTGGCTGGAAGTCTGCGTCCTCCCTCTCAGTCAAATCATGGGTGACCCATATGGACGGTGCACTTCTCCTGGAGATATATTTATCAACACAGGGGCCAGCTTAATAAATTTGAGAAATTGTGGTCTCCATGGCTCAATAACCCTGAGATGTCTCCCAGGGAGCTTGTCCTGATGAGAACTTTGCAGTGTCCCGTGACCCCGTGACCCTCCACAGGTCACATGATCTAAACACGTAACACTCATATATCTGTTTGTACAGATTGATGTGGTATATGGGGCTCAGAATTGTAAAACATGACAGACTACGGATATTTCTAAGTTGTAAGTTGTCTGTGATTATATTGAAGGATATAGTGGATTGACATGCTATACTAAACTCTTTTTTTCTTTTGTACCATGTGTTTTTCTTTCAATAAAAATATACTTTGATTTAAAAAAAAAAAACATATTGCCACCAACCCCAGTCCGTCCTATGCCCTATGCCCAATTTTATTGGCGACGTCTCATAGTGGAGGAATTAAAATTGATTTTGGGCCATAGGTTTAATATGGGGCTTTAAAAAGAAAAACGAAGTTCATGCCTATTGGTCTACCATCCCCATCCATGACATGCAGATTTATTCTGCTGTCATGTCACAGGACACGCTATGACCTAATCAATCGCTTCCTGCATTTCAATGGCAATTCACAGTGCCCTCCCCGAGATTATCCCAACCATGATAAATTTTATAAAATACGCTCACTAATAAAAAAAAAATTCTAAGCAATTTGCTGAAATGTATGTCCCAGGCCAAAGCATATATGTGGATGAATCCCTTGTCCACTTCCCTAGCTGGATGCAATTCATAGTTACATAGTTGGTGAGGTTGAAAAAAGACACCAGTCCACCCAGTTCAACCTATGAGGTGTGTGTGTATGTGTTTATATCAAGACTACAAGCATTGAACTTATTCTCTCTGGAGAGGAGACACTTGAGAGGGGATATGATGTCAATGTACAAATACCATACTGGTGACCCTAGCATAGGGGAAAAAACGATTCAGTATTAGGGAATTTAAAAAGACACCCGGTCATTCACTAAAACTGGAAAAGAAGAGGTTTAACCTTAAACTGCGTAGAGGGTTCTCTACTGTCAGAGCAGTAAGGATATGAAATTCTCTTCCACAAGCAGTGGTATCAGCAGGGGGCGTCGAAAGTTTAAAAAACTATTAGATGGGCACCTTAACGACAATAACATACAGGGGTATACGATCCCCTCTCAAGTGTCTCCTCTCCAGAAAGAATAAGTTCAATGCTTGTAGTCTTTGCCCATAGCGGAGGTCCTCCATTCCCTTAATTAGCTTTGTTGCCCTTCTCTGGACTTTCTCCAGTTCCAGCACATCCTTCCTGAGGACAGGTGCCCAGAACTGGAAGACATACTCAAGATGCGGCCGGACCAGAGTCTTGTAGATTTGGAGAATTGCTGTTTTATCTCTGGAGTGCTGCTTGCAGCAGCTTGGCATTCTATGCCATTGTTGAGCCTATCATCTTCTAGGTCCTTTTCCAGTGCCCAACGTTCATCGGAACCAGCAGAAAAATTGTCTGTGACCTGGCATACCCCCTGTTCAAAAAAGGCTGTTATATGTAGCTAGACAATTATTATTATACCAGTTTGCCCCTTTTCCGCCACCTGCACCATGAAAAAACTTTGGCCTGCGATACCACCTTGGTGGAGATTCATGGAAGACGTGGTCCCGTTGTAAAGCCTGAATGCATCCACGATTATAATCAGTTCATTATGGGGGGGTGGATTTAAAAAACAGATGCTACAGCCCTATTTATCAACACGAAGTCCAGTTTCTGGTATAAATAAATACAAACAAAGCCTGGGGAATGCCCAGGAAAAAATTCCAAGCCTACTTACCACCAGCTCGCAGACAACCAAATTGACCTGTCTAACGGTATGCGTTAAAAACAGGGCTTTAGTCTGCACACATTTGCAAATGCATGCGTAAGCCACAGAGCCTCGTCATGGCACCCTGATATCTGTGGTCCTAACACTAAAATATGAGTGTCCCCACGGTGGAGGCACATGCATTCTGATGGATAAATGCGGGCAGGTGGACTTAAGGGCAGCCCACCCCTTCTTAAAGGTACAGGAGCACACCAAACACCCAGCAGATAGCACTATGGCTGCAAAGGTGCTGGTGCGTTGCTGGACAAATACACACACCAACGTGATCTCAAAAAACTTGCCACCACCCTCATTTATAGCTGACTATCGCAGTAAGCGGCATTGAAGGGCTCAAAACAGATACGAACAAAGCCTGGGGAATGCCCGGAAAAAATTCCAAGCCCACTTACCACCAGCTCGCAGACAACCAAATTGACCTGTCTAACAGTATGCATTAAAAACAGGGGTTTAGTCCACATACATTTGCAAACGCATGCGTAAGCCACAGAGCCTCGTCACGGCACCCTGATATCTGTGGTCCTAACAGTAAAATATGTGGGGACTGTGGGGACACAATGTCCCCAATGTCCCTTCCAACCTGGTCTATGCATCAGAGAATGCTTCAGACGTTATCACACAACCCTAGGATATTAGTTCCCCTTATTTTTAACAGCCTGCCATTTCCCTATTTCAAATACCTGTGCAGATCATTTGCCTGCTACCTCGATTGACCACGTTTCTACCTTCCATGTAAACTGACCCTGACCTGTTTATCGACGATGCCTCTGCCTGCCGTTTTGATTGTTTCTAAACCATGTTTCCGCCTTCCACATTAACTGGCCTGTTTATCGATGATGCCTCTGCCTGCTGTATGGATTGTTTCTAAACCACGTTTTTGTCTTCCACTTGTACTTACCTTGGCCTCTTTTAATCTACCATGTTTTTTGCCCGCCACTTGAACAGATCTTTTGCCCTGCTACTGTAGTACACAGGGATCTCACATATGTGATGGACTTCAGAGTAGTATTCTGAGTAGAGAAAAACAGTTTTTGGATTTCTCTGGGTTTTGTAATTCCCAGAACAGAGTCTGGAGACCGGAGGCTTTAAAGAGATTTGGGTGGGAGAAGCCTCAACCCCTGTCCCCATTCGTTCCTGACCAAGGCCCTAAGCTTGATGTTCATTCCTGCTGCCTGGACCAATACTTTGGCTGTACTGACCATATCTCTGCTTGCTGCCTGTACTGACTATGGACAGTATTGCTGCTGCTGACCATGTGCCTGCTGCTGACCAAATTGCTGCTGCTGACCATCTGCCTGCTACTTGGACCAATGCTTTGTTTGTGCTGACAGTATCTCTGCCTGCTGCCTGTACTGACTATGGACAGTATATAATGTATTTTTGGGGTGTAATTGATATGTACAAGCTATGTGTTAGAAATATGAATGGGGGGTGTGGTCTCGGCATGGAGGAGTGAAGCCGTGTTTTTCAGAGGGCTCCCGGTCCGCGGCTCATTCATAGCCTACCTGCACAGAAAAACCTGAAATTTTGGCTTCTCAGCATCCCCACGCTGCCGGAGAAGACTGCTCCGCTGTGCTACCAAAGTAGGGATACAGATGGAGAGATTCCTGGTGCCAAAACAGCAAGCGGCTTCCACACCGGACTTTTCCAAGATGGCGCCGCGCTCAGACGTGGGAGAGGAGCACGGAGCGCCAGCGGGAGGAGGAGGAGGACATGACCAGGGTAATGACATGCTGCCGTTCTCCCCTAATAGTGATCTCTCCCCCTGCCTCCCCCGTTCACTATCCCTTGCATCTCTGGCAAGCCCAGGGGGAGAGCCCAGCTGCTCTCCGCAGTGGGAATTACAAGACAACCAGCGCTCTCAGCCCCAGAGCTTAACCCCTGGTGCGCCTCTGCCCATTATACTACAGGACTCCATGAGCTCTGCCCCACTGACTCTGCCTTCACATGTGCCCCCACCTATGCTTCATGGAGAGCAGTCTCTATGGGCTCTACTACAAAAGCTGCCCACTAGAGATGATCTAGACTCTGTAGCACTCAGAATGGAGGCAGCGTTATGAGGAGAGATTGCTGGAATTAAGCAATCTGTAACAGAGGTCACCACACGAGTCACTTCTATTGGGAAGGACACTGCAACCCTGCACCAGGGCTTTACAGAGTTAAATGACACAAAAGAGGAGATGGCAGACCAAATCGCACAGCTACACCTGTTGCTAGATGACCAGGAAAACCGCAGCCGTAGGCGTAACATAAGGATCCGCGGTTTGCCAGAAGCAATGCAGCAAGCGGACCTAAAGATGACGGTGACTGCGCTATTTAACGACTGCTTAGAGCGCCCGACGGAAACACCTATCGCCATAGACAGGGTCCACAGAACCCTTGGCCCCAGAAACACTGCAGAGGAACAGACCTAGAGATGTTCTTTGTTGCCTGCTTAATTATTCTATCAAAGAGGACATCCTCCAAAGAGCCTGGCGTAGAGGATAAATTGACTTTGATGGAGCCCAGATATCTCTCCTGCCAGATGTTTCCCGCAGGACTCTACAGATGCGCCGCTGCATGAAGCCTCTGCTAGAGAAATTTAGTGAACAAGGAATCACCTACAAGTGGGGTCATCCTTTTCATCTAATCGCAAGGAAGGGAGGTCGCACATATACCCTCCGACACCCTAGAGAGGTCCCCACCTTTCTCAATACCCTCGGGCTACCATCGATGTCACTACCTAATTGGTTGGCGTTTGTCCTGCCTCCCACTACCAACATACCGACGGTGAACCCTACGGGCAGACCTCAAAGGCCTCGACGCAATCACCGATCACAACGTAAAAGACTGCTGGCCCCTCAGGACAACGAACCTTGAATCCATAGAGATAAGTTGCTATTAAGCCTGAACATGGCTACTTACTTTTCTTTTGTTGTCTCCTTTTGTTTGTAAGCACTCCCTGCCCTTGTCTGGTTGGTACACTACCTCCTCTTTTTGATCCGATTTTTTTTTTTTTCCTAACCTCTGGCCTATTTGGATTGACTTCCTTACCTCTCCGGCCTGTTGGTCTCATGGAGACACGACCAGGAGCAGAGGGAAAGTACACAGTCTGGTAAACGGGTCCCATACCTGGGATCACCCTCGAGAAGACACTGGTACAACTGACATTACTGTTATAACCTAGAGATAACGGACTCTATGAATAGTTGTTCAGCAATCACTCATTTGTTGGGCCCATCCTTCCCCCCTCTCCCCTCCCCCCCCCCCCCCTCCATCTTGTACCGCACTACAAGATGCAGAAATGGATACACATAGTTCACACTGCCTAAAAGTATTGATGCTTACCACTGAAATGTGTTTAATTTTTATGATAAGATTCAGGGGGGCTAGTTGGTAACAATAGTGGAAACTCTAATAACATCCTGAGATGAGTATCTGTCTAGAGATGTAATTATCCTATTAATGGTCCCCTGCGACCCTCCTCTTCCCTCTTCCCACCCCGTCCCTCATCCACCCCCCCCTCTTTTTTTTTTTTTTTTCTTGCCAACTACCCTATCTTGGGACCTAAAGATTGTTCCGGATAGAAATTGACCCTTACAGATATGTTGGGTAAGGGGCTATGGATCGTTCTCACTTGACGTAGATTCAGTGGAATTAGCAGTCTATACAGCAGACAGAGCTGATAACAAGAGATCAGAAATTGACATAGTTATCTCATTTAAGGTACCACTTAATGTCTTATTTTTGCCGGTTATAATGTTAAGACGTGTTATGTTAAACTGAATGTCACAAGGTTATATGTTATGGGTTTTTAAGGAGCTATCTTATTTCAAAGAAGCCTAATGTAATAACGCGGTTCCTGACAGGACCGCTCCTATTGAGAAGTGGGCTGGTGGGGGGCTCGCGTTCCGGGAGCCCGACCTCTGAAGTGCCTTACCTTTTCCCTCACTAGGCCCTAGCTGCCCAAATAGGCAGTAGTCCTCCGATTGGAGACTTAGTTTGTTCTTACTTCTCCCTTCTTGCTCTCCTTTTTTCTCTTTTCTTACCCTTATCTGTGTCTTTCCCCACCTACTCTCTATAACTCTCTCACGCTAAGCTGTTTCTCTCCTCCCCCCGTCTCCCCTATAGCTCCAGTTTCTGGCGAGGTCTGACGACCCGACCCTGCTCTATCAAACATGATTCTGAAGTTGGTATCCTGGAATGTGAAGGGCTTAAATGCTCCAGAGAAGCGTTCCAGTTGCCTCTCGGATCTTTGGAGGCAGAGACCCCAGATAGTGTTTTTACAAGAGACCCATTTTCGAGCGGATTGTATCCCTAAACTCTACAGTAAGCATTTCCCAATAGTGTACCACAGTACTTCACCCTCCTCAAAATCTAGAGGGACAAGTATCCTCCTGGCTAAAACTTTGCCTTGGCAGCTGGGGGACCTCCACGCTGACCCTGAAGGTAGATACCTTTTTGTCAAGGGTACTATTCAGTCACAGACATTCACATTCGCGAACCTGTACTTGCCAAATGTGGAACAACTGCTGGTACTTGAATCATGCCTGGACGCCCTGGCCTCCTTCACAGAGGGAACACTAGTGCTAGGGGGAGACCTTAATCTTACCATCGATCCCCGTAAAGACACATCGTCGGGATCTTCGGCCCTATCTTTGCGATACCGGAACCGAATCAGGGACCTGTTGCATTCTTATCGCTTAGTTGACATATGGCGGATTCTTCATCCGCAGGAGAGAGACTACACCTTTTTCTCGGCTGTCCATAACTCATACTCCAGGATTGACCTCTTCCTAGTCTCCCACGCTACGATTCCACTTGTCTCGGGGGCACAGATTGGGCACATCGCGCTCTCAGACCATGCTCCGATCTCTTTGACCCTAAATTTGCAACGCCCGGCTCCCAAGGTAGCCACCTGGTGTCTAAACGAATCTCTTATTCAAGATCCTGAGGTGAGAGCAGACATTTTGAGAGAACTGAATCTCTTTTTTGAGAGTAACAATCGGTCCCTAACCCTCTAACTATCTGGTCAGCACATAAATGTTATATAAGAGGAATATTCATTAAACACGGTCACAGACTCAAAGTAGTCAGAGAAAAAACGCTATCTGAGTTACTCATAAAACTACATGATTGTGAAAAACGTCACAAAAATCATCCAGACAGGGCCACAGAGGCAGAAGTAACCAGGCTCCGAGAACAAATCAGAGGGCATTCTCTCTTTCACGCTAAGAATAATCTCTTGAGGATACGTAGAACCTTTTATGAGTTCGGGGATAAGTGCAGCAGATCACTAGCAAACGCCATACGGACCCAACGTAATCTTTCCTACATCACCGCATTATCTTCCTCTACAGGATCCAAAATTCACGATTCCGCAGAAATGGCTGAATCTTTCAGGGTATTTTATGAAGCCCTGTACAATTTACATTCTTCTCCCTCGGGGGAGCGGAACCAGAATAGTTTAGAAGCTATAGAAACGTATCTTGCGGCTGCGAAACTACCTTCCCTCAATGAGGAAGAGATAGATTTGCTCTCACAGCCTATTACCGCAGATGAGCTCACAAAAGCACTAGCCAACACCCCGACGGGGAAAGCACCAGGCCCCGATGGTTTCACCATCACCTATTATAAAACTTTCCAAACTCAACTGGCAGCTCACTTCGTTACTGCCTTCAACGCTATACTAGATAACCACGCCATACCTACAGATATCCTGCAAGCCAGCATATCTGTCATCCCCAAACCTGAGAAAGACCCGCTGCTGTGCGCAAGTTACAGGCTGTTGTGGAAAATGTTATATTAATGTGTTGTCATAAATCTCCCAGTGTGTCTGATCTACCACAGCCCGTTCTAAAGAACGGGCTGGGGCAGATCGATGCTGGCTGAGACCTGTTAGGTAATGGAAAACTTCCTGGTGTTTGGAGAGAAGTGTTTGCGGAGAGAGGACATGTCCGCCAGCAAAGGGCCCCTGTGCAATGCACAGAACGATCGTCTGGTGGGGATGCGTTCACTCTGCAAAGACATTATCGGTTTAGAGGTGTTTTGCTCTTGTCACCCCTGGTGTGCCTGATCAACATGTTTGGGGTGCCATGACCTACACCTGCAGATAATCTCTCATCCATGCACGAGGAACTTTAGTCATCGTCATTTAGTATATTGTATCATGTCCTGTAGTCATTGTTCATTGGTTGTTTTGTACTCTGTTGTTAAATCCTTATATGGTCACTTACATCCTGTGAGGTCACACCCTGTGAAGGAAACGATTGGCTGTTGGGGCCAGGGCTTCCTGTTTGTGATTGCTTTTGTGGTCTTTTGAATAAAGGAGGCAGACAGAGCTGTAAAGGCCAGTCTTGCTGAGATGGGAATGTAAGAACCATGTGTTTTGTCTTGTTGGATGGCTGGGGCACACACCAGAGGATGGATACGATCAAAAGGTGAGATGCATTGCATTTATTTCATTAGACGAAATTGCTATTATGTTTAGAAACAGGAGATTTGGCTGTGTGCTCTGCGTACAACCAAATTTCCATAACAAGGCCTATCTCCCTTCTTAATTGTGATCTGAAGTTATTCACAAAAATTCTGGCTGAGCGAATGGGCTCTGTCCTCCAACGCATAATCCCTCTAGACCAAGCAGGTTTCATCCGTAACAGAGAGGCTCGAGACAACACTATCAGGACGATAAATGTGGTGGCTAGGGCTAAACGCCTTAACATCCCATTCATTTTGTTGTCTACGGACACCGAAAAGGCGTTTGACAGGGTGAATTGGACTTTCCTCCTGGCCACCCTGCAACGCCTTGGCATGCCAGCCCCCATGTTATCCTGGATTTCTGCCATATATTCCTCTCCCACAGCAACAGTTAGAGTAAATGGGACTACTTCTAACCCCTTCAAGATAAGCAACGGTACGAGGCAGGGATGTCCACTTTCCCCGCTCCTTTTTATAATTTCATTAGAGCCCCTATTACAACATATAAGGCTTAACCAGGACATCAAGGGAATCGTAACGAGCACTTACCATAAAATTACCGCATACGCGGACGACCTGTTGTTCTACATCTCAGACCCTCACACGACTCTTCCGAACTTACTATCGGCAATACGTAAATACGGGGAATTATCGGATTTCAAAATCAACCTGCAAAAGTCAGAGGCGCTAAACATCACTCTTACCCCTAGTTCCAGGGCTGCCATAAGCGGCAATTTCCCCTTCCGGTGGTCTCCCCAGGCCATTAAATATCTAGGCACAAAAATTCCCTCTGATTTACACCTCATTTATAAACTCAACTTTCAACCACTCCTAAGCGTTTTCTCCTCAGATTTAGACAGATGGAGGGGCCTGGCGGTGTCCTGGTTCGGTAGATGCAATGTTTTAAAAATGAACATCATGCCGAGACTGCTCTACCTCCTTCAGGCATTGCCTGTTAGGATACCACAGGACTTCTTCCGTAAGATACGCTCAATATTTGTTAGATATGTTTGGCAGGGCAGACCACCGAGGCTCAAGAGATCCCTATTGCAGAGACCAAAATTGAGAGGAGGCGTTGGCCTCCCTGACCCAGCTCTATATTACACAGCAGTCCACATGAACAGAGTAGTAGACTGGTGCAGGCACTCAGCACATAAGCTGTGGATTGGGTTAGAACAGGAAACAATCACGTTTACCATTGAAGGTTTACCATGGAGTGGAATTCACCCTTCCAGATTCTCACCTTCCCACCCATTGCTGGAACCTACTTTGGAGGAACTCCGTAGATACTTCCAACTGGCAGAGACACCTAATTTTCCTTCCCCAATGACACCCATAATTGGACATCCGGATTTCCACCCAGGCCTCTTCGATAGGTCCTTTCGGCTCCACTTGGACCGGAGACTAGTTAGAGCCTCCTCTTTTTGTGGGCCTTTGGAATGGAAGGACCCTTCTAACATCTACCCTAGTTTCAACTCCTCCATAGTGGGCAGATGGAAGATACTGCAATTGTCACACTTTCTCAGATCTCTTCCAGAGGTCAGCGGTTTCTGTAGACAACCCACACCCTTTGAGGAGTTGTGCATGGGCGAGGAGCCAATTCAGAAATCTCTTTCTCAATCTTACAATATTTTACTGACTCATATGTCCCAACAGGATCCCTCATACCTAGTGAAGTGGGAGAGAGATTTGAACACTACGTTTACAGAAGACCAAAAGACCCGAATCCTCTTCTTTGCACATAAATCCTCTTTATGTAGCAAATACCAAGAAATTACCTTCAAAATTCTGACACGATGATACAGGACACCTTCGGTGTTAGCATCCATTTTCCCGGGGCAGAGTCCCCTATGTTGGAGATGTGGCACACAAAATGGCACATTAATCCACATCTTCTGGGAATGTTCGGCCTTGACTCCTTTCTGGAGACAGGTTTTAGGAATCATTCACAAACTCACTGATGTGGATCTTCAGAACAATCCAGCGGCAGTACTCCTGAATCTGACTCCGATGTCTAGTAAGCGGTACCGCAAATCTTTGCTGAAACACCTGTTGAACGCGGCTAGGGCGTGTATTCCCAGCATGTGGAAGCAGCAGTCCCCTCCAACAGTGACACAATGGTTTGGCAGGGTCTGTGATATTCAGCGAATGGAGAGCCTCACAGCTGCTCTCAGGGGAAAAGAGGAGGAACATGGCACCCGTTGGACACATTGGGATATGTTCCGCTTTTCAGACGAATACAACTCTTACACATAGGTACCCGTTTTCTGGATGCTCCGGGGCTGCGGGTCGTCGGCCTCGCCAGAGTCCTTCACCCACCCCTCTTTCCTTCATACTTTTCTATTTCTGTTTCCCCTTATTCCTGTTGCTTTCTTCCTTCTTTGGCACCACTGGTGTCCTTTCTCTCTTTTTCCCCACCAGTAAGGGGGAAGGGGAGAGAAAAAAAACAAAAACAAAAAATAACTCCGGATTGCAGTATCCCATTTTGGTACCACTCCTATGTTTGTAGGAATGAGCGCCATAATTTTTACATAATGCAATACATAGTATTAATTCACCATAGGAAAGCAGAGCGCTATTTAGACCAGAGGGATAGACTAGCGCTACCCCTCGGGAAGGCATTACATTAGGTTGTCAGAGCACCCTTGTTTGAATTATGCATAGTTTATGTCTACTACTTAATCTCAGATAGAGGGCATTCTCCTCAGCACAGAGGAATAAATCAAGCTGGAACCATTAACCTACGACTACTTGCCTCGATAGCACATTTCAAAGGAACCTTGCTTGCTGTTAAACCATTACATAATTTAATTTCTTTTATTTCTTGTGTGTGAAAAATACTAACAGAAGCAGACAAACTGTCATATTGTATTGTTCATTTGTATGTATTATCTGCACTCCTTAAATATAAATAAAAAAAAAAAAAAAAAAAAGAAATATGAATGGCCTTTAAAAATGTGATAGTCAGGAAATTAGATGTGTAATTTATGCTCCTAGAGTGCCTGAAGGTGCTACTTGGATGTTGGGTCTCTGTATGTGTTCATGCTGTGTAAAAGTCTCACACATGTGGTATCGCCATACTCATGAGGAATAGCAGAATGTATTTTGGGGTGTAATTTTTGCTATGTACATGCTATGTGTTAGAAATACCATATAAATTGACAACTGTGTGTTTGCTTTCCAAAATGCGGTCATTTCGTGGGCAATTCCATTGTTCTGGTGCTCCAGGGATTTCAAAAATGTGATAGGTAGTCAGGAAACTAGATGTGTAATTTATGTCCCTAGAATGCCTGGAGGTGCTATTTGGATGTTGGGCCTCTGTATGTGGCCAGGCTGTGAAAAAGTCTCACACATGTGGTGTTGTCATACTCAGGACGAGTAGCAAAATGTGTTTTGGGGTGAAATTGCAAGTATGCATATGCTGTGTGTGAGAAATAACTTGTTAATGTGCCAATTTTGTGTAAATAAAAATAATAATTTCTTAATTTTCCCAAGAATTGTGGGAAAAAATTAAAACTTCATGAAAACTCACCATGCCTTATACTAAATACATTGAATTGTCTACTTTCCAAAAAGAGGTCATTTGGGGGGATTTGTACTGTCCTGACATTTCAGGGCCTCGAGAAATTAGATAGACAGTCAGTACATCAGGATTGATCAATTTTCAATGATACATAGCATAGCTTGTAGACTCTATAACTTTTAACAGACTAAATAATATACACTAATTTGGGGTATTTTTACCAAAGATATGTAGAAATATAAATTTTGGCCCCAATTTATGAAGAAAAATTACTTATTTGCAAAATTTATAATAGAAACTAAAAAATACGTGTTTTTTTTCAAAATGTTTGCTTTTTTTCGCTTATATAGCGAAAAATAAAAAAGTCCAGCGGTGAATAAATACCACCAAAAGAAAGGTCTATTTGTGTGGAAAAAAATGATAAAAATTTTGTTTGGTTACAGTGTAGCAGAGTAATTGTCATTCAAAGTGTGAGAGAAGGGAAAGCTGAAAATTGGTCTGGGCAGGAAGGGGGTAAAAGTGCCCTATAATGAAGTGGTTAAAAATGGTCCTTGCACCTGAATGGGTATTCTTAGCAAAGTGACATTTCACTACATTCACTAAGCTCTGGGGTAAGTTCTCTTGCAAAGTTAACAGCCTATTTGCTTTTAGTAAATCAACACTGTTGCGTATTTTTTCTCTTCATGGCCATGGCAGTTGGCACCTCCCTATGGCTCCTCTTGCCCAGGACACAGTGACCCATCGGTGCCAGAGCCAGCTCCAGTATCGGCATGGTAACGTTGCTATACCGTCATATGGAATATACATTTTTTTCTAACGGGAATAAATCACCAGTGTTTTTATTTGTCATTGACTGTGGATCATTGCAGCTATTTCTACATTTAGTTCATATCAAGCCACTGAGCGCTGTCAGCCTTTGTTGTTCTCTGTTTTTTAGCATTCAATCCTATGTTACTGGACAGCAGCACAGTTGAGCTGTGACAGCATCATTGTGCTTTTTGCTGCATACATACTCCAAAGTGGTGGATTTACAGCCAGTAGGGCCTGGAACTCAGCTTTTATTATTCAATTTTGGTCAAAGCTACACAGATTGTTTTTATCTACAGACATCCCTTATCTGCATAGGCACATTTTTGGTAAAGGTGAACTTTGCCTTTAAAGTCACTCCCATTTACATGTGCATACTCCACACCATTAACCTTTTTTTCTCAGCAACTCAGTCTCTGTCACAAGGAAACCAGTGCAAAGGGAATGTGGAGGCTACCCATACTCCTCTTGAAAATTCTAGCTTCCTGGCTTCTTCCTAATTCCATGGCTTCAATATTTTCTCAATCCTCAACTTGTAACAACTTTTCAGATCAGGAATTCGGAGTTCAAGATTACTTTTCTGATTGCTTGCTGTTCTGTGTCAGTGGCTCTGAATGTGTTTAAAATAGAACTACAAGCAAAACTTGTTTTATTCATTTTGAAGAGAGTAAGGGAGGGTTATAATCACTGTCAGTTTTTTTGCCATAACCAAAACAGGAAGTGAGAGGAAATCCCTGAAAATTAAGGGAACTCTCTGGGGCCCCACAGGTCATTAAAACTAGTGTCCCCAATGGAGGATATCTCCTCTATTACTTTTTTGGGGACAACCCAAAATTTGGGATTTTCTTTTGCTTTCACTTTTGTTGATATGGGTAAACAGGACAAATAGAGAGGGTGAATCTCCCTAACAAGAGCAAAAAGTAGCAAAAAAAATAAATAAAAATAAAATAACCTAACAGGTGTTGTAATCCCTCTCCACTCTGTCCAAAAGAATTAATAAAAGTTTTGCTTTTATACCTAAAGCCAGAGACAGTCAGGCATCTAACATATTTAGAAAGAGGTCAGCCTCTACATATTGCACAGGTTTCCTTTAAAAAGAAGTATGAAGGCCACAGTTGTCAAGCTCCTTTCGGAAATACAACTTGCCTGGCTGCCTCTGGCATTGTTACTTTCTAAGTCACTGACCCAAAACAAGTGCTTAGTTCAGGCAAGTCAGAGTGAAGTGTGATCTGATTTGATTAATTGTTCCAAGTAAGCAACAGCTTGACAGCCAGGCAACTGGGTTCCATACTTCCGCAATGACAGTATCCATACTTCCTCAGTACAGGTTCTTTATGTATATTTTTGCTCTGCAAACATGAGATGAAAGCATGACCCATACAGGGTCCTTCAGACACGGCAACATTATAGGTATATACTATATACAAAAAACTAAAATCTTCTTCCAGTCTTTGAGTATCTGACATTTAATTCTGACTAAATCTTATATGCGTCTGTCACAAGAGGACAGAAGAATGTATGAACACTCTTTAGGACATGAAAGTATTTTTGGCTTGGGCTTGAGCAGCATTTGCCTACAGTGACAGTGATTAAATGCTTCTATGCCGCCACATTGTTATTTTGTGCTTCGAATGCTGCCAAGTTGTATTGCCTAAGGTATGTTCTCTCATAAGGATTATAAAGTTGTCATCTGTGACTGACTATAAGCTTTGCAGTTAAAGTCAGAACTCTCGATAGTGTTGGGGAAAGTTAGAACATCTGCTTTTTCTATTGCTGTATGTACCCCATTGGGCAGCCCAGTGGCCTAGTTAGTACTTATGTCTTGCAGCACTTGGGTGGTCCATTTGAGCCCCAGCCAGGGCACAACCTGCATGGAGTTTGCATGTTCTCCTAGTGCTTGTGTGGGTTTCCTCCCACACTCCAAAAGCATCGTAAGTTAATTGGCTCCTGTCTAAACTGATCCCAATATGTGTATGTGCTGTATGAATGTGAGATAGATCCCTTGTAAACTCCTTGAGAGCAGGGACTGATGTAGAATGTATAAAGGTGATTTATAAATACCTGTAATAAATAAATACAGTACATTTTCCCTTACTTGAAGTCCCAGAGAGTGGAAATTTCCCCAAAATTAGGGCAAATCCCACATTTCACAATTGTCACCAGAAGAGGTGTCCCCATGAACAAAAAAGCCACTTTGCTATTCTTTTCTTTTTTTCTCCTAATGGCACCGCTGAAAATAATGTGTGTATTTTCCTAGCAGAGCTCTGTGGGTTGAGGTGACAGTTGGAGACTACTTCTATACTCATGAAAGTGTGGACTAGTTAGAAGCTTCAGGCCAGTCACTGGGGTTAATGCTGGTGAACATAGTACAGTACACTTGGTGCAGTTGTCAAGAACAGTGACTCCTGCTCAGCAGGACACAGTACAGCAAAAATGTACATTGATGAAATCAAAGGGAAGACTGGCAAGAAATATAAGACAGAGTGTTTTGGCAGCAGAATTGCATGGCTTTCTTGGATTGTATAATAATCACCATAGGGGCAAGCTGGAAAGTGCAAAATCAGGCTCACTTCTGCATAGAAATCAATGAGCTTCCAGGTTTTATTACCAAAGCTTAATTGAACAAGCCGAGGTTAGAAGCTTATTGGTTTCTATGCAGAAGTGAGCCTGATTTTGCACTTTGCAGCTTTAATAAATAAACCTCATTGTGTACTTAAAAGTGGGGTATGCCTGTACACTTGGTGCAGTTGTCAAGAACAGTGACTCCTGCTCAGCAGGACACAGTACAGCAAAAATGTACACTGATGAAATCAAAGGGAAGACTGGCAAGAAATATAAGACACAGTGTTTTGGCAGCAGAATTGCATGGCTTTCTTGGATTGTATAATAATCACCATAGGGGCAAGTTTAGGTGTGATACCATCTTATTGGTGTCTACTGAAGAAGACACTTCAAAGCTGTCTGGAGCAACAAAATCCCACTTGCAGAGTTTTACAGTCTCCATGGAAGATGAAAGCAATTTAGCTGCCTTGGCCAAACCCAAGACAGCAGGTGTCTGCAGGGAGGATGACACCACTCCTGAACCCATAATGGAGGAGCAACAGCAAGACCTTATTAATCTTGAGCATAGACTGTGCCAAAAGCAAGAAGTAGAGTGGGCCAAAGAAATTTCCTAGGAACTAGCTACAAAAGCAGCTGCAAGTTAGCAGTAAGCTGCAACTGTAGGAACATCGGTTCCAATTTGTTTTCCCTGTCTGTTGTCACCTCACTCTATGCTACAAAATGAGAGTAGAAACTGAAATTTGTGCATTTAGAATGGGCCATGTGCTCCTGTTACTGAAAGATCCATCATGTCACAGAATCTTTCATCAGGGGCACTTTTTTTCTGCACTTGTGCAAAAGAATCTCCATACATTTCTATGGGCAGGCCTTCTACAATTAAAGCGTATAAAGGACAGTTTTTTCGTAGGGAGACTCTGCAGTGGTGGTTTTCAGCAGCCCACACAGCCTAAACCTCGATGGAAGCAATGACAGTTGAGTATAAAACTTAGAAGACTTGTTATCAGGAATGGATTTCAATAAATAACAACTGTACAAAAGATAAAGTTATCCTTTCAAAATAATATAGTGTGAACAAGATGTACACACATACTAAAAAGAATGCGGAAATTAGTGAGCTGTGAACAACAGTATTTCATTTTTTAGACAGTACCTTAAATATATTCTGCAAGCTCTTCCAGGTGGATTTCTAGGCCTCAGAACACACTGACCTATGTCAAAAAGTCTTTCAGGTGGTCCTGTGAGTTTTGGGCCTTTCCTTTTGTTCTTTTGGGTTCTTTTAGGGCTTGTTGAATGTTGTTTTCTGTGTTGAACACCCCTTATGGGATTACTTTTGGGCATCCCATTTGTTGAAGGATTTTGAGAAAAGGATTTTACATATAAGTTGAAAATCCTGTTTTTTAAGTGGAATTCCAGTTCAGGGTACTGCTTAGGCACAACTGATAGTTCTAGATGTTCCCTATAACATAGCAAATACTCACTATTTGAGTTCAGTTCAAATTTAAAAACAAGTCATATTTCATGTTTCATAGTCCAATGCCATAATCCTTTCCCATTTTCTTTCATATATTGATAACTATTGTGTGAGTCTTCAAAATTTTGTAAATCCCTATTAGAAATCACAAGCAGCTGTTTTTTCTCCCTATGCAAAAAAATGTTCCTATGTCTACCATTCACAGTGCAGCAAAAGAAGTGTTTAAGTGACATTGAACTCTCTGGAGGGCTAACATTTCTAAGAAGACAACGTGATCTGCTAGTACATATAAACACAACTGTATAACTGGGCCATGTTGGGACTTGGAAAAAAGGGGTGGGGGTGTGGGGGACAGTGAAATGGAAGGAATGCAAGAATAAGTATTGTATGGGGGGGCTGAGGGAGGGCAGGGGTGCTTCTGAGGCTAAATTAAATTCTGTGAGGTCACATGCTCATCCTGCTTTCATCTGTTTTTCGGTTCCCCTTTTTTAAAGAACAAGGAAACCCATTCATAGTCCGGCATCTGAGTTGGCGGGACACACGGCCCCCGGCTCCTTCTTCTTGCTTTTTAATGGCGTTGTTCTCACTGACAGGGCCACGAAAGAAATAAATATGGAAAAAAAGAAATATGTGGCGCATGATTCCATGAGTGATTCAGACATTGGCCTGAAGGAGCAGGACAAATGGAGATGCCAGGGATGATTATTCATACTAATAGAGGTCAGAGCTGTGGTAGAGTGGTGAAATAGCCATGAAGTGACCTGTGAACCGCAGTCCATCACCTGCTTGTGTGTCACTTTTCATCATCAGAAAAATATGACTTTTGCTGCTGCCTCATGTCTTTGTCAGTGCAACTGAAGGTTTATTTAATAGTAAGCACCCAACGAGCCCATGTTCATAGTAAACATTTTTTTTAACTAGTATGGTGTTTAGTGCATAGTAGAAATTAGTGCACTGTAGAGACGAGTGAAAGTACAGGGAAGTTGCTTTGCATTTTTAACATTTGTATTAGTTGCGGGTTTGAAGGTTTGTAAAGCTTTAATCTATTTTTGATTCTTATTTAACCACTTCAGCCCCAGGAAGGTTTTACCCCCTTCATGACTGTCCATTTTTTGCGATACGGCACAACGTTGCTTTAACTGACAATTGCACGTTCATGCGACGTTGTACCCAAACAAAATTGATGTCCTTTTTCCCACAAATAGAGCTTTCTTTTGGTGCTATTTGATCACCTCTGCATTTTTTATTTTTTGCTATCAACAAAACATATCAACATATTTCTTACATATTTTTTACACATTGTTTTTGAAAAAAACAATATTTTTTACTTTTTGCTATAAAACATACCCAATAAAAAAAATGTAAAAAATCTAATGTATTCAACAACTTAGGCCAATATGTAAGAAATTTATAGACTCATGCAGCTTGGCATGTAAATTGCCATCATCCCTGTATATATGAAAATAATAAATACAAAATTTCAACATGATTAAAAGAAGGGAATCTTTTAATCATGTTGAAATTTTGTACCAGTAAAACTTTTTTGAATATATAGTTTTTCATTTTTAAATTGCCTTAAAAATCCCACTTAGAGGTATTTATTATTTTAATTTAGGCCAATATGTATTCAGCTACATGTTTTTGGTAAAAAAAATCCCAATGAGCGTATATTGATTGGTTTGCGCAAAAGTTATTGCATCTACAAACTATGGGATATTTTTAAGACATTTTTATTTTAAATTTTACTAGTAATGGCGGCGATCAGTGATTTTTAGCGGGACTGCGACATTGCAGTGGAAAAATCGGACACGAAGTGACACTTTTTGGGGACCAATGACACTAATACAGTGATCAGTGCTAAAAAAAAAGTCACTGTATACATGACACTAGTAGGGAAGGGGTTAACATCAGGGACGATAAAGGGGTTAAGTGTGCTCCTAGGGAATGCCTTCTAACTGTGTGGGGGGTGGCTTAACTGGAGGAAGAGAGAGATCTGTGTCCTTATTAGAAGGCACACAAGATCTCTCTCTTCCTCTCTGACAGAACAGCGGTCTGCCACTTACATGGCAGCCGCATATCTCCCCTCTGCCTCTGCCACACAGACAGAACAGGAACCAGGCCCTCCTGCTCCTGTGCTGGGATGTTCTCATGTACACAGAAGAGGAGAAGGAGGCACACCACCCTGCCTGCATGGCATCCCATATAAGAAGATGGGACAAGTTACAATGCAGGTAACCCTTGAACTGCTGGCACATCATCTCTGTGTAAAACCCTGGAGTTTAGGCAGGGTTGCTCCTCAAAAATTTACTTGCCAGGTATAGTCATCTTGGCTAATTGTTAGAGATCAATTGATTTCTCCCTAAGTTTGACCTTGTTGCACTTTTCTCTTCTACCACTAGGTTGCCAGGTACCTGGTGGTACTAGATACAAGAGGGGCATTGCAAGGTCGGATTATGTCTGGGTGTACGTGTGTTGTACTGCCCGGGATGCTAGGCCGGAGATTGGGCCTATTCTGGTCCTATCCAGAAGCAGGAGAGAGGAGCGCAGGGTTGGCACTGCAGCTTGCAGTCCAACCAAAAGTGCCGGTTCTGCCGGCCTGAGAATCTGTCGTGGTCGGAGGTAGAAGGGAAGCTGTCGCCACTAAGGGACCAACCACCTTGTTACCACAGTGAGTAACTGAAGCAAGTCCCGGAGCAGCATTCTCACCAACTGGGGATGGTGAAGAATCGGGAAACTTCAGTGGGTATCAAGCGAGGGACCCAGCCAATGGAGATGACGCTTGCAGAGCAGCCTTGTGTGTCAAGCCAGGGACCGAGCAGGCCAGTGGGGTGAAACTTGAGAGGTATCTTGAGTACCAAGCTAGAGACCCTGCAGAGATGCGGGGGTGACATTTGAGGAAGATACCACAGTGAAGATTGGAGGAGCTCAAGGGTTTGAGTGGCAGTGAATCATCTAGTCTAGTGAGAGACTGGGAGCTCAGTGGCCTGAAGAACTACAAGGAGTGATTGTAGTGGAAGTAAAGAACTGTTACACTTTGTGTTAGGAACTGTTAAAGACTTTTGCCATGAGAGACAGCATTCTTACACATGCAGATGTTTCGTCTCACTGGATGCCTTTCCCTGCATGGCTGTACGCCTGTTGAAGTCTGCCAATTGAATTTGCAACCACCTAAGGGTGTCCTGGCCCTAACCCTCTCCCCCCCCAAAGTTTGTTAGGAGAAATAAACTCTCTTTTGCATTCAAGAAGTGTCTGGCGCCCCCAATACACTTTAACTACCTTGCACCCACCATGCCTCACAACCCACCATATACAGAAGGATCTCAGCTGTCACTGGAGGTTCTCATTAGACCGAAGAGGGGCTGGGACCTTGCTACATCTGCATGGATCATTTTCAACTTCAGCTGCACTTTATCAGCATTTTACATTTTAGGAGAGTGCTGAGGGGTTTCAGGTTATGTTCTTCAGGTTTGCAGGTGGTAGAATTGTCTAGAAGGACTGGGTGAAGATGGAAGCACTGTGACCCGTGACAGAGCGCCGCTGGAGGGCTTTGCTTTCAGGTAAGTCTGTTATAATGTGCTAGTATGCGGCATACTAGCAAATTATGACTTAAACCACCTGGGGGCCCATTTATTTATCTTTTGGTGTGGTTTACTACCGTTTTAATAAATAAATCAAAATCAAAATCTGTCAATATAAAAGTGAACTCCAGGCAATTACAAAAACATTACTGTATATGCAGTTATATTTCACTCTACATTCGTATGTGTATGTACATAGGGCTTTATAGGAAACTAAAGGTTCAGAGACATCTGGGATCTTTTAGACCCCTAATGTTACATTTACACCCCATTGAAGCTAATCAAGCACAGATTATGCTTGATTAGCTTCTTCTCCAGCCACAGAGGCCAGGAAATGACAGTGTTGAAAGTGGGAAAGACAAAATGCTTATTGCTTCCAGCTTCATACAGTGCAGATACCACTTTCTCCACTGACACCCACCATGGGTGTCCTGGGTACCCAGGTGAGGCCGTGGAGCCAAGGATACATGACAGGGAGGGGGTAAGGCAAGGGGGAGGTGTGCCCCTTCCAGCATGTATGGAGATGATTGTGCATGCCATCATCCTCACTCAACAAATATTTCTTATACAAGTCCCATTATTTTTTCTGGAGTTCTTCAATTTTGGCTTTGATATTGGTTGCAACGTAAATGCCCCCACTGGTTGGATCTTGGTTGAGGGATGTCATCCCTTCTTCTGCAGCTGTAAAGCGTATCTATATCCCAAAACAAAAATTTTATGTTTTGCAGCCTACCAGTCCTTTTAGGGGAAGGGGGTGATGACTGCAATGGGGAGGTGAGGACTGTAAAGAGGGGCTGAAGACAGTAATAGGGGAGCTGAGGACTGTAATGGGGGTGCTGAGGACTGTATTAGGAGGGTCAGGGGCCAGTAATGAGAGAGAATGGGGGGTGAGGACAGTAATGGGGGTATGGGGGCCAGTAATGGGGGGGCTGAGAACTGTAATGGAGGGGGCTGAGGACTGTATTGGGGGGGACAGTAATGGGGTGGTGAGGACTGTAATGGGGAGCTGAGGATTGTATTAGGAGGGTCAAGAGCCAGTATTGGGGGGGCTGAGGACTGTAATGGGGGTGAGAACAGTACTGTAAGGTTAGGGGCCAGTAATGTGGGGCTGAGGACTATAATAGGGGTGAGGTCTGTAATGGGAGGCTGATGACTGTATTGGGGGCACAGCCATTTATGGGGGGCTGAGGACAGTAATGGGGGGTTGAGAACTGTAATGGGGGGACTGAGGACTATAATAGAGAGCTAAAGACAGAATTGAGTTGGGGGCCAGTAATAGGGGGGCTGTTGAATGTAATGTGGGGTTGGGGTCAGTAATGGGGGGGTGAGGACTGTAATAAAAAGATAAGGACGGGGGAATGAGGACTGTAATGGGGGTAGTGGCTAGTAATGGAGGGTGAATACTGTAATGGGGGGCTGAGGACTGTAATGGGGGTATCGGGGGCCAGTCAGGGTCCTGTCAGTGAGGACATTAATAGGGTGGTTGAGGACAGTAATGGGGGGGCTGAGCGCTATAATGGGGGGACTGTAATGAAGGGGTTGAGGACTGCAATGGGGGGCTGAGCACAGTAATGCGGGGGGGGGGGGTGAGGACAGTATTGTAAAGGGGGAATTCTGATGTACAGAGAGCAATTGTGATGTGAAGGGGGACTGAGGATGCTGATGTGAGAATGGAATTGTGATATAAGGATTAGTTCAGATCTGTGCATGTACATTTGCACACCCTTGTCATGGGTAGGGCAACCTATTCGTTTTAATGGGCTGCCTTATCCATGAGAAACACAGGGAAAGAAATCTGTATCCTTTTTTTTATTTGCACCACACCAAGCCGCATGGTGTTGCAGCACCATGTGGTTTGGCACGTGCAAAAATGTGCCATAAGTGCCAATGTGTGGGGGTGCCATTAAGAATTGTCACCCCCAACACATCTGCTAAAGTGCAGTGTGTTTCACATGTGATTTTGCACATGTTCCCCTGCCACAGAAATGGGAAGCTAGCATAGGAGGAGAAGGGGGCGGTGATGTGAAGGATTTGAGTCTTCACACAAACATGCGATTCGAGCCTTTGCTGGAAAAAAAATTACTGACTGAGCCTCTGTGAATTTTAATTCAATACCCCTGTTCTAGGATAATAGGCAAGAGATTTTCAAACAAATGGCATCGGGGGGGGGGTTGGCTGGACACTGATCCATGGAACATGAACAAAAGCAAAAAACAAAAAGAATGTAAATTCAGTTTGGTAGGGCACAGTGATTTTAGTAATGCCTTAAATCAACCTTTCTCAACCAGTGTGCCGCGGCACACTGGTGTGCCGTCAGAGGTTCTCAGGTGTGCTGCGGGATTAGGGGAGAGAAGGGCTGTCAGATGAGCCTGATCTCCCGATCCCCTGCTCAATTGTACATCGGCACTGTGAGAAGCTCTGTCAGCCTCAAAAGTGAAAGGAAAGTGCAGGGGAGTGTGCTCTGCTCTCTGCTTCCCCCTACAGTGCAGTACCCGGCTGAATGAGAAAACTGGAAAGGTACAGTGCTAGAAGCTAGATTTGTTTTAAAAGGGATTTATACATGTGTCTCTGTGTGTGTGAGTGTCTGTCTCTCTGTCTGTCTGTGTGTGTGTGTGTACACGTGTCTGTATACGTGTCTGTATGTGTGTGTTTGAACATGTGTGTCTGTATGTGTGTTTGTGTGCACGTGTCTGTATGTGTGTGTGCATGTGTCTGTATGTGTGTGTGCATGTGTCTGTATGTGTGTTCTAGTGTCTGTATGTGTGTGTGTCTGTATGTGAGTGTTTGCGCATGTGTCTGTATGCGTGTGTGTGTGCATGTATCTGTATGCGTGTGTGTGTGCATGTGTCTGTATGCGTGTGTGTGTGCATGTGTCTGTATGCGTGTGTGTGCATGTGTCTATGTGTGTGTGTGTTCATGTGTCTGTATGCGTGTGTGTGTGCATGTGTCTGTATGCGTGCGTGTGTGTGCATGTGTCTGTATGCGTGTGTGTGCATGTGTCTGTATGCGTGTGTGTGTGCATGTGTCTGTATGTGTGTGTGTGCCCGGTGTTCCCTAGTAAGTCGAATAAAAGTCGAATAAAATGAGTCGGGGCTTTAATCCCAGCTGTAGCTGCCGACATCCTTTGGCAAAAAACCCTCCCCATCGGGATGATCCTACAGGCGAAACTCAACTTACCCAGCAATGACTGCAAAGTCCTCAACTGTACTTTGCGCAGTCCGTGGATCTCCCGAATTTCTTTCTGTAGGCCTCTTACCTCTTGGCAGGCGGCACTCCATCGCCACTGAATCTATCACAATTCCCAAAAAACTAAGTTCCGTCGTTGAGCCTTCAGTTTTCTCGGCTGCCAATGGCACTCCAAACCTGCCTGCGATGTGCTGCAGTGTGGAGAGCAGAATCGCATACACACAGGAGGCAGGGGGCCCATGCAAAGGAAGTCATCCAAATAATGTATTACTGAATCCAGGCCCGCAACATCCCTAACCACCCACTCCAAAAAAGAACTGAACGCCTCAAACATGGCACAGGAAATGGAGCAACCCATGGGCAAGCATCTATCCACATAAAACTGCTCCTGCCAGCAGCATCCCAGCAGCCGGAAACTATCCGGATGCACCGGCAGCAAGCGGAATGCAGATTCTATGTCTGCCTTTGCCATAAGTCCATAGCGCCTAACCCACCTGACTGCCGCATCAAATGAAATGTAGGACACTGTGCACGCTTCAGGGTCAATGAAATCATTGACCGAACCCCCTTTTGGAAAGGATAAGTGATGAATAAGGCAGAACTTGTTTGTTTCCTTCTTGGGCACCACCCCCAATGGTGAAACCGCCAGTTCCTACAAAGGCTTTTTCGCAAACGGCCCCCCCATGCGACCCATGGCCACCTCTTTTGCCAATTTCTCCCCCACCACCCCCAGAGGCTGTAATGCAGATTTTAGATTCCTTGCCATCGGCGGAACTACCACCAATGAACATGGGATCTTAAAGCCATCCCGAAACCCCGAAACCAGCAGCATAGCCGCTTCCCTGTCCGGATACCTACTTAGAAAAGGCTGCATCCTTTCCCCCCTCACCGGTGTCGTTCCTTTTGTGAGCAAGCTCGCTGGTACGCTTCCCTCTCTTGAAGCACTGTGGCAATGTATGGGCTCCCCCATGTAGTGATCGGGTATATGTATTGAGTGGATAGTATCGTGGGTATGATAATTAATTAGTAAGTACTCTTCCGCAGCAACCCAATTCTTCCAGAGAGATGCACTTTATTGACTTCCAACACAGAACAAAGTCCAAAGTCCACAGATGACAAAAAAAATCCGACAGGGTAGATATAATTCAGAGCCCCATGTTCTTAGGTCTGTGTGTGCATACACAGACAAGCCTATCTTAAAACTAAAGACTGAACATCATGTTATATTCACTAGATATTGAATGGCTGAACAATTTGATTGGCCGTCTCCATTCAGGCCTTTTATATACTTTAGTCTTTCAGACAGACAACTCCCAGCCGTGAACAGCTGTAGTCATAAACTGCGCCAATTTGCACTCCCGCATATCAACATCAACAAGTCCCCTTAGATATGTGTAAAGATTAACACATCAAAGGGTCTTCAGCTGTCCCCTTGCTATGTTAAAATTCAGTTGACTTGGACAATTCAACTGAATTTCTGGTCAACATGGCACTCCAATACAATATTATACATAAATTGACCAACATATTACAACACCCCACACCCTAAACATTCGTGCTTAAACTTGCAGGACCCCCCGAACTTACAGGAGCCCTCATTGTAAGGCCAGCACACCCCCCACTTTTTTCCGGCCGGCAGTCCTGAGGAATGTGTACCCCCGGCCCCCCTGAAGAAACTGAGGCAGGGCCCTCGCCGAAGACATAAGCCTAATCCAGAGGCTAATATCTTTGTGGTCCCAGCGAAGAGAGGGGCGAACCGCTCTGCACTGTTGGAATTGCTCGTCATATCCAAGCCAAGCAGAACCCCCATATACCCTGTGTGCCTCTCCGATAGCGTCCATGTAACAGAACAATGCTCAGGGTTCTTCTCGCCAATAACGCTTGCCATAATGGCGAACGCTTGTAGCCAATTAACAAATGTATGTGGGATCAACCTGTACCTCCTCTTCTCCTCATCCTCCTTCTTGGAGTCATCCGGTTTCACCCTGTCCAAGTTAAATTTTTCCAATGGCAGTAGTGGGAAAATCTCCACATACTCGCCCTTGCAAATCTTATCCCGTACCTCCTGTTTTAAATGTGCTCCCAATGGGCCCTCGAAACACACGTATACCTCACACTTTGCCGCGTCTGCAATCCTTACCACCCGCCGTGTCTGTGGCCCCTTTTTCCCCTGCCTTCTCGATGACAGCTCTGTCGGCCCGGGGGGCGTCGTCGCCGGGGACGCCGCGGCACCGGATTCCCCCACTCCCCCATCCGCTGTCCCACTCGCCGGTACTGCCCATGGGGCCACTTGTGGGGGCTGCCCCTGCCCCCTTCAAATCTGCCTACCAAGGCCCGCAGGCCCTCCAATAAATCTTTCAACTGTGCCACGGACCCTGAACTAGCGGGCCTATTCTCCAGTTGCTGGTCCGGCACCTCCCCTGTTGACCACGCCAGAGGGGCGGCCGACCCTGCTGCACCCACTTTTACAACCCCTAACAAATCATTCAATGCATCAGACAATGACAAATTATTAGTGGACTTACCGGGAACTTTCCCAACAGCCGCCACGCTGGTCTCCCTCGCTGGTTCTTGTGGTTCCTCATCCTCCGACAACTCCCCTTCCGACCTCTCATCTTGTTCCGTGACAGGTGGCTTTGTTAGCCCACCGGGTGAAGTGGCCCCGGAGGCCGTGGCACTCTGGCGTCGTGGGGCACGTCTTTCCCCCGAAGCTCCGCCCCCAGCTGCATGGCCTCGCCGTACTGAGCTGACTGTCACCTGGCCGGCCTGCTTGTGTCCTCCTCCGCCATCTTGACCCGCTGCATGCCGATTCGATGGGCCCTGCCGACTCGCGGCGTTGCTGGCCTTTCCTATTTCCACTTCTGTGGCTTTGCCCGGCGCTCTGTCCCTCCTCATCTCCCCCCTCGGATCGATGGTCTCTGTGGGGGATGCCGCCATTCTTGGTGTGCCGCTATACCCGGGCGGGGAAGCAGCGCCATGACGGCCCATGGCCCCGCCCACCGAGTTAGGCCGGTGGCGTGCGGAACGCCCAGGCCCTGCTGCGGCCTGTTGCTGCACCCTTTTTGCTGGAAGAGCCAATCGGTCCTCCAGCGGGCTCCTGGGGAGACAAACAGGCATAGATGGAGGCCCTGGGGAGAAGTGCGCCAGAGGCCGCGACCTCTGCGTGTGAGGGGACGCTTCACCTGGTCCAGACCTGCCCGCTTTGTCCTCAATGAGGGCTGTGACCTGGCTGTGTAGCCATTCCGGTCCCTTACTCGCGGCTGCAGCTCTCAGTCTTGCTAGGATTGCAGCGATGTCGGCCATTGTGGAGGAGCAGTGGAAAAACTGCCTCCTCCTTCAGCTTCTTCCTCACACTACCCAGTCTGGCTCCGCCTCTCCCTTAAATATAGCCACTCCCTCCCTGAACTAAACTTCTCTCTTACCCTCCCCTCTCTACACTCCCATTATCTCTTCTCCACATTAACCCCTTATGTGTCTCCCTTAAACACACTGTCATGCCCGGCCCTACACTATCCCTCCTTACAGTCTCTACCGTTCTGGGCCTCACTGTACTTACATTTTTTAACAGATTGTTTCCATCAAGTAGTACTGTTGTATGATTTATTGTTGTATGTTTTTAGTGGATGGGCAAAAGTTTTTTTTAATTAAAAACATCGCTATGACTACTTTTCAGCCCCCAACTCCTCCTAGCTTACATCACCCCCAGACCACTTCATACAGACATCACTCCGAGCTGCTTCCTACACCCCCTCAGCTGAGGGACATCATTCCATAGTAGGGTTGCCACATCATCCCTTTAATCCAGGACACATATTACACAGGTTCTGTGAACCCATCCCTTTAATCCAGGACACACATTAATTACACAGGTTCTGTGGCTGATTAAGGTGGTAATTAAACTCACTTGATGCCTTATCTGTATTACATCATCAGCCTCAGAACCTGCGTAATTAATATGTGTCCTGGATTAAAGGGATGATGTGGCAACCCTATTCCATAGTCACTTTCCTTCCCTTATCTTCCCAACATGAATCCCTGGTCACCCCATGGACACTGCAAGAAATCCTTCCCCATTCTGCCACCGCCATACCCTCCACACTCCTCTCCTGTACATACTGCACCCATCATACCCTCCACACTCCTCTCCTGTACATACTGCCCCATCATACCCACAGCACTCCTCTCCTGTACATACTGCCCCCATCATACCCTCCGCACTCCTCTCCTGTACATACTGCTCCCATCATACCCTCCGCACACCTCTCCTGTACATACTGCCCCCATCATACCCACTGCACTCCTCTCCTGTACATACTGCCCGCATCATACCCTCCGCACTCCTCTCCTGTACATACTGCACCCATCATACCCTCCACACTCCTCTCCTGTAGATACTGCAACCATCATACCCTCCGCACTCCTCTCCTGTACATACTGCCCCATTATACCCTCCGCACTCCTCTCCTGTACATACTGCCCCCATCATACCCTCCGCACTCCTCTCCTGTACATACTGCCCCCATCATACCCTCCGCACTCCTCTCCTGTACATACTGCCCCCATCATACCCTCAGCACTACTCTCCTGTACATACTGCCCCCATCATACCCTCCGCTCTCCTCTCCTGTACATACTGCCCCATCATACCCTCCGCACTCCTCTCCTGTACATACTGCCCCATTATACCCTCTGCACTCCTCTCCTGTACATACTGCCCCCATCATACCCTCCGCACTCCTCTCCTGTACATACTGCCCCCATCATACCCTCCGCACTCCTCTCCTGTACATACTGCTCCCATCATACCCTCCGCACACCTCTCCTGTACATACTGCCCCCATCATACCCACTGCACTCCTCTCCTGTACATACTGCCCGCATCATACCCTCCGCACTCCTCTCCTGTACATACTGCACCCATCATACCCTCCACACTCCTCTCCTGTACATACTGCAACCATCATACCCTCCGCACTCCTCTCCTGTACATACTGCCCCATTATACCCTCCGCACTCCTCTCCTGTACATACTGCCCCCATCATACCCTCCGCACTCCTCTCCTGTACATACTGCCCCCATCATACCCTCCGCACTCCTCTCCTGTACATACTGCCCCCATCATACCCTCAGCACTACTCTCCTGTACATACTGCCCCCATCATACCCTCCGCTCTCCTCTCCTGTACATACTGCCCCATCATACCCTCCGCACTCCTCTCCTGAACATACTGCCCCATTATACCCTCCACACTCCTCTCCTGTACATACTGCCCCCATCATACCCTCCGCACTCCTCTCCTGTACATACTGCCCCCATCATACCCTCCGCACTCCTCTCCTGTACATACTGCCCCCATCATACCCTCAGCACTACTCTCCTGTACATACTGCCCCCATCATACCCTCCGCACTCCTCTCCTGTACATACTGCCCCCATCATACCCTCAGCACTACTCTCCTGTACATACTGCCCCCTTCATACCCTCCGCACTCCTCTCCTGTACATACTGCCCCATCATACCCTCCGCACTCCTCTCCTGTACATAGTGCTCCCATCATACCCTCTGCACTCCTCTCCTGTACATACTGCCCCCATCATACCCCCCACACTCCTCTCCTGTACATACTGAGCCCATCATACCCTCTGCACTCCTCTCCTGCAGAACCCTGTGCAGATGAAAAGGGGAACTCTGCGGATTCAGATCTAACAGAGAAGTCTGTTGACTCTGATATAAAGGGGGACTCTTGTGATTAAGTCCATATGATTAGAAATATTATTTAATCACAAAAATATATGTACAGTGTATACTACATAAAGAAATTAGCTTTATGCAGATGTAATGAATTTAATGTACTACAAAAAAAATAAATATTGGCGTGCGCTGCTAATGTGTTCAGGTTTGGCTTGACGGAAAGGTGGCAACCCTAGGCTCTGTGTCAGTGAGAGCTGCTGCTGTATTGTGGCCTGTACAGAAGGTAGCTTCACCGCTGCATCCAGAGGGACACCATCTACAGCGGACCAGAGGCTATTCTGGGTCCTTTCGCGACACCTGTACTTCAGGGGTAGGCTGCAGCAGGGTGTGACGGAGGTCAGACACCATTCCCAGAGCCAGGATCCAGCGGGAGTTCCTGAAGGAGTCATCCTTATCATCTGCACCATTACCAGCAATCTCTGTGACACCGGAGGTGAGGGGGCATTTGTCCATTTAGTTAAGACACTGCATATAGACATCACTTACTCAGCCCAACTACCTGGTACTTGTAGTACTACTGAAGCCAGTTCATTCTCTTCACTGAACACTGTATGTAGACATCTGTGCCCTGTTCACATTTCTACCATCTATATTTGTATTGGATACAATAATATTAAGTCACCTAGAAAGAGTTTAAAATAAAACAAAGATAAACCACAGATCCACTAAATATGTTCTACCATACCATCAAGGATCACCTTATTCATAATACACCAAAGCTAGCTGAAGATTGACGGATTTCAAGGAGTAATGTTTAAACCCTTTTTATCCTCTCCTGATTTGCTTCAAGTGACTAAGGTTGTTTTTTCAGCACATAGAGTCCGCTCACTTTTCCAGGATCTCTATTTAAAGGAGCCAATCACTTTGAACAGAACAGTTTGAATAGTGTTTGTCATGTTGTGTTGATGTACTGTGCCTATGGGTTGAGGAAACAGAAGAGAGCCAACCTGACATAGGAAACAGAGTGTCAGTTCCCTACCCTTCTGCCAACCTGTTCACATAGGTTATTGTCATAGAAATAAGGTTTAACTGAACTTGAGTCATACTGTCTGCTTTGTATTTCTCCTTACTATTGAAAGGTTCTAAAGTACCAAATATCAAATCATAAATAGTGTCATATTGTTCAGATAAAATACCTTTATGATCTGCAGTGTTATATTATGCACTTTCATGTGTTCCTTTTAATACAGTAAACAAACTTGAACTGGTTCACTGGTATTGTGTAAGTTTCTTGTTATTGGTGACAATCAGTGAAAATGACTGAACCCAGGGTGTCAGATGTGTCGGAGGACTTGAAGAGACTGAGTGAATACAAGCCAGCCATACCCCCAGAGAAAGGAGAGGACAGAGAAGTGCAATACCTCTGGCACCAGGGGTAGCTTAAAGTGTTACTAAACCCAGGACCTGCATATCTGGTCTCCCACAGTATACAGAACATGGAAATGCAATTATTTTAGTAAACATAGACTGCTAAATACATTTTCTCATCAGCAGTATATAGCAGTCTTGTGACTTCTATAACCAGGGGTAGCTTAAGCACTAGTTAAGCTTGTAAGCTGAGTTTTCATTCTCCTCTGACTGTCCGATGAGGCTGCATGACCCCTGACCCTCTGTCTGGAGAGTGCTGATTGACCCTGTGCCGGTCACATGCACCCTCCCAAAAAAAAAAACTTTAGCAAAACACCAAACTGAGCATGTGCAGAGTGCCCCTAAGACTCTGTACTATCAGCAGATTGTTTGGGGACTGGGAGTATCAGAGAAGACAGGATCAAATAGCCTTTTTACATAATGCAGAGAATTAACCTTAGTTTCCACAGTAAGTATAACAAGCAGGCTTTACTGCATATACAGACTGACTTTACTGTTGTGGGTTTAGTAACACTTTAAGTGCAGTGCAAGACAGCCTAACACAGTGATGGCGAACCTTGGCACCCCAGATGTTTTGGAACTACATTTCCCATGATGCTTAACTACACTGCAGAGTGCATGACCATCATGGGAATTGTAGTTCCAAAACATCTGGGGTGCCAAGGTTCGCCATCACTGGCCTAACACCTCTAAATTTGGGCCTAGAGCAGGTGCCGTGCAATACAGCCAGGCGCTCTGTCTTCAACATTACTTTTTACTTTTACTGTACCATTACTCCCACTGTTGTGCAGCACAGTTCAATTTGGATTATAGCAGCCAGTGACTTCAGCAGGTCCTTAACCGTTTGTTTGGAGCTTGCAATTTCTTCAATTCTGGGCATCCCATGTAGCCCCAAATCCCATCCAAGTTCTACGTTCCCAAAATAAACACTAAAAGCCAAATCACCTAGACTGTTTCTTGAGTCATCGGAGAAAGTGTGTAAAAATCTGGCTGTGAGGGGGTAATAGGCCCGAAGTCCAGCGAGGCGGGTAGTGCTACACTTTCTTCATAAGTTTTGGCCAAAATGCAGTCTGCTACATTTCTTTGGTAACAAATAACCCAAAACAGTGTATATTATTTGTGAGTCTGTGTGAGTTATTTCACATAATTTCATAATCTCATTTCTCATCAAATGAAGAAGTTAAATAAAATTTGGGGTCTTTTTTACAATTTTTTTTTACATACTGTCACCAGTGCAATACAGCGTCATTATATAACTGGTGTGGCAGTGATCAGGGATACTGACTGAGGACAGTATTTAAAATAAAAACATTTTTGAAATAATTTTCATTTTTTTTTTAAATGTTTGTTTTTCTTCGTTTTTTTTTTTTTTTTTTGTACATACATCAGAGTAAGTTCATTAGAGTAGTTCAGTGTCACCATACAGGTGGAACGTTGGTGCCAATATTATAATTTATGATTTTTTGAGGTCCGTACATATCAGATATAGCATTCCTCTTTGGTGTTTCCACCATCCATGCGAAATGACAGGTGTCCATGTCTCTAGATTTGTACTTCCATCTGGGACCTCTATTATACCTTATGGTGGTTGCCCCCATTTGTAAGAGAGAGCCTGCAAACCACTGCAGCATGGGTTGGGACCTGATTCACTGTTCTTGAAAAAGGGTGATATAGTTATGAAATATAGAGCAGGATTTCCCACCCTGCTGTCATTCATCATCACATGGATTAACCAATACAAAGAAAATAGAACCATGATATACAAAGAAAATTAGAAGACAACCATTTTTTTTAGTAATATACATAGAATAAGCTGATTCTAGAGTTTTGGAGGACATCGAATATCAGTAGCTTTTTTCCTCTGACTCCTTAGAGGTAACGACTTTTCAGACTCTTAAACCTTCAGATGATCCAAAGAAAGGAAAAAGAACTTTTGGTCAAATTGTCAGGCCTGGATTTACTCCCTTTGCCGCCCCAAGGCCGGGTCCTTCAATGCCGCCCCCCCCCCCCCACACACACACACGCACACACACACACACACACACACACACACACACACACACACCACGTCCTTTATCGATGACTTCTACAATAGATCAATTAAAAACATATCTCCACACACGAGAACACTGAAAATAACTGGCTTTAATTGTACAGACTAAAAATACTTCAGGGTAAGCGCGCGAGGGGTAAGGAATTTTTCGCAGGCAAATTTTCAAGGCAATGGCTGGTGTTAGTGCTTCAGTCATCCCCGGCACCATGGTTGTTATGGTGTCAGGATGATTGAAACACATTATTTCTATCATTACATTGTAATATAAACTGAAATAGTTCAACTCACCATAATGCAGAATCATTGGGAGCCCTGAGCGTGTCACTTGCCACCATCTCTTGTCACTTGCCACTATGCCTGCCACCAGATGGGGATGTCACTTGCTACTCTGCCTGCCACCAGATGGGGATATCACTTGCCACGCTGCCTGCCACCAGATGGGGATGTCACTTGCCACGCTGCCTGCCACCAGATGGGGATGTCACTTGCCACCATGCCTGCCACCAGATGGGGATATCACTTGCCACGCTGCCTGCCACCAGATGGGGATGTCACTTGCCACGCTGCCTGCCACCAGATGGGGATGTCACTTGCCACGCTGCCTGCCACCAGATGGGGATGTCACTTGCCACGCTGCCTTCCACCAGATGGGGATATCACTTGCTACGCTGCCTGCCACCAGATGGGGATGTCACTTGCCACCATGCCTGCCACCAGATGGGGATGTCCCTTGCCACGCTGCCTGCCACCATATGGGGATGTCCCTTGCCACGCTGCCTGCCACCAGATGGGGATGTCCCTTGCCACGCTGCCTGCCACCAGATGGGGATGTCCCTTGCCACGCTGCCTGCCACTAGATGGGGATGTCACTTGCCACCATGCCTGCCACCAGATGGGGATGTCACTTGCCACCAGATGGGCATGTCACTTGCCACCATGCCTGCCACCAGATGGGGATGTCACTTGCCACCAGATGGGGATGTCACTTGCCACCAGATGGGGATGTCACTTGCCACCAGATTGGGATGTCCCTTGCCATGCTGCCTGCCACCAGAAGGAGGAGGGCGGAACAGCGGTGCGGGCAATGAGAGATGTCATCTTTCTCCCCCACCGCCGCACCGCTGACATTACTTGCTACTCTCAATTTTTTCAAAAATGGCGCCGGGAGGCGCAATCACGCTACTGCGCATGCGCCGCCCGGCCGAGCGCTTACGAGCTTTCCCGAGCCCGGCCGGCTTCGGAACGGCGCATGCGCAGTTTCGTGGTCGGCTTGCGGCCATCTTTTCTATGGGCACTGGTGCCCATAATAGACTGTAATCGGCAGCACGAAAGGGGGGGCGGCCGCGAAGTCGCTGCAGGAGCGGCGCCGCCCCTACACCACTGCCGCCCCGAGGCCTGGCCTCGGTGGCCTTGTGGCTAATCCGGCCCTGCAAATTGGCTTCAATGGGGAAAAAATCCTTCCTGACCAATTGTTTTTTATATGGATATGCTGTACCTTCCATCCTTCCTCTTTCTAAGGTTTGTGGGTGTTCTGTTTAGTGTTCAGCTGTTAACTGGTTAATATTTTGTTTGGACATACCTTTTTCAAGTCAAGAGTTAAGGGTGTTTCCCACAAGCCTCTGGTTGTTACATGTTTGGTGTTTTTATTTGGACATACAGTACAGTACTTTCCCTGCCCTACCTTCCTTTCTCTGCAGTTATGGGTAAGGCTTTGGCCTCCTCCCTTTTTTGTTGACCTTATTGCTGTTGGTCAATGTGTTCTCTTGTTTAGAAACATTTGTATTATGAAGAATGTTTGGTTGTCCTCCACATCGTCAGTCAAAGCGGTGTTCCGCCCAAAACAGAATAATTAAAAGTCAGCAGCTACACACAGTGGTGTATTTAGCTTTTGTGCTGCCCTAGGCCTGACTAAACTCATGCACCCCCTAATTTAAATACGACCCACTCTTCCTGTCAAGGCCACACCCCTTCCTATTAAAGACACGCCCTGTCACCTGTAAACCACACCCCTTCCTATTTCAATTGATGGGTACAGTGGCTGCGTTTTATGTGCACAGTGGCGGCAATTGATGGGCACAGTGGCGGCAATTGATGGGCACAGTGGCGGCAATTGATGGCACAGTGGCAGCAATTGATGGCACAGTGGCTGCGTTTGATGGGCACAGTGGTTGCATTTGATGGGCACAGTGGCGGCAATTGATGGCACAGTGGCTGCGTTTGATGGGCACAGTGGCGGGAATTGATGGCACAGTGGCTGCATTTGATGGGCACAGTGGCGGCAATTGATGGCACAGTGGCGGCAATTGATGGCACAGTGGCTGCATTTGATGGGCACAGGGGTTGCATTTGATGGGCACAGTGGCGGCAATTGATGGCACAGTGGTGGCAATTGATGGCACTGTGGCTGCGTTTGATGGGCACAATGGCTGCGTTTGATGGGCACAGTGGCGGCAATTGATGGGCACAGTGGAGGCAATTGATGGGCACAGTGGCGGCAATTGATGGGCACCGTGGCTGCGTTTGATGGGCACCGTGGCGGCAATTGATGGGCACAGTGGCTGCGTTTGATGGCACAGTGGCTGCATTTAAGGCACAGTGGCTGCGTTTAATGCACAGTGGCTGCGTTTGATGGCACAGTGGTGGTAATGGATGAGCACAGTGTTTGCATCTGATAGGCACAGGGGCTGCGTTTAAGGCACAGTGGCTGCATTTAAGGCACAGTGGCTGCGTTTAAGGACACAGTGGCGGTAATTGATGAGCACAGTGTTTGCATCTGATGGGCACAGTGGCTGTGTTACTAAAGCTGCCTGGGTATATAATTTTTTTAATTGGTCCTGACTCCTGGCTCGCTGTTTGAATCCATCTATATTATATAGATGGATTGAAACAGTGAGTCAGGACCAATTTAAAAACTTGAATACCCAGGTAGCTTTAGTATATATCTATTCACTCGCTCTCATCAATTTGTACCTGAGGGTTCCTGCTGCCGCCGCCATCCTCCTCTCTCTTGCTCCTTCTCCTCTGGTAACAGAGAGACCCGTCCCAACTCCCGCCTCGAGCTGGAGAGCATGCAATGATGCCGTGCGGAGGTGGGTAGGTGGAGCATTAGGCTCTGCCTCCACCAGTTAAGTTATGTCCAGTGCACCAGGTATGGCCATTGGCCAGTGACACTGAGTCAGTCATGGTCCGTTTTATGGGCCCCCCCCCCCCCCGCCGGCCAAGTACGCGCCCATACTGCCAGTGCTGAATGCCGATATATAGCAAGGCAAGCTGGCCACGGGAGGCTATAACTGAGCAAGATGTGGGGAGGACGGGTCGGGCGAGGGGGTGGCTTTTGTGCGGGGGGGCGGCAAAAAAAGCCATTGCGGGTAAGGGTACCCGGCAGTGTAGCCTTATGGCTTCATGCCAGGAACCCTACTGTGCATGCACGAGGCCCCTCTCCTCTCTTCTACTGGCCTGGCGACAGGGAGAGGAGGAGGGAGCCTCGCGGGGATGTCAAAGACAGGTATCCTGTCCCTCCTCCCCCCGAAAGGTCCCAATTGTGTCACTGGAGGGGGAGAGGAGACAAATGAGCTGAAGTTCCACTTATACAACAAAAGTTTTATAGTGTGTATGGGGTCTTAGAGAGAGCTGTGTATGATGTCATAAGCCTTGGCTAATGACCAGACAAGAAACAGGAAGTGGGCTGTATAAGGTATTTACTGGCAGAAAAAAATGTTTTATTATCCAAAGTTAAAACAACAAGGGCAGCAGATTTAATAGATGGAAAGTTGAAAAAATGACTGAAGGTCAGCTTTAAGTACCGGTATGTTCAGTCTCTGACTGTCTCCTGTTGTATGACTGCAGACTCCAACAGCTTTTTGAAGCATTACACTTACGAAATATTATGTACGGCCCACTAGTAACCCACTATATCAATAAATTTGACCACCACAAAATAGGATTTTTTTAACAGCTTACCTGTAAAATCCTTTTCTTGGAGTACATCATGGGACACATAGCCTTAAGTAATTACTTAATGGGTTATAGACAACCTTCAGGTGATGGACACTGGTTATACTCAATCCAGGAAGTTCACTCCCTATATAACCCCTCCTCCTTCCAGGAGCACATCAGTTTTTGCAGCAAAGCAATATACTTAAATCCAAAAAAAGAGGGGAGGGACCACTGTGTCCCATGATGTACCCCAAGAAAAGGATTTTACAGGCAAGCTGTTATAAAAATCCTATTTTCTTTATCCTACATCATGGGACACAGAGCCTAAGTAAATACTTAATGGGACGTTCCATAGCAATGCTACTTGAGGGGAGGGAGACACAACCCGGAGGGTACACCCAGACTTGAGGACCTATACTGCTGCCTGCAGCACACTACACCCGAAGGCGATATCCTCATAGCTCCTTACATCCAGCTGATAAACTTTTGTGAATGTATGCACTGAAGACCAAGTTGCGGCCTTACAGCCGAAGAAGCACTAACCGCCTTGGTAGAGTGCGCCTTAACTTGAAAAGGGGGAATCTTACCCCTTAAATCATAAGTTTGAATTATCACTTGCTGAATCCACTTAGCGACAGTGGATTTCGACGCTGTCTGTCTTTTCTTAGGACCTTCTGGCAGAATAAATAGGACATCAGTCTTACGAATCTGAGCAGTTGCCTTTAAATAGATTTTCACTGCTCTCACCACATCAAGAAAATGTAGTGACTTTTCTTCCCTGGGACATGGTTTTGGAAAAATAATTGCAGGACAATATCTTGGTTCAGGTGAAAACCTGAAACTACTTTTGGCAAAAAGTCTGGAAGTAACACCACTCTGTCCTCATGAATAATCAAATATGGCTCTTTACAAGAAAGAGCAGCCAATTCTGAAACCCTCCTTGCTGAGGTATGGGCAACCAAAAATACCAACTTCCTTGTCAGAAGGACTAGGGGAATATGTTGTATCGGTTCATATGGCTGTTTTTGGAACACAGACAAAACTAAGTTAAAGTCCCAAGGGTTCAAGGCAGGTTTGACAGGCGGATTAAGCCGCGTCACCCCCTGTATAAAACCCCGGACTAAAGAATGTGTAGCAAGTGGTCTTTGAAATAAGACCGATAAAGCAAAAAAATTGTCGGATTGGATCCTGACAGGACAATCCCGTAACCTGAACGTCCAGGCCTTTAGAGCCAGACGCACTGCCCAAATCTCTAGGATATTGATGGGCAAGGTTCTTTCGGCTCTTGACCACTCCCTGGACAGTTGTCTTTTCTAGTACTGCTCCCCAGCCTGAAAGGCTGGGATCCGTCGTTAACACTTTCCGGATGACTGGTCTGAAGGATTTTCCTTTTAACAGATTCTGGGTTAGTAACCACCAAGTGAGGCTTTGGGACACTTTTAGGGGCAGCCGCATCGGCAAGTCTAAAGCTTGAATTGTTTTGTTCCAAGCAGACAGGATACTGTTTTGCAACAGTCTTGAATGAAACTGGGCATAGGGAACTGCTTGGAATGAAGCCACCATGCAAAGGCGAATGGAGTGATTGCCTTTTGACCTGACCATCTGCACCAGGTCTCTTATGGAGTTGATTTTTGCCTGAGGCAAGAACACCTTTTCCTGGGCTGTGTTTATGATCAGACCTAAGTACTCCAGGCTTTTTAGCGGTATTAAACACTTGCCGACCGCCTCACGCAGATATACTGCGGCAGAATGGCACTGGCAGGCAAAGTAACGTATGGGTAGGTTACTTGCCTCCCGCGGGTGGGGGGTCCGATCGGGACCCCCCCCCGGTGCCCGAGGCGGTCGGCATCTGTCCCCTAGAGATCAGAGGTGAGGGGGAGGCCATCCATTCGTGGCCACCCCCTCGCGATCGCTCCCAGCTAATGACATTCTTCCTCTGCCTCTGAAATGTAAACAGCGGCAGAGGAAGTGATGTCATCTCTCCTCGAGCCGGTCTCTTCGTTCTGGCGCCGAGGAGAGAAGACATCAAGTAAGTGCACCAAACACTACAGTAGAACACTCTAGGCACACATTTCACCCCCCATCACCCCCCCATCACCCCCCGATCACCCCCCTGGCCCCTTGTCACAGTGACACCAATAGCAAATTTTTTTTTCTGATTATTGCATTGGTGTCAGTTTGTGACAGTTATAAGTGGTAGGGCAGTTAGTGGTAGCCCCCTTTAGGTCTAGGATACCCCCCTAACCCCCCCTAATAAAGGTTAACCCCTTGATCACCCCCCGTCCCCAGTGTCACTAAGCGATCGTTTTTCTAATCGCTGTATTAGTGTCACAGGTAACGCTAGTTAGGGAGGTAAGTATATAGGTTCGCCGTCAGCTTTTTATAGCATCAGGGACCCCTATACACTACCTAATAAAGGTTTTAACCCCCTGATTGCCCCCTAGTTAACCCTTTCACCAGTGATCACCGTATAAGTGTTACAGGTGACGCTGGTTAGTTAGTTTATTTTTTATAGTTTCAGGGCACTTGCCGTTTATTACCTAACAAAGGTTTAACCCCCTGATCGCCCGGCGGTGATATAAGTTAAGTTTTAGGGTCAGTTAAGGTCTGCGTCGCCCCAGGCAGTCTCAGGTGAGCGCTAGTACCGCTAACACCCACGCACGCAGCATACACCTCCCTTAGTGGTATAGTATCTGAACAGATCAATATCTGATCTGATCAGATCTATACTAGCGTCCCCAGCAGTTTAGGCTTCCCAAAAACGCAGTGTTAGCGGGATCAGCCCAGATACCTGCTAGCACCTGCGTTTTGCCCCTCGGCCCAGCATAGCCCAGCCCACCCAAGTGCAGTATCGATCGATCACTGTCACTTACAAAACACTAAACACACCATAACTGCAACGTTCGCAGAGTCAGGCCTGATCCCTATGATCGCTAACAGTTTTTGTTGGTAGCGTTTTGATACAGTCACTAAAAGTCAGGAGCTTTTTTGCCTGTGAGTCTCACCAGTGTACCACTAAATTTAGAGCCCAAAATGGCAAATCAAAGGTACACTAGTGAAGAGGCCTACACGTTTCTGAGCATGACAGATAGTGAAGAGGAAGTCACTCATCTGTCAGATTCAGGCTCAGAATACGATCCTGTAGAGGACAACGGCTCCATGACAGATAGCTCTGACGACGGAGTTGTGGTCCCTGCCAAGGTCAGGTGTACCAGACCCTGATCTTCTTCTGCTGTTGTTGAGGTGCAAGAATCGTAGGGCTCTCGTATGGAGCAGAGCAGTACTAGCGCCGCTATTCCTTCTGGTGAACTGGCAAGCACCATCGGCCTAGTACACCCTGGTCGTACATCCAGCACTGCAGTAACACTTGGTGACGTGGCGAGTCCCATAAGTGCAGTTCAAGCTGGTGAGGTGGCAAGTACAAGTAGTGTCCCACTGCCACCAAGAAGAAGATGAACACAGGCCCATCGTGCTCATGGTGCCCTTCCTACTGCATTCGCCAATCCTAATTGGGAACCCACCACTTCTGCAGCACCCATACTTCCCCCATTCACTGGCCAACCCGGAATTCGAGCAGATTTTGCGGTTCATGCACTTCAACAACAATGAACTCTGTCGTCCTCGTGGAGACCCTGAATATGATCGGCTCTACAAAATTTGGCCCCTCGTAAACCACTTCAACCAACTTTTGCAGACTTGTTTACTCCCCATCAAGTTGTCTGCGTTGATGAGTCCCTGATTAAGTTTTCTGGCCGCTTGTCATTCAAACGGTACCTTCCCAGCAAGCGTGCCAGATACAGGGTCAAGATGTATAAGCTCTGTGACAGGGCCACAGGCTATACATGTAGTTTTATGGTTTACGAGGGCAAAGATAGTCACGTAGAGCCGACAAACTGCCCTGACTACATAGGAAGCACTGGCAAGATTGTGTGGGACTTGGTGTCACTCTTATTCGGAAAGGGATACCACTTGTACGTGGACAATTATTACATGAGCGTGCCACTTTTTAGTCACCTTTTTGATCGACAGATTGGAGCATGTGGCACCATGCGACCTAATCACCGAGGCTTTCCCCAGCGGCTTGTAGATTCCCGTCTTAGGCTGGGGGAGAGAGCCTGCTTCAAGTGTAATAACTTGCTCGCTATGAAGTGGAGGGATACCCTGTTTCCCCGAAAATAAGACCTAGCGTGATTGTCGGTGATGGCTGCAATATAAGCCCTACCCCCCAAATAAGCCCTAGTTAAAGTCCTTGTAGGTCTTATTTTCAGGGTAGGGCTTATTTTCAGGGAAACAGGGTAGGGCTTATGTGGGGGGTAGGGCTTATATTGCAGCCATCACCGACAATCACGCTAGGTCTTATTTTCAGGGAAACAGGGTAATAAGAATGTTTTCGTTCTTACCTCCCTTCATGCAGACATGACGGTCCAAATTCCTACGGCGACTGGTGTTGTGGAGAAACCCTCTGTGTCCACGAATATAACCTTAACATGGGAGGGGTGGACCTCAACGACCAGTTGTTGGCACCGTACCTAGTTGCCTGTAAGGCCAGACGCTGGTACAAAAAAGTGTCTATTTATTTCAATTGGCTTTGCTGAACGCTCAGGTGCTATACAGAGCTTCAGGACGGACTGGATCCTTCCTTAAATTCCAGAAAGAGATCGTCAGAGCCCTTCTGTTTCCAGACGGTGCTCCACCTCACCTTCCCCAACCAAATGCAGTAAGCTGGCTGCATGAGAGGCATTTTCCGTATGTCCTCCCAAGTACCCCTACCCAACGAGCCCCCCAAAGAAGATGTTGTGTCTGCAGAAAGCGCAGATATAGGCGTGACACCCGGTATTATTGTCCCTCCTGTCCTGACAATCCTGGTCTTTGCATTGGTGAATGTTTTGAATGCTACCATTCACTACAGCACTGCACAGACTAGGCACACTAACCCAGGGTCTCCCAAGATGGCATCGCATTTTGAGAGACCCGAACCTGGTACCAGTTACAAAAGTTATAGTTACAAAAAAAAGTGTAAAAAAAAAAAAAGTAAAAAAAATAAAAACACAAAAAAATATATAAAATAAAAAAAAAACAAAAATAGTTCTCTCTCTATTGTTCTGCTCTTTTTTAATGTGTTCTATTCTGCAATGTTTTATTGTTATTATGTTTTACCATGTATGCTTTTCAGATATGCAATTTTTTATACTTTACTGTTTACTGTGTTTTATTGTTAACCATTTTTTTGTTTTGCTGCAGAGCGGATTTATTTATCTTGACAGCAACAGCGTTTGCTCCCACGATACATATTGCCGTGACTCCAGCGCTGTCGGAGGTGATTTCACCACCACAGTTACATACTTCAGCATAAATGCCGAAGCGTGGGGGCAGCAGTGGGTGGAGGAGCGATTTGCTCCTACCTTTTGCGGGAGGATGCCCCCATGCTTCGGCATATATATATTTTAGGCACAGGTTGCGTTAAATGTTTTATTTTTTACTGTTTTTTTGTATTTGCTTTGCAGGTATGGTAAGTCTTACTGTTATACTGTAATGTTACTTTGTTTTATTGTTAACCATCATTTGCTTAGCAGGTACGCCATTCAGTTGCAGTACGGATTTATGTGTCTTGACAGCAATAGCGTTTGCTCCCACGATACATAAAGCCGTGACTCCAGCGCTGTGGGAGGTGATTTCACCACCACAGTTAAAAAAAGAGCACATATGCCAAAGCATGGGGGCAGCAGGGGCAGAGGAGAGATTTGCTCCTACCTTTTGGGGAGGATGCCCCCACGCTTCGGCATATATAAACTGTGCATGTATGCCCATCATTAGAACTGGGTGGATGAAGGGAGGTATTCTAATGGTGGACATACCCACCGATCAATATCTTTTTTTTGTTCAGCCCACATGCTGCATGAAAAAAAAGTTTACAATATATGCCCAACAAGGACCAGCAACGTACTGGTATGTTGCTGGATTTTGAGTGGTTATACCAGAATGATGCCTGCAGGTTTAGATATCATCTTGGTATCATTCTTTTCAGCCAGCGGTCGGCTTTCATGTAAAAGCAATCCTAGTGGCTAATTAGCCTCTAGACTGCTTTTACAAGCAGTGGGAGGGAATGCCCCCCCCCCACCGTCTTCCATGTTTTTCTCTGGCTCTCCTGTCCCAACAGGGAACCTGAGAATGCAGCCGGTGATTCAGCCAGCTGACCATAGAGCTGATCAGAGACCAGAATGGCTCCAAACATCTCTATGGCCTAAGAAACCGGAAGCTACGAGCATTTCATGACTTAGATTTCGCCGGATGTAAACAGCACCATTGGGAAATTGGGAAAGCATTTTATCACACCGATCTTGGTGTGGTCAGATGCTTTGAGGGCAGAGGAGAGATCTAATAGACCCCAATTTTTTCAAAAAAGAGTACCTGTCACTACCTATTGCTATCATAGGGGATATTTACATTCCCTGAGATAACAATAAAAATGATTTAAAAAAAAAAAAAATGAAAGGAACAGTTTAAAAATAAGATAAAAAAGAAAAAAGGCGAACGCAAGCGTCGGTCTGGCGTCAAATGTAAACAGCAATTGCACCATGCATGTGAGGTATCACCGTGAAGGTCAGATCGAGTGCAGTAATTTTAGCAGTAGACCTCCTCTGTAAATCTAAAGTGGTAACCTGTAAAGGCTTTTAAAGGCTTTTAAAAATGTATTTAGTTTGTCGCCATTGCATGTTTGTGCGCAATTTTAAAGCATGTCATGTTTGGTATCCATGTACTCGGCCTAAGATCATCTTTTTTATTTCATCAAACATTTGAGCAATATAGTGTGCTTTAGTGCATTAAAATTTAAAAAAGTGTGTTTTTTCCCCAAAAAAATGCATTTGAAAATTCGCTGTGCAAATACTGTGTGAAAAAAAAATTTTTTTAATCTGTAGGGCATTTGCTTTAAAAAATATATATATAATGTTTGGGGGTTCAAAGTAATTTTCTTGCAAAAAAAAATAATTTTTTCATGTAAACAAAAAGTGTCAGAAAGGGCTTTGTCTTCAAGTGGTTAGAAGAGTGGGTGATGTGTGACATAAGCTTCTAAATGTTGTGCATAAAATGCCAGGACAGTTCAAAAACCCCCCCCAAATGACCCCATTTTGGAAAGTAGACACCCCAAGCTATTTGCTGAGAGTCATGTCGAGTCCATGGAATATTTTATATTGTGACACAAGTTGCGGGAAATAGACACATTTTTTTTTTTGCACAAAGTTGTCACTAAATGATATATTGCTCAAACATGCCATGGGAATATGTGAAATTACACCCCAAAATACATTCTGTTGCTTCTCCTGAGTACGGGGATGCCACATGTGTGAGACTTTTTGGGAGCCTAGCCGCATACGGGACCCCGAAAACCAAGCACCGCCTTCAGGCTTTCTAAGGGCGTAAATTTTTGATTTCACTCTTCACTGCCTATCACAGTTTCGGAGGCCATGGAATGCCCAGGTGGCACAACCCCCCCCCCCCCCAAATGACCCTATTTTGGAAAGTAGACATCCCAAGATATTTACTGAGAGGTATAGTGAGTATTTTGCAGACCTCACTTTTTGTCACAAAGTTTTGAAAATTGAAAAAAGAAAAAAAAATGTTTTTTTTCTTGTCTTTCATTTCCTCTCAGCAAATAGCTTGGGGTGTCTACTTTCCAAAATGGGGTCATTTGGGGGGGGGAGGGTTGTGCTATCTTGGCATTTTATGGCCGAAACTGTGATAGGTAGTGTAATGTACCTGGTAGTTGAGCCTGACTGGTGGAAGGAGACCTCTCTTAAACGCTGGTTCAGGAGCCGCTGGAAGTGGGAACAGTGGTCTCCTGAGCACAGTGGGTAGGAGGGCCTGATGTAGGTTCCAGCAGAAGCAGACACCGGAACTGGAAGGATGTCCCTCAGGGATGGCTGAATCGCGGATGCAGGCAACTGGTGCAGGCCGGAGGGCAGGCGGACAGATGCGATGACAGCAGCTGGAAGCAAACAAGCAGGCTGGAAGCAGCGTCACAGGAAACAGGCAAACAAGGTCAGACAGTCCGTGTTGGCAGGAGATCAGGCAGGTATAAACAGGAGGGATGATCCAAGGATAGTCAGACAGGCAGGAGTTCGGCAACAGGTAACAGAATAACCAAGGTCAGGCAAGCCGGGTCGGGTATGGAGACTGGAGAGTGGTCAGACGTACCTGGGTCAATAGCAAACAATCAGCAAGCAGATACAGGAACTTTCAGGTGCAGAGCTGCAGACGAACAGCACCTGACATGAGCACCTGTGACTCTTTTAAAGGCCCCTTGGCGCCAAACGGCGCTAGTGCGAACGGGCGCGCGCACGGGCGCGCGCGCGCACCCGTGAACACGCGAACGCGCGTACGGGCGCATGCGAAAGCGCGCCGGCGCCCCCTGGTGGGGAATTTAGCTGAATTCGCCTAGAAACATTTCTTGTGGACCTGCGTGCACGCAGATTCACCCGACGACTGCTGACATGTCCCTGACATTGCCCCCTCCCAACGGGCAGCCTCCGGATGCCCAGATGACTTTTCTTTTCCGGATGGGCAGAGAAAAAGGCACGAATCAAACGTTTGGCATGAATATTACAGTCAGGTTCCCATGAGTTGTTTTCCGGACCATACCCCTTCCATTTAATTAAAAACTGTACTTGCCCAGACCTCTTTCTGCAGTCTAGGATGGATTCCACTTCATACTCCTCACTGCCGTCCACCAGAACTGGTTCAGGGACCCTGGTGCCCCTATCAGGAAAAGGGTCATCTACAGCAGGCTTTAAGAGTGACACGTGAAACACAGGGTGTATCTTAAGTGTATCTTAAGTGAGTCAGGTAAGCATAATTCATAAGATACCTCGTTAATTTTCCTTCTTGGAAGGACATGTCAATCTAATATTATTGGTAGACAGCCATACCTTGTCGCCAAGCTGAAGGTCTAGATCTCCTCTTCTTTTCTGATCAAAGAACCTCTTATTGTCCGCTTGCGCCTTGGATACCGCTTCCTGCAAGATCCGATTATTACGGTTCAGGAATTGCACTGTGTACTGGACCGCTGGAACTGAGGATTCTGAAAGAAAATCTGGTAAAAAAGATGCATGAAACCCATAATTGGCAAAGAAAGGGGATTGACCGGTGGCAGAGTGACTAGCATTGTTATAAGCGAATTCCGCTAGGGGCAGCAGGGACACCCAATCATCTTGCACAAAAGATGTAAAACACCTAATGTACTGCTCCAGAGTCTGATTTGTCCTTTCAGTTTGCCCATTTGTTTGGGGGTGGTATGCCGAGGACAGAGCTAGTTCAATTTTCAGGTTTTCACAGAGGGCTTTCCAAAAGCGTGAAGTAAACTGTACCCCCCTATCAGACACTATATTTGCGGGAATTCCATGTAACCTGACAATTTCCTTAATGAACACACGGGCCGTCTCCACAGCAGAAGGTGTTCCCTTTAGGGGCACGAAGTGGGCCATTTTGGATAGTCGGTCAACGACCACAAGGATTGCTGAACATCCCTCAGAACATGGCAATTCAACTATAAAGTCCATTGCTATCATCCTCCAGGGCCTATCTGGTATAGGCAATGGTCTTAGTAGTCCCCAAGCTCTGTTTCTGGGAGTTTTATTCTGGATGCAGACAGAGCAGGAGTTAACATATCTTTTGCAAAATTCCTTTAAGTTGGGCCACCAAAAGGTGCGCTGCACCAAGTCAAGGGTCTTACGGACCCCAAAATGTCCTGCAAGTGGGTGGTCATGCAAGAGTGTTAGTACCTTGACTCGGACGTTCTCTGGTGCAAAAATTTGACTTCCCCTCCATAATAGTCCATCTCGAGACGTTAAAGAGGACCCCTGGAGACTTGAAGGTTCTGGGGATGCTTCTCTGATCATGGATAGAAGATCTCTCTGAAGGAGACGAAAACTATTTGCCGGCAGAATAGTGTCAGGTACAGAAGAGTCCTTAGGATTATCAAACATGCGCGACAGCGCAACTGGCTTTACATTCTTGGATCCCGGCCGGTAGGTTATATGGAAGCAAAACCGTGTAAAGAATAGAGCCCAACGGGCCTGTCTGGGTTTTAGTCTCTTAGCAGATCTTAAATATTCCAGATTCTTGTGATCCGTATAAATTAGTACTGGATGGACTGCACCTTCAAGCAAATATCTCCATTCTTCCAAGGCTGTCTTGATAGCAAGTAACTCCCGGTCCCCCACATCGTAGTTCCGTTCAGCCGGTGAAAGTTTCCTAGAGAAGAACCCTACAGGATGCATCAGGTCCTTGTTGCCTTGTCGTTGGGAAATAATAGCACCCACAGCTACTTCGGAGGCATCAACCTCTAGGATAAAGGGCAAAGATGGGTCAGGATGACTAAGGATCGGAGCCGACGTGAAACGCCTCTTTAATTCTTCAAAAGCCTCTTGAGCTTCCGAGTTCCAGTGGAAACGAAGATTCTGCTTGGTAAGCTGTGTAATGGGGGAGATGATGGTAGAGAATCCCCTGATAAACTTCCTGTAAAAGTTTGCAAATCCAATGAAGCGTTGCACGCCCTTCTTGTTCACGGGTGCTGGCCATTCTAATACAGCAGACATTTTCTGAGGGTCCATTTTGATGCCGGTGGGGGAAATGACCAACCCCAGAAACTGAATCTCCCTTTGTTCAAATTCGCACTTCTCCGCCTTGGCATACAATCTGTGCAGGCGGAGTCGGGCCAGGACTTTACGGACATGTTCTCTATGTTGCTCGAGAGAACTGGAGAAAATTAAAATATCGTCCAGGTAGACAATTAGGAAGATGTCCAGGAAATCCTTAAACACATCATTGACCAGATGCTGAAAGGTGGCAGGAGCATTGCAAAGGCCGAAGGGCATGACTAAATATTCATAGTGTCCAAAACGGGTCCGGAAGGCCGTCTTCCATTCATCCCCGGACCGAATGCGGACCAGATTGTAGGCTCCTCTCAAATCCAATTTGGTAAAGATGATAGCGGACCTTAATTTTTGAAACAGTTCGGGTATTAGGGGCAACGGATAACGGTTTTTGACCGTGATTTTGTTTAACTCCCGATAGCCCACACAAGGGCGAAGCGTAAGGTCTTTTTTGGAGACAAAAAATATGCCCGCCCCGGCTGGTGAAGTGGACTGTCGAATGAAGCCTTTTTCAAGATTTTCATTGATGTAAGCCTTAAGTGCCTCTTGTTCCTTTTCGGATAGCGGAAAGATGCGCCCAAAAGGAATCTCAGCCCCAGGAAGCAACTCAATTGGACAGTCATAGGGCCGATGGGGTGGCAGAGAGTCTGCTCCCTTCTTACTGAATATGTCTGCAAAGTCCTGATAGGCCTCTGGTATGTTTTGAAGCAGATCTGGGTCAATGTCCATACACAGTAAGGTGGTAGCAGAATTGGCAGGTTCAGGTAGACAATGTTTCTGGCAATAGGGTGACTGAAACTTGATCTCGCCCGTGGCCCAGTTAACAAGAGGATTGTGGGCTTGAAGCCAGGGCATTCCCAAAATGATTGGAAAAAGTGGTGAAGAGATAACGTCCAGGACTAGGATTTCTTGGTGCTGAGATGAGCTGGTAGCAGACAGAGGAAGGGTTTCTTGAGAGACCTGTCCAGATTTTATATGGGATCCATCGGCCAGAAAAATTGAAAGTCTATGTGTCTTATCCTTTAAGGGAAGATCTTGTTGAGTAGCAAAAACAGAATCAACAAAGCAGCTGCATGCCCCGGAATCAACAATGGCGTTGACTTGAATTGTTCTTCCCTGGAGCTGTAATGAGAGAGGGAGGACAAGTTGAGTGGCATTGGCTGTTAAAGCAGATAAACTGGTTGGAGTTGAAGGAAAACACTTACGGGTCTTTACTGGGCAGTTGTTCACATAGTGGCCCGTCCCGCCACAATAGAGACAAAGGTTCAGTTGGCGTCTGCGTGCCCGTTCTTCAGGGGTCAGAGTAGTACGCATAAGACCCAGTTGCATAGGTTCGGAGGCATCAGTTGTTTGGTTGACTGGACTTGGACCGGCAGAAGATGGATACCGGGAGGCAGGCAGCGGGGCTCTTGTGGTCATCCACATAGGCCGTGTTTGTTGAGAGGATCGTTCAGACCGGCGCTCACGAAGGCGTCGGTCAATTTGGATTGTAATGGCAATAAGTCCCTCCAAGGTGTCAGGTATTCCCACCCGGGCAAGTTCATCCTTAAGACCCTCAGATAGCCCCATCCGGAACTGGTGGCATAGAGCTGCGTCGTTCCATTGAGTGTCCGCGCTCCAGCGTCGAAAGTCCATGACATAGTCCTCGGCCGGCCTACGGCCTTGCTGGAGCGCGAACAAAGCTGCCTCGGCTGTGGCAGCCCGCTGAGGGTCCTCATAAATCTGGGCCATGGCTTCAAAGAAGGCGGGTAAAGACTGGATCTGTACAGCGTTGGATTCAAGCAAGCGGTGGGCCCAGATCTGAGGTTCCCCCTGGAGAAGGGATATGACAAATCCCACCTTGGTGACTTCCAAGGAAAAAGTCCGTGGCTGTAAACCGAAGTACAGTTGACAGGCGCTGCGGAAAGCCAAAAACTTGGTTCGGTCACCAGAAAACTTTTCAGGAAGAGGGACTCTTGGTTCCGGTGGAAGCATGACAACGGTGGGTGGTGCAGCGGCCTGTACTGGAGCGGCTGCGGGGGCAGGAGCCACACCACCGGGACCACTGAGGTTTAACACTTGACCCTCTAGTCTGTCATAGCTGTCCTGTAAAGTCTTAACTGCTTGGGTGAGGGCTGCCAGGTGCGTACAGATCTCCTTAATGGGAGAGGTCTCTCCTGCAGGCTCAGTCATGGCTGTTCGTACTGTAATGTACCTGGTAGTTGAGCCTGACTGGTGGAAGGAGACCTCTCTTAAACGCTGGTTCAGGAGCCACTGGAAGTGGGAACAGTGGTCTCCTGAGCACAGTGGGTAGGAGGGCCTGATGTAGGTTCCAGCAGAAGCAGACACCGGAACTGGAAGGATGTCCCTCAGGGATGGCTGAATCGCGGATGCAGGCAACTGGTGCAGGCCGGAGGGCAGGCGGACAGATGCGATGACAGCAGCTGGAAGCAAACAAGCAGGCTGGAAGCAGCGTCACAGGACACAGGCAAACAAGGTCAGACAGTCCGTGTTGGCAGGAGATCAGGCAGGTATAAACAGGAGGGATGATCCAAGGATAGTCAGACAGGCAGGAGTTCGGCAACAGGTAACAGAATAAGCAAGGTCAGGCAAGCCGGGTCGGGTATGGAGACTGGAGAGTGGTCAGACGTAGCCGGGTCAATAGCAAACAATCAGCAAGCAGATACAGGAACTTTCAGGTGCAGAGCTGCAGACGAACAGCACCTGACATGAGCACCTGTGACTCTTTTAAAGGCCCCTTGGCGCCAAACGGCGCTAGCGCGAACGGGCGCGCGCGCGCACCCGCGAACGCGCGTACGGGCGCACGCGAAAGCGCGCCAGCGCCCCCTGGTGGGGAATTTAGCTGAATTCGCCTAGAAACATTTCTTGTGGACCTGCGTGCACGCAGATTCACCCGACGACTGCTGACATGTCCCTGACAGGTAGTGAGGAGTGAATCAAAAATTTACGCCCTTACAAATCCTGAAGGCGGTGATTGGTTTTCGGGGCCCCTTATGCAACTAGGCTCCCAAAAAGTCCCACACATGTGGCATCTCCTTACTCAGTAGAAGCAGCAGAATGTATTTTGGGGTGTAATTCCACATATGCCCATGGCATGTTTGAGCAATTGTCATGGTTATGCAATAGAGTTTTCTGTTAGCTTACCTGTCTCCATGTGTTCATCTCTAAAGACCAGCTGCCTCTCACCTGACTGGTTTTATAACCTCTCCTCTAAGCATGGCCCCACCCCAGGCCCTATCAGGGAACCCTATATTAACCTGTGCACTGCAAGCCAGCAGTGCTGATCAACCATTGTGTGTTAGCTTTCGTGTGTACTTGCTGTGTTTCCTACGTCTGATTCCAGTTACCAACTTTGGCCTGTTCTTAACTATTCCTGTCTGCTCGTGACCCTGACCTTTGGCGTGTCCCCGACCATCCCTGTTTGCCTGTGACCCTGAACCTTGGCGTGAACTCTGTTGTCCTTGTCTGCTTGTGGCCCCAACCTTGGCTTGTCCCTTACTTCCCTTGTTGTTCCAGCCTACTGCCTCCTTCCTCATCTCCTGTAGTCTACCGTGAGCTGTGAGACCCTGGGGGCCGCAACCTGGAGCCAGACTGCAGCGCAGTCCATCCTCACCACTGGAGGCTCTGGTAAACACCTGCTGGCTCTTAGACTCCGTGCCATGGGGAATCTATGCTCTAGCACCCAGTGGGATCTGTGTCAGTGATCAAGTAGACCTGCTTCCTGAACCTCCCAGGGTTCAATCCGCAGCAGTCAGTCCTAGGGTCCGCTACCTTGCGGTGCACTTCTGACTCCTACAGAGTGCATCTGTCACCTAGCCTCAAGGTGACCTGACAGCAATATATCATTTAGTGACAACTTTGTGCAAAAAAAAAAAAAATTGTCACTTTCCCGCAACTTGTGTCAAAATATAAAATATTCCATGGACTCAACATGCCTCTCAGCAAATAGCTTGGGGTGTCTACTTTCCAAAATGGGGTCATTTGGGGGTGGGGGGGGTTTGTGCCATCTGGGCATTTTATGGCCTTCAAAACTGTGATAGGTAGTGAGGAGTGAAATCAAAACTTTACGCCCTTAGAAATCCTGAAGGCGGTGCTTGGTTTTCGGGGCCCCGTACGCGGCTAGGCTCCCAAAAAGTCCCACACATGTGGTATCCCCGTACTCAGGAGAATCAGCAGAATGTATTTTGGGGTGCAATTCCACATATACCCATGGCCTGTGTGAGCAATATATCATTTAGTGACAACTTTTTGTAATTTTTTTTTTTTTGTCATTATTCAATCACTTGGGACAAAAAAAATAATATTCAATGGGCTCAACATGCCTCTCAGCAATTTCCTTGGGGTGTCTACTTTCCAAAATGGGGTCATTTGGGGGGGGGGGTTGTACTGCCCTGCCATTTTAGCACCTCAAGAAATGACATAGGCAGTCATAAACTAAAAGCTGTGTAAATTCCAGAAAATGTACCCTAGTTTGTAGACGCTATAACTTTTACGCAAACCAATAAATATACACTTATTGACATTTCTTTTTACCAATATATTTTGGCCTAAATGTATGACTAAAATTGAGTTTACTGGATTTTTTTATAACAAAAAGTAGAAAATATCATTTTTTTTCAAAAGTTTCGGTCTTTTTCCGTTCATAGCGCAAAAAATAAAAAACGCAGAGGTGATCAAATACCATCAAAAGAAAGCTCTATTTGTGGGAAGAAAAGGACGCAAATTTTGTTTGGGTACAGCATTGCATGACCGCGCAATTAGCAGTTAAAGCGACGCAGTGCCAAATTGCAAAAAGTGCTCTGGTCAGGAAGGGGGTAAATCTTTCCGGGGCTGAAGTGGTTAAGGAAAATTTCTCTAGGTGAGAATTCAACCCAAGCTTTCCAGATAATTGGAAATTATTGCGTACGCTTTGCTCCAAATGAGCCACCGACTGATCTATTAATAATTTTTTAAGGTGGGGACCTGTTTTCTTTTTATTGCATTCTTCATTCATGGAGTTAATTATTGTTTTTTATTGCTTTGTAATGTTACTCCATTTAACTAAAATCAGAGATTACCAAACACCTTGATTAAATTTAATTGAGTGCTTGCGATGTTTCCACACATTTCACACATTTAATTTTGCATTGCAATAGCTCTTGTTCTGTCACTCTCGGACAATAAGCTGTGAATGAAAGTGATTATGATCTAGAGCGCTAATTTTATTGGCTCTATTGGCTTTATTGGTTGTTATTCACAAGCTATGTTAACACTGGTTTGTCTGATCCTGTGTTCATGGTTGTTCGCTGATGGATTAAACACAGTGGTATATATAGATTATAATGTTCTGAAGTGCTCCATCTAATAATGATTAGAGATTACCTAACATCGTGTTTAAATATAGTGGAGTCCTGAGTATGTTTATATACTTATTATTTTCGTTTGTTTCTGGGGGCTTCTTTTGTAATTTGCCTTTTTATCATCTATGGAAGAAAGTGACAGTGATCCGGAGCGCCAATATTCAGGTATAGCATGCTATGTATGCATCAGCTGGCATTTATCAGCCTCGTGAACACTGCAGTGTTTAACTTTGATTGCACTGCTGTCCACCAACAGATTAAGCACTTTTATTATTAGGGTATGTATGTATATTATCCTATTAAATCAAGTCAGCGATTATCTTTCATTGTGAGTGGATTAGAGGGAGTCTGGAACATGGTCTCAGGCATTAATCATTCCTGGGTTTGGCGGCTCCTATTCTGACCTGTCATTTTCAGTTAACAGGGTGTGAGTGGGAGTGACAGCGCTCTAGAGCGCCAACGCTTCAGGTTTATGTCGACTGGAATGTATGGGTCGACTGGTGATAAGAACATGTGTACCTATAAAACTGATTGCATTATGATTTGTAAAACGTTGTAGTATTGCTCCATATACCTTTGAAAGAACTCAGTACTTGTTGAAAGTGCATAATCCATTTGCCCTCATCTCTTGTTAACTATATATAAAAAACTTTTTTCTAAATTAGATCTAGGTCTTATAATGTTGTAACACCACAGCATTGTATTACATTATTACATTCACCTGATTGACATTATAGATCATTTTTGCCAATGGATACTGTGTTTTGTAGATGGATACTTTGTGTTTGCAGATTTGAGTTACAATGTTATTTCAATGCTCTGTTTTTATTATTCATCATTGTGCTTGACAGAGTATTATGTATTTAAATTTTACCAATATGCAGAAACAGAGGCGTAACTAGAACCTTCAGGGCCCCGGTGCAAGAAACCATGATGGGCCCCCCCTTCCATCCGAGCCCCAGGCTTCCAATTTTGGGAGGGTGTCCATGGACATCCTCCCAAAACCATGCTTCCTGCATGACCCCTTGGACATGCATCCAGCGCAATCACACCAGCCCTTTACCATGTGATCAGCTGATCACATGTAAACAGACTTGCCGGTAATCCACAGCCCTTTCCTCACACGCTGTGTCTGTGTTAGGAAAGGACTGCTGTTAACTGTCAAGAATGTCAGCAAATTGTTTACACTGATAATCAGTGCCCCAATCATCAGTGCCATGTATCAGTGCCCATCAGTGCTGCCTATCAGTGCTCATCAATGCCGTCTATCAGTGCCCATCACTTCCACCTACAAGTGTTACCTATCAGTGCTCAATAATGCCGCCTATTAGTGCCCATCAATTCTGCCTATTAATGCCACCTAACAGAGTCCATCAGTGCCACCTATCAGTACTCTTCCATTCTGCTCATCAAAGCCCATCAATACTGCCTGAGATCTGCCTTTCAGTGTTCCTCAGTGCCCATCAGTACCACCTATCAGTGCCCATCAATGCCACCTATCAGTGCAGCCTATCAGTACACATTAGTGCCTCCTATCACTGCTGCCTATCAGTGCTCATCAATGTGGCCTTTCAGTGCCTCCTATCAGTGCTCATCAGTGCCTCCTATCAGTGCTCATAAATGCCTCCTATCAGTGTCATCAGTGCCTTTTATCAGTGCCCATCAGTGCCTGCTATCAGTGCCATCTATCAGTGCTCATCAGTGCTTTCTAACAGTGCTCATCAGTGCCTTCTATCAGTGCTCATCAGTGCCTTCTATCAGTGCTCATCAGTACCGTCTATCAGTGCCTTCTATCAGTGCTCATTAGTGCCGTCTATCAGTGCTCATAAGTGCCTTCTATCAGTGCTCATCAGTGCCTTATATCAGTGCTCATCAGTGCCTTCTATTAGTGCCCATCAGTGCCTTCTATCAGTGCTCATCAGTGCCTTCTATCAGTGCTCATCAGTGCCTTCTATTAGTGCTCATCAGTGCCTTCTATCAGTGCTCATCAGTGCCTTCTATTACTGCTCATCAGTGCTCATCAGTGCCTTCTAACAGTGCTCATCAGTGCCCATCAGTGCCTTCTATCAGTGCTCATCAGTGCCTTCTATCAGTGCTCATCAGTACCGTCTATCAGTGCCTTCTATCAGTGCTCATCAGTGCCGTCTATCAGTGCTCATCAGTGCCTTCTATCAGTGCTCATCAGTGCCTTCTATCAGTGCTCATCAGTGCCTTCTATTAGTGCCCATCAGTGCCTTCTATCAGTGCTCATCAGTGCCTGCTATTAGTGCTCATCAGTGCCTTCTATCAGTGCTCATCAGTGCCTTCTATTACTGCTCATCAGTACTCATCAGTGCCTTCTATTAGTGCTCATCAGTGCCTTCTATCAGTGCTCATCAGTGCCTTCTATTAGTGCTCATCAGTGCCTGCTATTAATTTCCATCAGTGCCGTCTGCCTTCTCAGGACAGCACGGCTCTGAGCGGAGATCGTGTATCATAGAACAGTAGCACAGAGACACCGGCGGCATTAACGTTCTACTTGCCCGTCAGTCCTCTCTGGCAGGGGATGAGAGAGGACACAGCTGATCTCACGGCTCCCCCTTTTCCCCCCTCCCTCTCCTGTGTGCTCCGCGGGAAATGTGAGCTCTTTAGCTTCACACTTGACTGCCGCAGAGCACACAGGAGAGAGGAGGGGGGAGAAGGGGGAGCCGTGAGATCAGCTGTGTCCTCTCTCATCCCCTGCCAGAGAGGACGGACGGGCAAGTAGAACGTTAATGCCGCTGGTGTCTCTGTGCTATTGTTGTATGACACACGATCTCAGCTCAGAGCCGTGTGTGAAGAGCAACCCCGTTGGGCCCCCCCCCCCCACACAGTGGCGGAATGCCGGGCCACGTCGCAACTGCGACTGTTGCGACCCTGGTAATTCCGCCACTGTACAAAAGAGGTCTATGTGTGATAGTAGACTTTGTTTAACACAGTGCTGGGAAGCGAGATAATTCCAGTTGAACATGCAGGTTTAATTATCACTGTATGTCGGATTCAGCCTCCCTCCACATAATGTATAAATACATTCATGTTTCCCCTTTACATTTTGTTACCATGTATCAATAGGCTCACTTAGTGAGAGCTGGATCGCTTGGAGACCATGGGGGATCTAATATTCAACAGTGAAGGGGTTAACACACAATTTTAAGAGGATATATATTAGCAAGCTTTGCTGTGTGGGTTACGCCTATTGATAAAGGCGGATTCATGAAATGCGTCTAGGTGTTCCACACGGCTTGCCATACAGGTCATTGGCTCTGTTTTTTCCCTGGGAACCACCACGGATGATCACAACTCTCAGATAGGCGGTGAGATTGACAGAACTGAATGCACCCTGATAGCATTTATTTGTGAGTACAATGCATTAAGGGAAGGGGGTTTTTTTGTTAATAAAAAGCTTTACAGTTTTACACTATGAGGCTTCCTCTCTCCTTATTTGCCCGAGTATTATGGATGGCTCCCAGTTGATTGGATCCTGGTGAATCAGAGGACGTGATGATGATATTGAAATATGGTCTATTTTACCTCCACTACCCAAGCGCTTCATCTTCAAGTCCCGCTCTCCCTTTTGTACTCACTTATTACTGGGATGGAAGCACTTAATTGTGCTACATTTAAAGTCCCAATTCCCCCATATCTGTATATATACCGGGATGGAAGCAATTGGGTATATGGGATCGGTAGTGTTCCCCTACCCTCACTGTGTGAGGTTTGCCCTTATCTATAGGGTACTTTACGTTAAGGTTCAATACTGGTGATACTTATAAGATACTGTCCTTATGTATTTTCATCAAGTTCAGCTATGCACATGCTATGTATTTTTTACCACTGTTTTATTTTCAATTATTACAGGCAGCATTCCTGTTACTGATTCAATGCCCCACATGGGTATTCCTCCACATGTATTCCAGGCACATTCTCCACCTGGCCAGTGTCTGTGGTTTATGTGGTGACTGGGCGTTTTGGGTGGAGCTGGGCTCTCCTTCCTGCGGGAGCTGCGATGCGCCAGTGGGTCCTCCCCTTTCACTGTGTGATCAGGAGATTCAGGCAGACGCCCCTCTGCACATCGGAGCCATGTACACTACGTTGTGCGTGTGATGTCAGTTCTGACGTCATCGCGCTGACGTCCAGCGTTTATATTCTCGGTGCTCTATGGAGGAGTCCTTTTGTGCTGGCTGCTGAGTGTACACTCGGCTCAGGTGCAGTCCCTCCTCCCTTGTTTCACCCACGTGGCATTGGCGGCATACTTATATACCCCCCACTTGAAGCTAGCTGTGACCACGGCCAGTCTCTTTTGGGGGTCACTGCACACAAGCCTTGCATTTCACGTTTTGCTGGCGGTGCTTAGATGCAACGTTTAGGTGAGTTTCTATCTCTTTTCTCTTCTCTCTTGTTTCCTGCTTTTTCTTGGTTCAGGTCTCTGCATATTTGGTGACCCTGTTTTTTCAACGCATATTTATTTTCTACTATTTTTTCACTTTCTCTTTTTCTTTTTCATTTGTCACTCCTTATGCACAATTTGCAGTGAGACTTTTACTTCATAACCTTTGCAACCCCTTATACTCATTCAAATGCCATTCACTTTTGGGTATAGATTCCCCAATATATATTTCTTGACTCATGTCATCACTTGTCTTGAAGCATACTGGGTTAACAATCGACTATTTAATTATTATTATTATTTATAAAATACTATTATAAACTATATACACATTCAATATTTTGTTCCCAGATACGTTTGCTTCAACCACACAATACCCCTGATTGTGGGGACACTCCGTCCCACTTTGTACCTCCCACTCTGCCCGGTGTTGCATCCCTACATATGCCGCCTCAGCTCCCGTGGAGAGGTTGTGCTCTTAGCCCACCCTGCGCCCACCACCGCGCACCACATTTGCTGCCTGAGTTGGTGAGTGTGTTTGGTTAACCATCTATACACACCAAATGTTCATTTATAAATTTTTACTCTTTTATATGGACAACATGGTTCATTATATTTTTTAGATACATTCCATAGGAATTTTGGTCGCATCAGCTCCTGATGAGTGGAGAAATGCGTCAAGCTTTGTTTTGATGCCCCAGTGATATCTCATACAGAATCATATTTATTTGGACTGTTTTACTTAATTACACCATTTTTTCCTACTCAGTAAATGCACATTAACCATGTGGGTACAGCTGTCGGTATCAGGCATGTTGTTGCTAGCAATATTATGCTTTACTATCTAACTTCTTTACCATCAAATTATGTGTTGTTATGCGTGTAATACTTTACTATGCTTATGCCATGTGCACGCCTCTTATATGTATATGAAATGAACATTCTTTACCGCATATGAAATGAATACTCTTTTTTATTGTCTGTTATTTATTATAACCAATAAACATTTCATGATGATATTCAAACATGGTCTCTTTTACCTCCACTACCCAAGCGCTTCATCTTAAAGTCCCACTCTCCCTTTTGTTCTCACTTGTGGACGTTCATGGCACCGCGCTTAGGCCCCGGCCAGTCCTAGAAAAATTATGCCTCTTTTTACATTTAAAAATGTTCCTGCGCTTGTGCGTGGTGTTTTCGGGTCCACAGACCCAACACGAGGGGGGAGGGGAGGTAGAGACCCGTCCAGCAGCAGGCACCAACAACAGTAAAAAAAGGAGATAGAAAACATTTACAGAGTAAGGTATATGCATAGACTCCCTCTAGTGGAAAATTAAGGCATGACAACACTTTTTCCCTAATGGCAGAATACATAAGTGTTTTTAATACCTAAGTTTCTTCCCTTACCTTATCCCCGCCGCAGGATTTGCTGAATTAATAGACAATCCAACCTTCACCCATCATGGCGGGCTGCGTTTAGCAAACCTTCAAGGCCCGGGTCCCTAAATATCGGGGTTGCAACTCCCTTGGACCTGTAAAGCATCCCACCAGGAAATACCAGCAATACACTGCAGACAAGGCGGGAAGTGTATTGCTTGTATCAGCAATGCGACAGCAGATTGGTGACTCAGAGGTGCCGACAGCGTCTGTCTTGAGGAATGGAATGCCGCCTGGCTGGTCTGTACCCAAATGGTGAGGTTTCCAGGAAGGATGGCTTGTCCCTGCACTTTTCCTACTTTAGCCGCTCGCAAAATGTGCGCCAAACATGGGAGACAGGGTCTTAAATAGACTCTGCCTGATCCAAGATGGCAACCAAAGTCACCTGGGATGTCAGCATCCAATCGGATACCTGCCTCCCTGTGACCGAGGAAACCATAGAGGAACCAGTTTCTTTTCAACTTCCTCCCTCATCTGCGTTGCAGCTGCAGACAGCATCACCTGCAGTGGAGAAAATAGACTGTAACTGCCTCCAAACACATGTGGTATAGAAAAGTGCAGCGCTAAAGAATGTGAAGGTAGTTAATAAGACTATTTCATATAATACAACAAGTAATGCTTATCAGTGCATAAGATCCATAAGCATGTGATAACATATGATTGACATTCTTAATTATATAAACTGAGTCCATATAAAGGTGACACACAAAATTGTGGCACACATATACTTGGTGTTCTTTAATACATAAATTGAGTCCGTATGGAAGTGAAGTTCAAAAAATGTGATACACCAAAAAGTGTGAAATTGAAAATAAAGTGTTGATAGAAGATCCACCACCGCTCTTATAGGAGGCTTACCAAAAAGATTGGACACAGATGGGCATACACCCACTGAGTCAATCGAGCTTGTAAAGTGGGGATCTTTGATGGTAACTGTATCAAAAAACGCAATTCCGGGTGGCCCGGGTACTTGCAAGGATATATTTGGTAAAAGGGCAGGTCCAATCAGGCATCTGCAAACAATGACCACATAAGCATCCCTTGGGAATTGCGTTTTTTGCTACAGTTACCATCAAGGATGCCCACTTTACAAGCTCGATTGACTCAGTGGGTGTCAAAATGTCAACTTCACACTCTCAATCATGAAAAGGATTTTTTATAAAGTAAATGCTGTAAACTACTTTAGTAGTAAGAAATTAACATCCTGCACTCTCACGCCTCAGATCAGCCCCAATTCATGCACCTTCACACCTCAGATCACTGCCCCCCCTGCAAATCTGTCCCACCACTGAAACACCCTTCTCATCTGTCCCACCACTGTAACCCCCTTCTCATCTGTCCCACCACTGTAACCCCCTGCTCATCTGCCCCACCACTGTAACCCCCTGCTCATCTGCCCCACCACTGTAACCCCCTGCTCATCTGCCCCACCACTGTAACCCCCTGCTCATCTGCCCCACCACTGTAACCCCCTGCTCATCTGCCCCACAGACCTTTATATCAGCATAATAATGATAACCTTTTTAGGTCCTTACTCTGAAGAGGTCTTTTCTGTACACATATTAACAATGACTTGTTAATACATTTCAAAGTGGACCTGCTTGCAGCAGCCTTCCTCCATGGTCAGCTTCATTACACTGTTTCACTAGCAGGCATTGTCCAGTCTTCATGTTCTGCCAAATATAATTGAATCCACAGCAAGTCAAATTTGTTGAGCACAGAACTCTTTGAAGATACAGTTAGGAGTAGTGTTACTTTTGTGACCTCTGATCCCAAAGGTTCTATGGCTAATTACAGTTAAAGATTTAATCCCTTTAGTGTCAAGCACTACCATTGTTTAACAGCATCTACAACCAATAGAGCCTAAGCAATTAGTATAATTAGAGATTAAAGCATGGCTGAGATGATGTATTTAACCTATTCATACAGATGTTCAAACTTCTGATCATCATTTTTCAAATAATCAAGTCCTGTTTATGGTCAGTTCCATTTTACCTAGACCATGTATCACTTTTGCATCTCTTAAGCCGACCATAGACAGAGCAGTTTTCTTTCCTGCAGCGAGGGGGGTCTTTCCCACTGGGAGAACACACTGATTACTGTTGTGGCTATAATAGCCGCTAGCAATAATTGCATGTAAAATACAACCGGCTGGTTGTACCCAAGTTGATGGATCGATCAACTTGGGTATATTCGGTTTATCCATATGTGGTTCAATTCTCGGCGGTTCTTGAAGAACCAGCCGAGATTCGAACCGTCTGTGGCTGTCTTTATTGTTCATTACCTATAATTGGTTGCATAGTCTGAACAATCCTGGCTAGGATCTAATATGCAGACACAATATATGACATCCTCTCACTACACTTATTTATCTTTCATATCCTCTATTTTCCAGATGAGATCTGAATGTGAAAAAATTGTTTGCACAAACCCATGAAACCAGTTCAGCAACAAATTGTTGTAAGATAGCCCTGACCAAACAGAAATGTAAGCGTGCTAACCAGATGCTCATGATACACATGGATCAAAACTGTAACAATATTCTTTCTAGATTGCAAGCTGCTTCAAAGTATTCATGTGATCTGGTTTACACAATGTTTAAAGTCATTTAATCTCATGTGATAAAAGATCTGCAATGCATGCTATTGTAGGATTTAGAAAGAGATGTATTTACAATATTAAAAGTGTTAGATTAGATCACTAGTAAGCAGAAACAAATCTTAGCCCCTAACCTTTCTGAAGTGGTCCATATAATGTCCAGTGCACTTATGAAAGATTTCTTGCCTGTTCGAAGCAACCAACCACTGAGTTCTATTTTAAATGGGATGCATGGTTGCAGATATATCATGTGGCAGCATTATGGTAAATGATAGAATTTATTTAACGTTCGTTTTTTTTATACTGGATATGGTCCTCTGGGGTATTTTGGTATCAGCGCCGTCTTTAATATCGATTGGACCCTGGGCAAACACTTTCTTGCCCCCCCCATGCAATTTCGCTTTCCACCTGCCTGCACAACATGGACTGGGGTAGTGGTGAGGGGACCCATCAATAGACCGAAAACTCATAGGGATCCTAGAACTCCTGGGCTCAGTGGCAGTGCTGGGGGGAGGGTGTGATCAATGGCAATGCTGATTTTTTTTACCGACTACCAATATAAAGAGGAGTTTCAACACTGGCCACCAATGTAATAGGGGTTTAGGCTGACCACTAATGTAATAGAAACATTCACATTAACCATGTAAGGAGCGGGGCCTTCACACTGGCCACTAGTGTGAATAAAAGGATTGTACACCAAGCCTCAATGTAATGGTAAGATTTACCTTGACTACCAATGTAAAGGGGATTTACACTGACCACTAATGTAATAGGAGCATTCACAGTACCACCAATGTAAGGAGGAATTTACACTGACCACTAACGTAAGGGGGACCTTCACACTGGCCACTAGTGTGAATAAAAGGATTCTACACCAAGCCCCAATATAATGAGAAGATTTACACTGACCCACCAATGTAACTGAGACATTTAGCTAGCATTCACATTTGTGTGTGTTGGAAACGCATGCAAAATCGCTTTCCTGGCACCACAGAAACGTGCTGCCCTTTTGCAGATACACAGCAGTGCCATTAATTGTTAATAACACCCTCACGCATTGGCTGGCATGTGCTGTGCTACCGTGTGATTTTGAAACAAGCGTTAGGGACTTTCTTCCGCATTTCTAGCGCATAGAGCAGCCCATTGAAATAATTGAGTTGCCCTACACGTGACCTACATCTTTATCCACCCTGTCAGTACACCTTTGCATCCTAAAATGCCTGCTAACCTCTGCACCCCAAACCTCCCCATCCTCTCCACTCCAACCCTCCACCCCTGTAACTCTACCTGCCTCCTCTGCTCATCTTTGCACCCACCTTCCTCTATAGATCCCCTCCTTGCTCACCTGTGCACCCCAAACTGTAATTCCTTCTCTGCCTACCTTTGCACACCCCACACAACCCCCCCCCCCCCAAACACACACACACACACCCCAATTTGCTTACCTTTCCAGAACAGGCTGATGTTAGGCTGAATGAACACAGTTGCAGGCAGGACTTTCAAAGGACTTTCAAGCATGCCCCTTTATCTCCCCAGTGGGCAGCATTCAGTATAGGTGATGGTGGATATGACCTCAGGGGGGCATGATATACATATGAATACCACCGCACCGCTGCTATTTACATATGAATGCAGCCGCTATTTACATATCAATGCTGGTTATTTACATGTAAACACAGGGTCTGCAGGTGAGTCACCTGTACACAACAATGGGGCAGAGCTGGGCAGCATTAGTAGTAGCACTTCACACCAAGTAGTACGTATTAGTAGCAGCAATTCACAGCATGGAACTAAAACTTCAATGGAAATTTAAACCGGGATAGTTGGCAAGTATGAGGTAGCTGCTTTGGGCCCCACAACAATGACAGGGCCCAGGGCAGCTGCCCCTTTTGCTCTACCTTAAAGACAGCCCTGGTTGGTATGGTTCATTGTTTTCATTTATGTTTTTTTTTTCACTTCAATTTGTCTCTTTTGAACACACCTATGTTCTCATTTAAAGAGTATGTAAACCTAACATTTCATATTCCTGATATGTTGTCCCATGTACTTGCATGAAAAAGTGTCTGTGGTCACTTTGGTCAGTTCTCTAGCTATGCTGGGAACTCAGCCTGTTCTCCTCCAATAATCAGAGTTGTCCTGACAACCCCCCCCCCCCCAGGCACAGACTTTTATTGGGAAAATCAGTGTGATGCTGTTTCTCTTCTCCCCCAGCTCTTATGCAGCTGTGAACAGAGGTAATGTGATCTCTTATTAAAAAAAAAGGGAAAAGGGTATTTATATATTTTTTTTACATCCATACACAAGTTTTGCCTTTTATTTCTATTTTAAACTAAATGGGTTGTTTTACAAGGTAATTGTTTACAATCACTTTAACTCAACTGTATCTCTATAGCTGGACTAATGAGAACATACCCTTATTATACTTACCTTGCTTTGTACAGTACATCTTTAGATGCGGGCATATTGCAGTGATTTCATGCTGTACTCTATGTTTAATGTATTGTCCGCCTGTGTCCGAGAAATTTGTAACTTAGCAAATTCTAATAAAAACTATTGAGAAATGAAGAGTTAATTAATTTTTACCAAAAAACTGCCTATGCAGATAAGTGCCGTCTGTAGAAAAAAACAAATCCTGCAGCTCTGACTTAAGTTGAATAATGCCCTTGTTATAGGTGTAGGCCATTTACTTGCCTCCTGAAGCCTGACCTGAACTAACCCTTTAAACTCCAATACATTTCTCTTATTTGCTCCCTTTTGGTCTGTTAAATACAATATCAGAACATTTTATTATATTTGATTGACAAGTGCAAAAAAAAATCTGTTCATCCAGCCAGAAATCTTGTGGGCTGATAACGCTCTGTGCTCTCTGCCTCTGGACTGTTATCAGTTAGCATAGTTTCCTGCTAGCTCCTTGGACTGCAAAACATCTCCCCCTATTTTGGAGAAGAGAGGGAGATGTTATGTAGTTCAAACACACTCCCTTTTTAGGGTAAAAATCAGTGGCGACCGGTGGAAATTTTTTTGAAGGGGGCAGCAAACAGTATGTCACCCCCATCCCCCACCCTCCCTTTGGTTGGTCAGTCACACTTACCCCATCACTAGCGGCTTCCCCTGCTCGGCAGCAGCTTCTTGTGCTCGGCGGTGGCTTCCCCTGCTCGGCGGCCTCTCATTCTCCTACTGCCACTCGTTCTCCAGGTCATCATGGCGGCTTCCATATCCTCTTCTCTTTTTGGCCGATTGGAAAACAGGTCTTAAACCTGATTATGATTGGCCAGATTGAGGATCAGTGTTTATTTATTTATTCGCTTTTGTAACACACCTGGTTGGGATTGGAGCTCATCCTCTGCATCCCGAGCCCAGCTGATTTTGAAGCCTATTAGAACACCTGGCTCTAATCAGGTGCTTCAAAAAAACAACCCTGCGTCTGTAATTCATGCACCCGGTGCCCTGAAAGGTGCCAGATGCATGAATAGGGGATGGCCGCAGCGACCGTAGATAGATTCATACTATGCATGAATCTATCCATTATCATATAGGGGGGTAGAGTGGAGAGAACCGCCACTGGTAACAATGCTGCTCATTACAGTTGTCACCCTAGGACAGGAAATGTGTTAATGGCAGGACTATCAGGTTAAAATAAAGGAAAAATGTGTGAAAAAAGAAAACAAATGTAACCAACACATCTGAGGACTGCAATACTGCAACACAATCAATATTTGTTCTTGAGTTTAGATACTCTTTAACTGCTTCCAGTCCAGTGACATACTGGTACATCGCTCGATAGGAAGGGTGATATCTTGGTCATTGCTGCAGGTGCAATGACCTATGTATCAGTGTTTGCAACCATTAATTCCAAAGCCGGTAAAAGTGATCTGAGCAGCTAAAGAGCAACTAGAGTACCTTTACAAGTGGTGGAAAAGGGTCCCACTGCCCTCCCTCCGCTGATCGCACAAGAGAACCTAGTAAGGATGCGTTTTGTGGCATCCTGTTCCTGAGACACACTGGAAGGAATGGATGTTGTTCTTCTCATCACTTCCGGTTTCTGTCTGTTGTTTACTTCCCGTTGCCGGCTTAAGAAAGCTTCAGATCAAACCAATCTGAGTTTGATCTGAAGCTGTCAAGGTGAGAGGAAACATCTGGGGTCTATTAGCCCCCAAATGTCTCAGTAAAGAGGACCAGTCACTGCTTGTTGTTATTACAAAAGATGTTTACATTTCTTGTGATAGCAATAAAAGTGTTAAAAAAAATTTAAGAAACAGTGTAAGGCCCCTTTCACATGGTCAGACCGTTCAGGTCTGCCTGTCAGTTTTGATGGCGGACCTGAATGGGCGCTCCATGCTAGTCTATAGAGTGACGGATGTCAGCGGGGACATGTCTGCTGACATCCGACCCGGTCCGATCCTCTAAAAGCAGACGGATGCCCCTACGTTCGCATCCGTTGCTGGCAGATCAGATCGGGTGAGATCTGATGAAAACAGACATGCTGTCCGCTTTCGTCCGATCTTTCCATAGGCAGCAGCGGTGCTGGACAAGCCCCTCCGCCACTCAGTGAGCAGAGAGGGACCTGTCATCCGCCGGCTCAGCGGAAATCAACTGAAAGATCTCCCGCTGAGCTGGCGGACAGAGGCGAATTCCGAGGCAGCGGATCCGCCTCGTGGGAATGATGCCTTAAAATAAAAAATAAATAAATAATAACTAAAAAAAAAAAATTTAAGTGCCCCCGTCTGCCCATGCTCGCATGTTCAAATGTGAACGCATGTGCTAGTCCTGCGTATGTAAACTGCGATTGTCCAACACTTGTGAGGTATCACCACAAATGCCAGAGTGAGAGTAATAATTCTAGCTCCAGACCTCCTGTGTAACTCTAAACTGCTAACCTGTAAAGGCTTTTAAAATGTTACCTATGGATATTTTTAGATACTATAGTTTGGCACCGTTCCACGGGCAGACACAGCGTGCTATATTTGGTATCTATTTACTCAACGTCACATCATCTTTTGTTTTACCAAACTATTAAGTATTATATTGTGTTTTTGTGCATTAAATTTCATTATAGTGTATTTTTTCCCAAAAATATTCTCTAGGGCCTCTGCTTGAAAAAAATATATAATGTTTGGGGGTTCCAAGTAGTTCTCTATCAAAAAATGATGTTTTATACATGTAATAGAGGAAGGTCAGAATTGACCCGGACTGGATATATACAGTATATATAGTTAGTACCCTAGCTCAGAGTTTCAATTATGAAACAAAAATTATCCAGCAAGTTAAAACATTTCTGAGAATAACATGTAGCGGAGTGCCCATTTACTTGCAAAGCTCAGATGCAGACACAGGCCCCTTTAAACAATTTTTCCAAAACTGCCTGGGTTCCTGAACGCCCTGGTGCAGATACATCTCTCTGCTCCCCTCTCTCAGCAGCTCTGAGAGGTCACAGCTTGCGAGGCAGAAGTGGCTGGGCAGGGGATCTGCAGCCAGGTGAGTGGCCCTTCGCTGTTAGAACAGGCATGCAGGAAGCCAAGCAAGAGCCTAATAGCTTCTATAAAAGAAAACTACTCTCAATTGCTACCAGGGTTCTCCAGTTCCAGTAGGGTGTCGCTTTGTCCTCTGGCTTTGGATCCCTCCAGCTGTTTGTCTGTATTACTGTGAGGAATTATGTTTATGAGGACAATCACAAAATAGCTGTTTGTGTTCTGAACTGTTTTACTGAAGTAGTAATTCTCAGCAATACTGTATCTTGCTATAGAGTTTTAGGGTGCTTTCACATTAAAATGCACCTGCATTGCGATTAGATGTGGGAACCCCAGCTAAAGGTTCCAGCAATTAGCGGCCCAACTGAAAGTAATGAGAGGCTGCGGTTCCCGCACCGAATCATGGCCACTCGCATCGCTTATGCAGTGATCACAGGCAGTCTGCATCCAAGGCCAATGACTTGCATGTAATGGCTACATGAGCTTTTACAAGCAGGATGTCAATAGCGCCAACAGATAGCGTAGTGCTTTACAATACAAAGGGGGACAGCACGATTGCAATACAGCTAAATACAGAAAGAATAGAAGGGCCCTATTCTTGAAACATACAATGTAAAGGGAGGGGGAGGTGGTACAAAAAGTAACATCTGTGGGAGATAATCTAATAGAGGTGGTCAAAGTGCAGTTTTTAGGTGGAGGTGGGGTAGGCTTCCCTAAATAAATGAGTTTTCATGGATTGCCTGAAGGCAGAGAGGGTAGGCACTAACTGGACATACCAGGGTAGGGAGTTTTCCAAAGGATGGGACAGATTCTGGAGAAGTCCTAGAGGATGGGTGGAGGCAACAAGGGAGCGAGAGAGCAAGATGTCTTGGGAACAGCGGAGTGGATGATTCGGTCAATACCTCCAGATGAGGTTAGTGATGTAGCTGGGTGCAGCGTTGTGGTTAGTTTTTTGAATTTTTTATGTTGGGCTAATGGAAGCCAGTGAAGGAAATGGTAGGGAGGGGCAGCAGCTACGGATCAGTTAGTAAGGTTTATAAGCCTAGAAGCAGCGATTTGCATGTAATCGCAGTTCGGATGCATTTGCAAGTGTGAATGCGCCTTTATAGAGACAATTCTATGCAGCCACATGCAAACCTAATTGAGCCACAAAGAAGTTGCTGTGAAGACTTTGCAGAGAAGTTGCTCTGCAACTTCCATAATCCGTTTTGTTTTATTCTACAGCATTTGCATGTTTATTGCCATTCTAACCCTAATTTGCATTAATTATTCTAATTTTACACCTGTTTAGTAAACTGCAAATTACAAATCACTCTGTGTGATCATTTTGCCAGAAACAATCCTGTTCAAACATATAAAAAATATTTTAAAAAGTGTACTTTGATTTTGCTGCATCCACATAAAAGAAGTAAAGCAGCAGACCCACAATTAGTGTTTCCACGATAATTGCTGCGAAGCCATGAGGTGAAAAGCTTTTCTCAGGCAATGTCCTGAAAGGGTAGGACTCAGTCCATACTTTGTTCTCCAGCTGCTTCCTGCTAGCATCCACAAAGGGGAAAGGCACAGGGAAAGTACTGCGTCCCTAGTGCCCATACTAGCAAACGCCACTGCAAAGGATGGTGCTTAATAGAAGCATTTAACACTGATAGGGATAGGGATGCATCATCCATGATGAATAATCTTCCTGTATAAGTTTAGCAAGAACATAGTAGTCCTAACAGATGGTCAAACACTGTACATCAGTAACCACTTTCCCCCAACAGGCACACGTAACCTGCAAGCATTCATGCCTGTGCACACAATAAATAATGCTCAGTAACCACTGTTACCTTGGAGAACAACAGAGTATAAGCCAAAAAACTCCATCACTGCAAACAGTCTTTTTCCCAGGACTGTCCAGTCAGATCTATTGTAACCCTTACACATCCATGTAATGGCTTGGTGAAGTTTATTAGAACTGATGCTATTGATCTCCATACAGGAAGATTAGAGAACACATAATGAGAGAGTGATAACAATCTCATTGGATAAAACAAGAGAACATGGCTTGTATATGGTTGGTTGGCTGGCGTTGCTAAGCTTGAACAATGGGCATCTGTACACAAGCAACAATAGGAGCTCACAAGTACCAACAGAGGAGGGGAGGGGTGTGTGGACCCTGAGTTCTCTTTCATCCCTTGTCCTTTTTATCACCCATAAACCCTTAGGCAGGCTATGGATGGAGGTTACAGGGTCAGCTCAGCATGGTAAATCCCACCCCCTGAACTCCGTGCCAGTGACGCATGGCAATGTGTGACGTCTGATGTATATTGCCTTTACAGAACAGAGGGCAAAGGTGCACAGTGATAGCAGTTAATTACAAAGCGTTGCTGCCTTTAAACCAGTGCATAAAGCTTACAATATCAGTAAAATTATTATATATTTTTTCATCCGTAGGCATAATTTCCAGATACTTTAAACTATGAAGAGACGCTTACCTATTCCTTGCAGTCTGTCTTCAACAATTGTCTGATTTTACATCCTTTTTTGCAGATTTACATTTATCTTTTTTGGGTATTCTGCAATTTCAGCATATTTAAATTAAGTAGAACTGAACATTATTCATGTCAGTAGGGCATTGTAGTGTGCACACTGTTGTTGCAGTATATTAATTAGTTGGGTATATATAAGGTTTTCCCTTAATCAAATGTCTGAATTTACCCTGTTTCCCTGAAAATAAGACCTAGCGTGATTGTCGGTGATGGCTGCAGTATAAGCCCTACCCACCAAATAAGCCCTACCCTGTTTCCCCGAAAATAAGCCCTACCCTGAAAATAAGACCTACAAGGACTTGAACTAGGGTTTATTTGGGGGGTAGGGCTTATATTGCAGCCATCACCGACCATCACGCTAGGTCTTATTTTCGGGGAAACAGGGTACATTCTCTTCCACTTACATAACTTGGTGTCCTGTTTGAACTTAAAACTGATTTCTTTTTATTACCGCAATGACAGTAGTGGTGTATTGTACCATGTTAGTCATCAAATAATGAAATATTTAGAGACTAAAGAAGGGATTGAGGTTATCCCGAAAACTTGCATCTTTTTTTTGTTGAAAATTCGCACATGTTCCAAAACGCGTTACCACCCTCTTCTCTCCACTGACTCCACTGACACCATCAGCCTGGTATGTCCCACAGTGAATACAGGCTTCCCTGCTGCCTCCTCTCTCCAATACTAAAGCTTTACAGCTGCTGGACGGCTCTACACCGCTCTCTACCACCATGCTCAGGATGGACACATGCCACAGATGAGGACTCCTGATTTTATCAGGTCTTTTAACACTCAACGATCTTGTAAGTGCTTTTAACCCTTTGTGCACTTTATTAACCACTTCCCGCACGGCCTATAGCAGAATGACAGCCGGGTGGTGGTTCAGTTATCCTGACTGGGCGTCATATGACGCCCTGCAGGATAACAGCCGCGGCATGCCCGTGGGGGCGCGCATCGCGGCAATCGGTGGTGCGCTGTGTCAGTCTGACACACCGCTACACTGATCTCGGTAAAGAGCCTCCGGCAGAGGCTCTTTATCACGTGATCAACCGTGTTCTATCACGGCTGATCACTATGTAAACAGGAAAAGCCGTAGATCGGCTTTTCCTCACTCGCGTCTGACAGACGCGAGTAGAGGAGAGCCGATCGGCAGTTCTCCTGACAGGGGGGGTCTGCGCTGATTGTTTATCAGCAAATCCCCCCTTGGAAGCCCACACTGGACCACCAGGGAAGCTGCCAGGGCCACCAGGGAAGCCCCCAGCATGTGGATGGCCATCAGCATATAAAAAAAAATGCCCAATGCATGCCAATCAGTGCCCACAAATGGGCACTGACTGACACCATTACAGAAATAAAAAAATAAGTAATGCCCAGCAATGCCACCCACCAGTGTAATCAGTGCCACCCATCAGTGTCCCTCAGTGCCACCTATCAGTGCCCATCCGTGCCACCCATCAGTGCCACCCATAAGTACCCATCAGTGCCCATCAGTGCCACATACCAGTGCCACCTATCAGTGCCCATCAGTGCCGCCTATCAGAGCCCATCATCAGTGCCCATCAGTGCCACCTCATCAGTGGCACCTCATTGGTGCCCAGCAGTGCCCTTCGGTGCCGTCTTATCAGTGCCTGTCAGTGCAGCCATATCAGTGCCCATCATTGAAGAAGAAAACGTACTTATTTACAAAAAAATTTAAGAGAAACAAAGAAAAACTTTTTTTTTTCAAAATTTTCGGTCTTTTTTTATTTGTTGCGCAAAAAATACAAATCCCAGAGGTGATCAAATACCACCAAAAGAAAGCTCTATTTGTGGGAACAAAATGATTAAAAATTTGTTTGGGTACAGTGTAGCATTACCGCGCAATTGTCATTCAAATTGCGACAGCGCTGAAAGCTAAAAATTGGCTTGGGCATACTGCACTTAGAGACGCCTTTCTCTTCCTTTTTTATATCTTCAGAGTTGCTTCTCCTCTAACCAAAGTGCTGCCAGAAGTGCCATCTCATCACTATCATCCCTCTGACCAGCTATCCACCTCCACCAGAGCGCCCTTATCTCCTCTCTGTCAGGAAGGGCATACCAGCAGACAGGATTGCTCTTCTGCATGGTGTCCTGTGCATAGGCACAGGCTAATCCATGGTCCTTTGCATGCACTTAGGAAATGTAGACAAGATAGCACTGAAGTAGCCAGATGCAGAGTAATAGGTTTCAGGCAGGGGCGTTGGTAGGTTTGCAAAAGAGCTGGGGCTAGGGCCCATAGCAGTGGCCACCAACCTTTTTGCAGGCCCGGGGGTGGTAAGCAATTTTTCGCAGGCAATTTGTCGGGGCAATGGCTGGTGTTGGTGCTTCAATCATCACGGCACCATGGTTGATATGTGTCATGGTGATTGAAGTGCATTAATACTATTGTTACATTGTAATATACAGTATCTCACAAAAGTGAGTACACCCCTCACATTTTTGTAAATATTTTATTATATCTTTTCATGTGACAACACTGAAGAAATGACACTTTGCTACAATGTAAAGTAGTGAGTGTACAGCTTGTATAACAGTGTACATTTGCAGTTCCCTCAAAATAACTCAACAAACAGCCATTAATGTCTAAACTGCTGGCAACAAAAGTGAGTACACCCCTAAGTGAAAATGTCCAAATTGGGCCCAAAAGTATCAATATTTTGTGTGGCCACCATTATTTTCCAGCACTGCCTTAACCCGCACTGCCTTAACCCTCTTGGGTATGGAGTTTACCAGAGTGTAGACTATATATTCAATGGAGACTCTATATTCAGTCAGTGCAGGCAGTGTAGTATATATAACACAATGTATTGAAGTGGTTAAGGGGAACCCCACGCCAAAATATTTTTAAAAATGGCGTGCGGGTCCCCCCCAGGGTCTGGTATGGATTTTAAGGGGAACCACATGCCAAAATTTAAAAAAATAGTGTGGGGGTTCCCCCTAAAATCCATACCAGACCCTTATCCGAGCATGCAGCCTGGCAGGTCAGGATGGGGGGGACGAGCGAGCGCCCCCCCGCTCCTGAACAATACCAGGCTGCTTGCCCTCAACATGGGGAGGGTGCTTTGGGGTCCACATATTAAATGGGGACAAGGGCCTCATCCCCACAACCCTTGCCTGGTGATTGTGGGGGTCTGCGGGGGGCTTATCAGAATCGGGAAGCCCCTTTAACAAGGGGCCCCCCAGATCCTGGCCCCCCCCAAAAAAAGTGTCAAAGTAAAAAAACAAAAGACAGTTTTTGACAATTCCTTTATTTAAAAAAAAAGTGTCCCACGATTTCCATCCTCCTTCAATCACGGCACAACGGACCCTAAAAAAACGTAACCGGATGACCCCGCCCCTTCTGATGTCATGTGCCGTCAGAGGGGGGTGGGGTCATCCAGTTATGTCAGCAGGTGGCCCCGCCCTTGCCTTTATAACAGCTGTCACAGCGAAAAGACAGCAGTCAGCAGGACGCCTCCCATCAAGGCAGAGTTGTTGTTTTTTTGTGTCATCGGCACAGTGATTGAAGAAGGATGGACATCGTGGAACACTTTTTAAAATTTTTTTTTAATAAAGGAATTGTCAAAAACTGTCTTTTATGTTTTTTACTTTGACACTTTTTTGATGAATGGGTAGGGGTACAGTGTACCCCATACCCATTCAAATGAGGGGGGCAGGATCTGGGGGCCCCCTTGTTAAAGGGGGCTTCCAGATTCCGATAAGCCCCTCGCCCGCAGACCCCCACAACCACCGGGCAAGGGTTGTGGGGATGAGGCCCTTGTCCCCATTAGCATGGGGACAACGTGCTTTGGGGGGGACCCCAAAGCACCCTCCCCATGTTGAGGGCATATGGCCTGGTATGGTTCAGGAGGGGGGGCGGTCGCTCGCCCCCCCCATCCTGTCCTCCAGGCTGCATGCTCGGATAAGGGTCTGGTATGGATTTTGTGGGGCCCCCACACCAATTTTTTTTTCTATTTTGCCGTGGAGTTCCCCTTAAAATCCATACCAGACCCAAAGGGCCTGGTATGGACGGGGGGGACCCATGCCATTTTTTCCTTGATTGCCGGCAATACATTACAGCCGCGAGCAAGTTTAAAAGACGTTTTTTCCTTTAGAAATGTAATTTTGCTGCGGGAGTGTAAAACCCATCACATAGATGCACTACTTTACAGGCAGTCTAAGGGGACTCCTGGCACGATATTTAAAGGAACATTTCATTTTTATTGTTTCACTTTAGGAATGAATAAAATCACTGCTCCTGAAAAAATAGTTGTTTTTAAAACTTTTTTTTGCATTGATACATGTTTCCTGGGGCAGTACCCGGGTTCCCATACACTTTTTATGGCAATAACGTGCATATAAGCCTTTCAAATGAGCACTTTTGATTTTTCATGTTCATGTCCCATAGACTTTAATGGTGTTCACATGTTCACAGAAATTTTTTGCCTGTTCGGGTGCAAACTGAACAGGGGGGGTGTTCAGCTCATCCCTACTCTGCAGCAATGCTGGCAGCACTCATATGTTTATTTCCCAAAGACAACCTCTGGATATGACGCTGAGCACCTGCACTCAACTTTTTTGGTCGACCATGGCGAGGCCTGTTCTGAGTGGAACCTGTCCTGTTAAACCGCTGTATGGTTTTGGCCCTTGTCCTACAGCTACAGTTTCAGGGTCTTGGCAATCTTCCTATAGCCTAAACCATCTTTATGTAGAGCAGCAATCCTTTTTTTCAGGACCTCAGAGAGAATTCTTTGCCATAAGGTCATGTTGAACTTCCAGTGACCAGTATGAGAGAGTGAGAGCGATAACACCAAATTTAACACACCTGCTCCCCATTCACACCTGAGACCTTGTAACACTAATGAGTCACATGGCACTGAGGAGGGAAAATGGCTAAAAGGTGTACTTACTTTTGTTGCCAGCGGTTTAGACATTAATGTGTTGAGTTATTTTGAGGGGACAGCAAATTTACACTGTTATACACACTGTACACTCACTACTTTACATTGTAGCAAAGTGTCTTTTCTTCAGTGTTGTCACATGAAAAGATATAATAAAATATTTACAAAAATGTGAGGGGTGTACTCACTGCAGAATCAGTGGAAGCCCTGGGCATGTCACTTGCCACATCTCCTGCCACCAGATGTGGATTGTCACTTGCCACATCGCCTGCCACCATTTGCGGATTTTCACTTGCCATGTCGCCTGCCACCAGATGTGGACTGTCATTTGCCACATCATCTGCCACCAAATGCGGATTGTCACTTGCCATGTTGCCTGCCACCATTTGCGGATTGTCACTTGCCCTGTGGCCTGCCACCAGATGAGGATTGTAACCTGCTATGTCATCTGCCACCAGATGTGGATGATCGCTTGCCACGTCACCTGCCACTATTTGCAGATTGTCACTTGCCATGCCAACCAGTGCCACTAAATGTGCATTGTCCCTGCATTGGTGGAAGCACTGGTCCATTTAGCACAGAGGCAAGTGCAGTTGTTGATTCTGAGTGAGGGCAGGAGAACGGTGATGCTGGGCTGGCAGTGAGAGATGATGTCATCTTGCTGCTCCCCGCCCCACCTCCAACATTGAAGAGGCCCAGCTGTGAGGGCAGAAGAGCAGTGATGCGGGGCGGGCGGAGAGAGATTATGTCATACCCGCTCGCTTCTCTCATCTGCCTGCCCAGCTCTCTCATGCAGCCCGCCTGCCGCACCCGTGGCCTGGCTGCAGAGAGGCCACGGCCCGGTGGTTAGGCAGGGACCTGCGGTAAGAGACTCAGGGCTATGGGCCCCAGATTCGGGGGTATAGCCCGAATAGCCATCCCCTAGCGATGCCACTGGTTGCAAGTATGCAGCGGAACACTGTGGACAAGACAGCACTTAAGCGTAACACAGGCTCAGTTTAAATAGCCCGCTTTGCGCCAATGCATCTGTTGCTCATGCGCACGCATCTGTTGCTCGCCTTGGCACCAAGCAGGCTATTTAAACTTAGCCTGCATTCCCATGCATTCCTGCAACCTATTTCTCTGCATCTGGCTACTGTTACCGACCCGGCTTGTCCTGACTACTTCTGAACTCCACCTGCACTGACCTTGGCCTGCCTCTGACCTTGCCTCTGCCTGTGCCCTTTGCTGCTGCTCCACTGATCTTGTACTGACTCGGCTCGTATCCTGACCTCGTTCCTGCCTATGTATCTGCACCTGATGTCTGCCTGTGTGTGACCCGTTTCCTCTGACTCTGCCTCTGTCCCAATCACTGCTGGACTGCCTGCTGCAAGTCTCTGCTTATATTCCACTGGTGCCTGCTGACCACCTGTCTGCTACCAGCCTGTGCCTGTCTGCTGTTGCCAGTGCCAGCCTACTCCTGCTTCTTGCTCACTGGTGTCCATCCGGAACTCCTCCACTGTGGTCCACTGGCAGTCTTATCCTGTTTGATCCAGATAGTCCATCCAGCCCTGCTGCTAGCAAGACAAATAGGCACTCGTGCCACTCAGTACCCCTGAGCCACCTGTCTGCTCTGTCAGGGCCCCACGAGCCAGAGGTGTAAAAGAGGCATTCTTTATCGTGTCAGGCTCTTCTACCAGGTACTAGATGCAATTATTTTGGTTTGACTGTTAGCTGTAATGTTTTTTTTTAATGTATCAACAATGTGCAGTTTTGGGTTTATTTGTTTTTTTTGCCATTTGCAATTTTGAGACAAATATTTATTGAGTCAACAGAGTCTCATCTCCTTTATTTAACCCATATGCAGTAGTCTTACTGTACATTAACCTCTTGACAACTGCCCGCTGTCGTCAAGCGGTTAATCATAGGCATGCGCAGGGGGTGTGCCGAGTGTGTCTGGGCACACCCTAATGCACACCCCCTGTGCGCATTAGCATTAGCACTCTGCATGCTGGCAGGGAGATTGGAAAGATCTCCCACTGATCTCTGCCATAAGAGTGTGTATCTGCATGTGTGTGTGTGTGTTTGTATGTGTCTATACAGTATATATATATATATATATATATATATATATATATACACAGTGGAACCTTGGTTTACGAGTAACGCAGTTAACGAGCGTTTTGAAAGACGAGCAACTTTTTTTAAAAATTCTGACTCAGTTTGCAAGTGTTGTCTCGCAATACGAGCAGAATTCAAGCTAATTGGTGGTGCAGTACCGCATTTGGCCAGAGGTGCAGGGGCGCCAGGGACACTCGGAACGGTTCAGAGCCGTTCAGAGCCGTTCGGAAATACTCAGAACCACTCTGAAATACTCAGTTCCCGAGTGTTTCCGAGCCTTCCGAGGCTTTCCGAGTTCAGCCGAGCTGTCCCCGAATATTTCCGAGGCTCTCCGGCGCCCCTCACCTCTGGTCACATGTGGTATTGCATGTAATAGAAGTCAATGCAGAACAAATTATCTTTGTTTCCAAAGATAAATGGGGAAACTCGCTTTGATATGCGAATGCTTTGGATTATAAGTATTCTCCTGGAACGGATTATGCTCGTAATTCAAGGTTCCACTGTATACACACATACCGGTACTGTATAAAAGGAATTTACCCCCAACAGGTACCGGGGCTTTGACGGCAGCAAACAACAATAAAATGTTGTAGGTATAAAAATAGCTTTATTTGTTCATGGCACATCAGAGTAAAAACATGAATTGTGTACATGGAACTATAAAAGGGGCACAGAAGTGTACAGCAGGCTATACATAAATGATGTGTTACAAAAGCGCTTGGATGGTCTGATGCGTTTCGACCCCATCGGGTCTTCTTCAGAGGAAATGCATGCGCTGTAGGAAAATTTTGTATACATGAAACAACACTAACAATATGGTTACATATAGCTGTGACAAGAAGATACAATTTTACGTGATAAAGATTTTTGAACATAATTACCGAAAATATACATATAGCTGTGTTCTCTGGATTTGCAATTCTATGAGAAGCCTCCACCATCAGGTCCAACCATCAAACCCCCCAATCAGTAACCACAACCCCCCAAACACATAGAGGGGGAAGGCATGAGCAGCACCTGTGCGACTTACGATGGTCTACACTTGGGAGTAACCCCCACAGTTGATAGGGGGCGCGTGGACTGGCAGCGCCTGTGATCCAAACATCAAACAACAACATCAGTGAGAACATACCTAAGGAATTCCCAATAATTTTTTTTTAAAAAAGTTATAAAGTTATATAGATCAACAAATGAGGGGTTGTTGAAATAGACATTTTTCTTTTTAGATAATTATGGGATTCATCAATAGGTTAATAGATTTAAATTGTATCAAAATGAGAGTCTATATAGATCTTAATTTTTGACAGATATATAGGCATTTACGTTTAAGAGGAGGATGAAAAAGTGTATGTGTGTGTAAGAACGCATTAGGGTAAAGAAGGAAAAATGAATGGGAGAAATAAAAGGGGGAAGGGAGAGCAGGAGAAAGAGAGAGGAAGGGAGATGGGGAAAGCCAGTGGAAAAAGGGGAGGGGGGGGTAAGGTGGGAATAGGGAAGGGGGGAGGGGAAGGGAGGGGGACAAGGGGCAGGGAAGGGAAGAGCAGGTAACGGGTCTGAAAAAAGGGGGGGGGAAAGGGGGGGGGGTTCAGTGGGGAAATGGAGGGAAGGGGGAGGAGTAGGAGGAAGGGAAAGGGGAGAGGGAAGATGGGGGGAAAAAGGGGATAGAGGGGAAAAGGAAAGGGGCAGAAAAGAGACAGTGAGCAATGAAAGGAAAAGAGAAAAAAGAAAAAAGAAATAGGGATGAAAAGAAATGTTTATCTAGGTCTAGAGTAAAACAAGAAAAAAGAGAAAGAAAAAAGAAAGAACAAAGAATAGTCCAAGATGACAGAGAAGGGGGGAAAGGTCAATAAATAAAAGGGATGCTAAAAGGAGAGGATGTGTGGGAAGTGCAGTGAGTGAAACAGTGGCAAATAACTATTGGGAAGGAAAATAATGGGAGTAAAGTGTGATGGGGAAGTGATAGGGAAAGGAGAAAACAGTTTGTAAAAATTAGACCATGATAGGTGAAAGGGAATTCAGTTTGGAATTTACCTTCAAATGCCAAACTGGTGACCGTGCACAATGTGCAAACAAACCGTCTGGGATATTACTCCGAGGAGGATGATGTGGCTGTGTGAGAGATTGTAAATATATTACAATCAAGCTAATAGTGCAGAAGATTAATCTGATATGAGGGGTGATGATTAATACCTAGGTTCTTGGAGCCTCTTATGGGAGTGATGTTTCCTGCTGGAACTTGAGTGTCAAATGCTGATCCCCTGTGGGAGACCTGCGCTCTTTAAGAAGTAACGGTCTCTAATTTTTGATAGGTTGTTGATGCTGCACCACAGGTTCAGGCCGACCACCCCCACCCCACTCACCTGTGCAGAGGTGGTGCTGAGTATCAGCACTCCCGGTGTAGGTCACCCGGCATTCCGAAAAAGTGATTCCGGCTCTGCCGCCCCTCCAACGTAAAGCCGTGGCGTTGTGACGTCACACGCATGCGCGCGCTCCGGATGCGCACGCAGGCACGGGAACGGCACCCGGAGGGGTTCGGAATGACGCTGGGAGGGGGAGTGCGCGTCCCTGAGGGTAGGCCCTCTAGTGGTCGTGTATGTAAGCGCAGTTACACTGCGCTTGTCTCCCCCTGCCAGGAAGAAGCCAGCACTGCAACCGCCACCCCCCAATGGGGCGGGGGCGGCCGAACGAGCGGATCAGAAGTGGACCTGGAAGAGATGGACATGCAGGACATATTTACTCAGTGACAAGTTGATTTACAGGGCATTTAAGATATTCTATGCTGGCCCATGACTAGTAGGATCATTTTATTAGTTACGACATCTGTAACCACATATTTTAATTCATGCCATGATCAAAGAATGAAATTATTTGCTTTAAACACTGAGAGCTTATTGGCCCATGGTTAAGGAGTCCTTACGTTTGTTATTGCATCATTTTCTTTAATTGCCAAATTGCTTATGTCCTTCATACACCTCCTGTAGGGGATGCATGGAATAGAAATACATGTTTTGAATAAAACTTTATATAGACAAAATTAAAAACATAATGAGTACAAACCACATGGGGGGAAAAGGAAAGGGAGGAAAGAGAGAACAAAGCAGTTACAGTACATTATACTGAATGCGATACAATAAGCACAAAAATTATATGTGTATATGTCATGCCAACATTCCCAATACACAGATGGAACAGCAAAGTGTAGGCCAACCCTTCCCCTATTTTTAGTGTGTCCTGCCTGAGGAGAAACCAGAAAGAAAGGGGGCAAAGGAGATTGATTCATTAAGTCCAGGGGGTGATGTGGCCTGTAAATGGAAGATCCATTTTTGCTCGTTCTGGAGCAGGACCTTATTCCAGTCGCCTCCCCTTTCTGGTATTCGCACTTTGTAAAGTACAGTAAAAGTTACGTTAGGTACCTTATAGTTGTGTTCGTAGACAACATGTCTGCCAACTGGGAGATATCTATCTCCAATTTCCATACTGTACATATGTTTTGATATTCGCTGCCAGAGTTCCTGCTTGGTTTTGCCGATGTAATAGGCACCGCAATCGCACCCCATAAGGTAAACCACCCCACGGGTTTGGCAATTCGTGAAGTGCGAGGGCTTAAATATTTCACCATTGGGAAGGCGGAAGGATTTGGCTTTCTTTATGAGTGGACAGAAGGTACAATGGCCGCAGGGAAAAGATCCAGTGACGGAACATTGTTTAGATCTTTTTTGTTGATTTTTAAATTCGCTTTGGACAAGCGTATCTTTGAGAGAGGTGGCTCTTCTAAAGAAAGGACCGGAACACAGCATGTAATGCATAGGTGGAGGGAGTACATGACTGTGGCAGCAGTGGAGTTAACACAGAGGGGGAGTGTATATTAGTTAACCGAGGGGGAGGCACTAGGAGGGTCTTTATAAGTTCATCCCGCCCTGGGGGGAGTAACAGTTTTCCTGAAGAAAGTTCCCTGAAGAGCAGCATGGCTGACCTGGAGCGCCTGATGGAGCAGATGAGAGTAGAAGCAATGGTGAGAGGGGCAGCCTGGCTCCAGGACACCTTAGAGGAAGCAGTGAGGGGAACAGAGCCTGCATCTAGCAGGGGGGTAACGAGCGACACTAGGACTCGGCGGTCGCGGCCCCCAGAGAGGTTTTCCCCTGAACAGCGGCAGCCTGGGACTCACTCCGGTCCCTCAGCGGGCCCGCCGCCAAACAGAGTGGCAAGCGAACGGGAGGGACGGGGGAGAACCGAAGGTGGACCGAATGGCGGTCAGCGGGATGTAGCGGGAGCGGCGCAGCGGCCTAGCACAGCCAGAGTGGAGAGAAGCGTTAGCCCCGCCCCCAGAGTCAGGGAGTCGGATGTGCGCAGCGGTGCACGAGGAGAGATCCCTGGGCCTTCTGGTTCCACGGCAGGGGGTCGCAGTAGAAGCGAGAGAGGACGGCCGGGTAGAGCAGCGATAGTACCTGACGGCAGGACTGTGGTTCCCAACACCGGTCCGGGCAAGGTACAGCAAAAAACGACAGGCAGATGGGATACGTGGAGGCGGGGGTGTACGGCCGCGGTTTCCACGGCAACCTTGGTGTCCAGGCCGGGTGGGCATTCATCGGCTGAGGAGGAAGAAGGAGAGTGCATTGGGGAGGATGAGCGGTCCGGGTCAGAGGAAGAGGCGGCCCCCCCCCCCCCTCCAGGAGGACAACAGCGGTGGAGAACAGAAGTCCGGCTGATGAGGCTACGCCTGTGCAGCCTGGTGAGTCTAATGTCATGATTTCTGTTGCAGGTCTGCCGAGTAGTGGGGGGCTGGGGGTTGCAGGTGTGAGTGAAGCTGGCAGAGTGAATGACACAAACGGGGGGCCTCTGGCTTAGGGGGTTTTCTTGGCAGGCATAAAAGAGCTCTTACAGCGTTTTGAAGCGGCAGAAAAGGGTCGCACGGGCCCGGCGGCGGCATGGGTTCCGCCGGGGGTTGCAGGTGGAGCAGAAAAAAGTGGAGGGCCGGTGGTGCAGGCCGCAGTCGCATTGCCCAGCCCAGCGGTGACAGGGAGTGGGGCCGCGGAAGGGACGGAAAAATCAGCGGAGGCAGCTGGCAGGCAGGACATAACAAGGTTGGCTGACGCGGCAAAATGCGAGGTCTATGTTTGCTATGAGGGACCGTTAGGGTCGCACTTAAAACAAGTAGTGCGTGAAAAACTGTGAAAAGGTGAGTATGTGGAAATTTTTTCACTGCTACCATTGAAAAAATTTAATCTTGATAGAGTTAAGCCGCATGGCTCTAAGAAGGAGGATGAGGAGAAGAGGAGATATCGTTTGATCCCTAGAACGTTTGCTAACTGGTTGCAAGCGTTTGCGATTATGGCAAGTGTGATAGGGGAAAAACAACCCGAGCATTGTTCGGCACTGTTTTTGTTATCAAGATGCTATTTGGTGAGGCGTACAGAGTTTATGGGGGAACAGCATGGTTGAGGTATGACGAACAATTCTGACAACGGAGGGTGGTCAGGCCGGCTCCGCGTTGGGATCACAAGGACATCAGCCGCTGGATGAAATTGATGACGACGGTGGGCTCCCAATCAGTTTTTTCAGGGGGGGGGCGGTGGACCTTCGTCCCAGGGACATTCGGTCGGAAATAGAAAAGGGGTTTGTTGGCTATACAACACCGGGACATGCAGGTTGGAGTCGCATGTAAGGATAAACACGAGTGTTCAGGGCGGGGGGATCTCACCCCGGGTCCAGAGGTTCCAAGCAGGGAAAAGCACGTACAGGAGAGACTGCAAACAAAAGGGAGGACCCCAGTGAAGGTGGAAAGGATGCGACCGTTTCTAGGTAGGTATCCGGACAGGGCAGCAGCTCAATTGTTGGAGGTAGGTTTTTTCGGTTGGCTTTAAGATCCCATGCGAGTTGACGGTAATTCCACCGGTTCCACGCAATTTGCGGTCAGCAATGCAACATACGGATGTGTTTTGGAGAAACTAAGGAAGGAAGTTGCATTGGGGCGGATGGGTGGCCCATTTCCAGCGGCGCCATTTGACGATCTGGTGGTCTCGCAGCTGGGGGTGGTACAAAAAAAAAAAAAAAAAGGTACCAGGTAAATTTAGGCTAATTCATCACCTATCTTTCCCAAAAAGGGGGGTCAGTGATCGATGCTATAGATCAGGGGGCGTGCTCCGTGACCTATACTTCATTCGACGCGGCAGTGGGATGGGTCAGTCGTTACGGTTAGGGGGCCCTGATGGCGAAAGCGGATGTGGAATCTGCTTTCAGACTACTGCCGGTGCACCAGGATAGTTTTAGGCTACTAGGTTGTCATTGGAACAATGAATTCTACGTGGACAATTGCTTACCCATGGGCTGCTCAATATCGTGCGCAATATTTGAACACTTTAGCTCCATCGTGGAATGGGTTGTGCGGGATGTGTCGGGGGTGAATTCTGTTATTCAACACCCAGACGATTTTTCTTTGTATAGGTCCGGCGGCCTCCAGGATTTGTGTGGTGCTGTTAGCCACGCTGGAGCACATCGCAGATAGATTTGGCATTCCATTGGCTGCTGATAAGACGGAGGGACCGTGAACGGTCATCCAGTTTTTTGGGCATTGTCATAGATTCGGACGCAATGGAATGCAGGCTGCCGGACGATAAGCGGGAAGATCTGAAGAGAGAAATTGCAGGGCTTTTGGGTTTAAAGAAAGTGCAGTTAAGGACACTACAGTCAGTATTGGGCAAGCTGAATTTTGCACGCCGCATATTACCGATGGGGAGGGTGTTTAGTCGCAGGCTTGCGTCTAGCACGAGTGGAATAGAATCACCGTGACATTTCGTGCGATTAAGAGAAACGCACAGGGCAGATTTGAGAGTGTGGTATATGTTTTGGAAGCTTTTAACGGTAGGGCACTGTGGATGTCTGGTCCAGTCAGCAACTTTGACCTGGAACTATTCACGGATGCCGCAGGTTCCACAGGTTTTGGGGCAATTTTTCAGGGACAATGGAGTGCAGGACCATGGCTCCAAGCATGGGTGGAGGCAGGATTCACGAAGAATCTGGTGCTGCTGGAGTTGTTTCCGGTAGTGCTGGCAGTGGAGCTGTGGGGAACATCATTCAGGGATCTGAAGGTGCGTTTCCATGGGGACAATTTGGGGGTGGTGCAAGTTATCAATGGGATTACGGCATCATCCACGCCAGTGATCAGGTTATTGCAACACTTAGTATTGCGCTGTCTGCAGTTGAATGTTTTCATTCATGCGGTACACTTACCAGGGGTGGAAAATGTGATAGCTGATGCGTTGTATCACTTTCAGTGGGATAGGTTTCGGGAGTTGGCGCCGGAGCGGAGCAGCAAGGAGTACCTTGTCCCGAATGGCTGTGGGGGATAACATTGGCCTCATCGCGGGATGGATAAGGAAGTCGGTGAGTGGGTCTACATGGGCAGCGTACTCTAAAGACTGGTGCAAGTTTACCCAGTGAAGGGATCACAATTATGCCCGGTAGAAGCAGTTCGGGAATTTTTTAAAAGTTCGTTCAGAACGACCGGGCCCCTTTTTTTGGTACATTTAAGTGGTGAATTTTTATCTAGATTTCAATTTGCGGCAGTTTTTTACAAAATGCATACGGGGTTTGGGCCTGGATGAGAATGATTTCTCGTCCTATTCGTTTAGGATAGGAGCAGCTACGGAAGCAGTCAGAAACGGTATGCATGCACCGTTATGGGATCTCTGTTATGGGATCACTGTTATGGTATCTCTGTTATGGTATCTCTGTTATGGGATCACTGTTCTGGGATCTCTGTTATGGGATCACTGTTTTGGGATCTCTGTTATGGGATCACTGTTATGGGATCTCTGTTATGGGATCACTGTTCTGGGATCTCTGTTATGGGATCACTGTTTTGGGATCTCTGTTATGGGATCACTGTTATGGGATCTCTGTTATGGGATCTCTGTTATGGGATCTCTGTTATGGGATCTCTGTTATGGGATCTCGGTTATGGGATCACTGTTATGGGGATGTGGTAAAGAAGGTGGAATATAGGAGTTTTTTATTGTTCGGTTGTTTTTCTTTTCTTCTGTTTCAGATTCGTTGCTGAGGATGGTCTGGATCATGGGCCATTCTTACGTGTCCTGGGGGGCACGGAGAGGTGATGCACGTTTTTGAGGGTAGGCAATTGGGTTTCAGCAAACGGGAGGCATGTATCAAGTGGTTGGGGTTCCCTGGCATGTTGTGGGGAAGGTTGGTTGCTGAGGTTCATCGGTATGCACAACGAGATAGGCCGCCGGACGTATTAGTTATTCATTTAGGCGGCAATGACTTGTGCGTTAGGGCCATGGTAGACATTAAACGGGACATAAAGTAGGACGTTTGGCAGTTGAAGGAAGCTTTTCCTAAGATGGTGATTGTCTGGTCCGACATGGTGGCGCAGACATCATGGAGGATGGCTAGGTCGGTAGAAGGTGTGAACAGGGCACGGAGAAAAATAAACAGAGAAGGGAGCAAGTTTGTGATTAATAATGGTGGTTTAACGGTGAGACACCTTGAACTTGAGTTTGAAACCTGGAGGTATTTAAGGTCTGATGGGGTTCACTTGAACGAAGTGGGTATAGACTTGTGGGCTTTAGGTTTACAAGATGGCATACAGCGAGCACTTCGGGTGTGGAGGGGCACACAAGAATAAGGTTTTATTCTCGTGTGCTGTGGCGGGCGTTGGTCTGGGCAAGAGAAAAAAGATGGCAAAAAGTAAGAGTTTTTTTGGGAGCCAGCGTTGATATGGCTCATGATGGTGGTTCCCGGTTAATGGAGGTTAACCGGGAAGTGATAATGGGGCTCTGCGGTCATTGGTAGTCTCTGAGCCAGCTTGTCGGCTTGAGGCCTATGTGACAAATTTGATGGGACCGCAGGGTAAGTTTTTGTTATTGGACACTGATGATTATGAAGATATTGCTCAGACCAACGCTTGAGAAATTAGACAGGTTGTTTAACAGATGTTGTTGTTTTGCTGTTTTATGTTGGATATGTTTTATATCCATAGTGTTGATATTCTAAGGTATATTTGTTTAAATAAAATAGGCTGCTACGGCCTTTTATACTCCAATATCGGTGTGGTCTGAATTATTGGGGTAAGGGTTTTTAGTGGTGGCAGAAGGGCATGTTAATTACATCTGTTATCCTACAGTCAAGAAAGGACCGGAACACAGCATGTAATGCATAGGTGGAGGGAGTACATGACTGTGGCAGCAGTGGAGTTAACACAGAGGGGGAGTGTATATTAGTTAACCGAGGGGGAGGCACTAGGAGGGTCTTTATAAGTTCATCCCGCCCTGGGGGGAGTAACAGTTTTCCTGAAGAAAGTTCCCGCCCACCCTCCCTTATATTGGTAAAGTATTATTAGGATGTAGGGTATTGTATTGTTTCTTTTACAGGTGATGGTCGCAGATACGTCGTGGCAGGGGCGGGCGTTGGTCTGGGCAAGAGAAAAAAGATGGCAAAAAGTAAGAGTTTTTTTGGGAGCCAGCGTTGATATGGCTCATGATGGTGGTTCCCGGTTAATGGAGGTTAACCGGGAAGTGATAATGGGGCTCTGCGGTCATTGGTAGTCTCTGAGCCAGCTTGTCGGCTTGAGGCCTATGTGACAAATTTGATGGGACCGCAGGGTAAGTTTTTGTTATTGGACACTGATGATTATGAAGATATTGCTCAGACCAACGCTTGAGAAATTAGACAGGTTGTTTAACAGATGTTGTTGTTTTGCTGTTTTATGTTGGATATGTTTTATATCCATAGTGTTGATATTCTAAGGTATATTTGTTTAAATAAAATAGGCTGCTACGGCCTTTTATACTCCAATATCGGTGTGGTCTGAATTATTGGGGTAAGGGTTTTTAGTGGTGGCAGAAGGGCATGTTAATTACATCTGTTATCCTACAGTCAAGGTTATTGAGGGTTGTTTTGAAATGAATGTTTTTAATTTGGGGTCATCAGTTAAGATGCTCCAATGTTTCTGTAGTATATTTTTAATGATGACATGTTGGCGTGAAAAACGCATGATTATGCGAGTTAAATTTGAAGAGTCTGAAATTTTAGGTTTCTTCAGCAAGGTGGCTCGAAATTGTGCAAAGGCTTTATTATATGCTTTTTTTCAGACATGATCGGCTATATCCGCGTGACAGAAGGCGGTCCTGAAGGAGCCCAGCCTCCTCTTTGAAGAGTGTATCCGATGAGCAATTGCGGCGAAGGCGCAAGTATTGCCCATAGGGTATAGAATTCTTCAAGGGTATGGGGTGGAAGCTAGTAGCATCCAACACAGTGTTTCCAGCTGTAGTCTTTCGGAACAGGGTGGTGGTCAATTTGTTTTTGGATGTTTTTATTACCCGAATGTCCAAAAAGGTAACACTTTCACGGTTATAAGACATGGTGAACTTGTATTGTACTGTATATACACACACACACTGTATACACACATGCACACTCATGTCTGTTTGAGCTTTGGGGTGCAAACCCTAATGCAATAGGCTGCGCACACCTATGCAGTTAATGTACAGTAAGACTACTGTAGGTGGCAGCAGAATAGCTCCCCTGTGTGAATCGCTGTACAGCAGGTGCTTTAAGAGATATAGGGGGGCGCGCATGCCCACCGCATCACTTAGGAGATGATGCGTGCGCCCAGTTTATTTGTGTAAACAAACAAATCCCCGTTCTATCAGGGGTGAGGAGACAGATCTGTTGTTCGGTCTCCTCCCCCAGTCAGTCCCACCCCCCACAGTTAGAGCACATACTAAGGGAACACATTTAACCCCTTGATCGCCCCCAGTGACATTTATACAGTAATCAGTGGCTATTAGGGATTATGGGATGCCCAACTTGAAAAATATCCAACAAAGCCAGGGACAATGTCCTCCCTATTTACAGCTTTGACTCCTTCCTCTTGCACAAACTTTGTTCCTTTGCACAGCTCCGCTGGGTTCATTCCTTGGGGAACAAACAGTCTTTTTGGTTAGTTCAGCAACAGCCCATTACAGGTTTGGATCCTGCAACTCCTTCTGCTTCCCGGTAGGCACTGATCCCAGCTCCACTTCTGCAGAAATGCTAGCCCACCTGGCTGCCATTTCACCAACCCACCTGGCTGCTTCTTCTTCCCAGTCTACCCAACTGACACACACCGGAGTCTTCCCAAGGCAAGGTTAGATGAAGACTTATGCCGCGTACACACGAGCGGATTTTCCGGCATACTTGGTCCGGCGGACCAGAGTCTGCCAGACAATCCGACCGTGTGTAGGCTTTGGCGGACTTTTCCGGCGGACTTTTTCCCAAAAGCCCGCCGGACCTAGATTTGAAACATGTTTTAAATCTTTCCGTCGGACTCAGTTTCTGGCGGAAAGTCCGCTCGTCTGTGTGCTGGTCCGACGGAAAGCCCGCTTGTCTGTATGCTGGTCCAACGGACCAGATACAACGCAAGGGCAGGGTATTGCATTTCGCGCTCGCTGCAATAGGAAAAACAGATTTTCCTATTGTGGCGAGCGTGGGGCATACCAGGCCCTTAGGTCTGGTATGGATTATAAAGGGAAGCCCCTACGCCGAAAAAGCGGCATGGGGTCCCCCCTAAAATCCATACCAGACCTCGATCCGAGCACGCAGCCCGGCCGGTCAGGAAAGGGGGTGGGGACGAGCGAGCGCCCCCCCCTCCTGAACCGTACCAGGCCGCATGCCCTCAACATGGGGGTGGGTACTTTGGGGGAGGGGGCACCCTGCTGGGCCCCCCCATCCCACAGCACCTTGTCCCCATGTTGATGAGGACAAGGGCCCCTTCCCGACAACCCTGGCCGTTGGTTTTGGGGTCTGCCGGTCAGGAAAGGGGGTGGGGACGAGCGAGCGCCCCCCCCTGAACCGTACCAGGCCGCATGCCCTCAACATGGGGGTGGGTGCTTTGGGGGAGGGGGCACCCTGCGGGGCCCCCCCATCCCACAGCACCTTGTCCCCATGTTGATGAGGACAAGGGCCCCTTCCCGACAACCCTCGCCGTTGGTTGTCGGGGTCTGCGGGCGGGGGGCTTATCGGAATCCGGGAGCCCCCTATAATAAGAGGGCCCCCAGATCCCGCCCCCCCACCCTATGTGAATCAGTATGGGGTACATGGTCCCCCTACCCATTCACCTAGGGAAAAAGTGTCAATAATAAAACACACTACACAGGTTTTTAAAATAATTTATTAAACAGCTCGGGGGGGTCTTCCTCCGGCTTCGGGGGTCTTCTTCCGGCTTCGGGGGTCCCTCCGGTTCCTCTTCTCCCGGCGTCCGGTTGGTTCTTCTCCGCTCTCTCCGGCCTCTTCTCCCGGTGTCCTAGTTCTTTGGCCGGCTCCTCCGCTGTCTTCAGGCCGCTCTTTTGCCAGCAGAGGTCCGGACTACTGGGCTTCTTGTCTTCTTCCCTCTTCTCTTCTCCAGATGTTGACACAACGCTCTCTCCGGCTGGACTGCTCTCTGAGGGCTCCGTTGTGACTTATATAGGCAGAGACCCCACCCCCTTATGATGTCACAGTCCCTGGGCATGCTGGGACTGGGACGTTTTAGGGGGCGTGGTCACCGGCTTCCCTTTATAATCTATACTAAACCTAAGGGACTGGTATGACCCGTGACGGGGCTCGTAAGGTGTCAATCTCGCCGATAAAAGCGGCAAGATTGACTTCCTTTTCTAGTCCCGTCGCACATGAGTCACGTTCAAAATTAACGGACTTGTCCATGTGTGGGCAAGTCCGTTCATTCTGAAAGTCAGCCGTAACTCCGGCGAAAGTCCGTCGGAAAGACGGGCGGACTTAGCCCGCCGGAAAGTCCGGTCGTGTGTGGGCAAGTCCGTCCGTTTTAAGGTCTGGCGCACCTGGCGGACAAAGTGTGCCGAACCAAGTATGCCAGAAAGTCCAATCGTGTGTACGCGGCATTAAGCACACCACTGTCTTCAAGAGAAACCTGCTATAGCTGGCAGTCTCTACCCTTGTCTGTCCCTGCACAACTATTCACTCTGTCTCACTTTGCTCCTGCTGCCGCTCCGGAAAGTGTTCCTCCAACTGCCTCCTATGGTCCTTATTCCAGGCCAGCCTACCGAGCTCCAGCCCAAGGTAACACCCCCCCCAGCGGGGTCCCTCAAGGGCCACGACAGACTCCCTTATGCGCCTTTCACACAGACGGCTATTCTGCCGCAGTTAAAAGCATGTTTTGTTTTCTGTGAATTTCAAGACACCATGCACTGCGATCAGCTGCATTTGTACAGTGCGATTAGCTGTGGTTGCGTTTAGCTGCGGTTTGCCATTTCCATAGCAACCTGACAGGGTACCGACTCATATTGAACGGGGATCCCACTTGGATCCCCACCAATACCAGGCACTGTGTTTGGTATGAATCTTGAGGGGGAACTCCACGCCAAATTTAAAATAAAAAACCAGCACGGGTTCCCCTTCAAGAGCATACCGGGCCCTTTGGTCTGGTATGGATTTTAAAGGTACCCCTAAGCCAAAAATGGCGTGGGGGTCCCACTCAAAATCCATACCAGACCCTTATCCGAGCACGCAGCCCGGTCGGTCAGGAAAGGGGGTGGGGACGAGCGAGCGCCCCCCCTCCTGAACCGTACCAGGTCGCATGCCCTCAACATGGAGGGGTTGGTGCTTTGGGGCAAGGGGACGCCCTGCGGGCCCCCCCCACCCCCAAAGCACCTCGTCTCCATGTTGATGAGGACAAGGGCCTCTTCCTGACAACCCTGGCCTTTGGTTGTCGGGGTCTGCTGGCGGGGGGCTTATCGAAATCCGGGAGCCCCCTTTAATAAGAGGGTCCCCAGATCCTGGCCCCCCACCCTATGTGAATGAGTATGGGGTACATCGTACCCCTACCCATTCACCTGGGGAAAAAAGTGTCAATAAAAAACACACTACACAGGTTTTAAAAGTAATTTATTAGGCAGCTCTGGGGGTCTTCTTCCGACTTCGGGGGTCTTCTTCCAACTTCGGGGGTCTCTCAGGCCTCTTCTCCCTCTCTCCGGTGTCGTCTCCGCGCTCTCTGGTTCTTCTCCGATGCCTTCTTACTTCTGCCGGGCTCCTCCGCTATCTTCTGCTCTTTTGCCACTCTTTTGCTAGTGGAGGAGTCCGGTCTTCTGAGATGTGTTCTTCCCTCTTCTCTTCCTGAGATGTTGACACGATGCTCCCTCTCGCTGTAATGCCGTGAGCGAGGTCCGCAACTAATTATATAGGCATGGGGCGTGGCCACCGGGAGATGTCACCCGGTGACCCCGCCCCCTTATGACGTCACAGTCCCGGGGCATGATGGGACTGTGATGACATAAGGGGCGGGGTCACCGGGTGAAATCACCCAGTGGCCACGCCCCATGCCTATATAATTGGTTGCGGACCTCGCTCACGCGTTACAGCTAGAGGGAGCGTCATGTCAACATTTCAGGAAGAGAAGAGGGAAGAAGACGTCTCAGAAGGCCGGGCTCCTCCGCTAGCAAAAGAGCGGCAAAAGAGCAGAAGATAGCGGAGGAGCACGGCAGAAGGAATAAGACACCGGAGAAGAACCAGGGAGCGTGGAGACGACACCGAGTCGGAAGAAGACCCCCAAAGTCGGAAGAAGACCCCCGGAGCTGCCTAATAAATTACTTTTAAAACCTGTGTAGTGTGTTTTTTTTATTGACACTTTTTTCCCCAGGTGAATGGGTAGGGGTACGATGTACCCCATACTCATTCACATAGGGTGGGGGGCCGGGATCTGGGGGCCCTCTTATTAAAGGGGGCTCCCGGATTCTGATAAGCCCCCCCGCCCGCAGACCCTGACAACCAACGGCCAGGGTTGTCGGGAAGAGGCCCTTGTCCTCATCAACATGGGGATGAGGTGCTTTGGGGTGGGGGGGCCTGCAGCACCAACCCCCCCATGTTGAGGGCATGCGGCCTGGTACGGTTCGGGGGGGTGCTAGCTCTTCCCCACCCCCTTTCCTGACCGACTGGACTGCGTGCTCGGATAAGGGTCGGGTATGGATTTTGGGGGGACCCCCACGCCGTTTTTTCGGCGTAGGGGGTGCCCCTTAAAATCCATACCAGACCGAAGGGCCTGGTATGCCCTTGGAGGGGAACCCATGCCATTTTTTAATTTAAAATTTGGCGTGGAGTTCCCCCTCAAGATTCATACCAAACAGTGCCTGGCATTGGCGGGGATCCAAGTCGGATCCACATGCTTGTCGCTCATTGGGAAAGGAAAAGCTAAATGCAGCTAAAGCGCAGCTAAACGCAGTGTGCGAATGGGGCCATAGGAAAGCATTGTGTGCATTTAGCTGCGGTAGAAAACGCAGCTAAAAGCACAATTCTATCCATCCGTGTGAAAGGGGCCTTAGCACTGCTTCTCCATCTTCCACCTAACTCCCCCACTGGCATGGCTCATGGCTATTTAAAGGCTCCTTAGCTCCCTGCAAGTCCCCCTTCCTGGGGATTGGCTAAGGGTGCCTAAATATGCAAGGCAATCACTCCTAGCCTCCGCCCACTAATTTCTAGAATATTCTTCAACATTCTACAACCAGGGGGAGGCACCAGAGAGCTGCCATCATCCGGCCCTAACCTCTAATAACCCCTGACCCAGATTCCATGACTCAGGTTTATCCCCGGGCCAGACTAAATTTGCGTGTATTACAGCTAGTAGCACACTAGAGGGTGCTACACCAATATTTGAAAATAATCAGGAGGGGTGCCTTAAAGGAATCAAGTAGTAAAATGCAGCACGCATAGCGTGCCACCTTCCAGACACCTGTAGGGGTGACCAATAAAGTGGGTGTCACGTCACAGCCATATGACTTGTAGTGTGGCACTTTTACTCCTTTGCTTTGCTATGTTTTAGACATAATAGGGTCAGGGGGTACTTTGAGAAAAAAAGTTGGAATAAAATAAGCCCATCATTTGTGTCAGTTATAGCAATATTAACAACCATCATTAATGTCCGTGGAAGCAATAAAAATGCCCAGCATTAGTGTCAATGGAGGCAGTAATATCCTCCAGCGCTGGTGTCAGTGGAGACAATAATAACCCTCAGCACTGGTGTCAGTGGCTGCAAAAATAATAACCAACTATGGAGTTGTGTCAGTGGAGGCAATAATAACCCCAGCATTTGTGTCAGTGGCTGGAATAGGAAAGCATGGCACTGGTGTCAGTGGACAAAATAATCGCTAGTGTGTAGTTGTTTTACTTGACTGAGCACAACTGCCCTGCTGCTGTGTCCGTCAGACCTCAAGTGGGATATGCTGCTTTACTGTCGGGTAAAGGTCACTCCGGCTGATAGTACTGGCATTTTTTCAGTGTTTGATCACTGAGATCAGTCTGGTACTCAGCACCCCACTTCCACTCTGGGAAGTGCCAAGTATACTGGATCCTGTAGGACAGCCCACATGACACAGACATTGCAAGGGAGTGTCCAGTCGAGTCTTCAAAGCTGGAGTGGGCACATAGCATATTTGTAATGGAGGGGGCCAAGAGTATGCAAGAGTGGCGAGGAATGGTGGAGTGTTAAGAGTGTGGGAGGCTGCAGAGTGTTAAGTGGTGAGAGCAGGGGTAGGTGAATGGGCATGTGACAGAGTAGCAGTGGGGGGGCTGTGTTTTGAAAGCAGGGAGTTCAGCTGAGTGAGTGGGAGGAGACTGAGGATACACTTTCAAACCTATAAAGTTGCCCAAACATGCGTAGTAAAAAAATCAAATGTCAATATTGGGAGCACCAGTCCATCAATTAAATACTACCGTACTCAACACACTCACGTGGGATCTGGGGTTAGCATGTGCAGGATTTTTCCCATTGTACTGAACTGATCATCAGAGGGCAGCGCATGCATGGGCAATACTAAATAAACTCTTGATTGATGACACAATTGCAGACACAGTCCCATTTTTATTCCCCATATTGGCAGAAACCTTTTTACACACAGAAACCAACAGCCATTTTCATGATGCCCAAATTCATAATACAGTAAAACCTTGGTTTGAGAGTAACTTGGTAGAGACTAGCAAATTTTTCAAATAAATTTTGACTTGATATACAAGTAGCGTCATGTCACTGAGTATAACAGAGTATAAAAGAGAAGAGAGTCACCTCTAAGTGTAGCGATGTGGTTACATTTAATGAAGGTACAACATTTAGCAGCTCACATGGTTGATGATTAAAAGAGGCACATCTAAGTATGCAGGCATCCAGGGTAAAGCGGTCCACATAAACCATCCTCCTCACTGCCATCGACGTCAACACTTGTCACCCTGCGCTTCACAAACGGTTCAAGTCTCGCTTTCAGATCGCTCTACTGCAGTGTAGTCTTCCCGGTCACGACTGCAGACTGACAGCGGAGGATGGTCTAGGTGGGCAGCTTTACCCCAGGTGCTTGCATACTTGCATACTTAGATGTGCTTCTTTTAATCATCAACCATGTGAGTTGCTAAATGTTGTACCTTCATTAAATGTAACCATATTGCTACACTGTAGCTCCTGATGGATTTTGCTTCTAATTCCCTATGTGGAGACTTCCATTTGTGGATGGATATTTTATGGTTTCACATTGCTATAATCTTTTTATATATACTATAACCTGAAGGACCTATGCATACATGGTTGTGGAAAAAATCATTTGAGTTTCCATGACCAGTGCAAATAAGATGCACACCTTTTCTCTTATATGGCTGCCGCCATCTATCATACCCCAACTTTAAGTCCCCATTATCCTTAACTACATTGATGACACAACACCTTGTTGGAGTAAAACTGGCCATAGCAGCCTTTTATTAACCAATATAAAACTATATAAAATATATATAAATATATATATAAATCTGTAACCTTTTAAACGTAACAATATCAACTGTCAGTTTCTCCTCCTGGTGGTCAATGACGGCACTTCCCAACGTAAATTCTGTTCCACATCTACACTGCGGGCCTTCTATCATAAAAGGCCTATGGCCGTGATAACATCAGCCCAAAGACAACTCGTTACCCGCAGTGTCACCATTACCATCTTCAGCTAATCAGTGTTAACTGTACACACCAATAGGGGCCCATAACCGTTGAGTCCCCCCACACTTCCATCTCCTGGGTTAGTTACCACCATCAAAGACCACCACCACCGCCATCCATCTGCTGCCACGACGTAATCCTTCATACCACCTGTAAATAAACATTAACCAATATACACAAAACACATATTCAGGGAGGGTGGGTGGGAAACTTCCTCCTCACTGTAATTCTCCCCACAATGATGCCCGGGAGACCCCTCCTGACCCTTAAATAACCTAAACCCCTCCCATTAAAACATTAACTTTTACCCAATCCCCTGCTTACAAATCTAAAACAACCTTTATTTTAACCCCTGCTGTACCCTTATCTCCCTGTCATGCCGGCCCTCTGCTAGTTTCATTCTATTCCACCTGCTCCAGGCCTCCCTTGACCAGTGCAAATAAGATGCACACCTTTTCTCTTATATGGCTGCCGCCATCTATCATACCCCAACTTTAAGTCCCCATTATCCTTAACTACATTGATGACACAACACCTTGTTGGAGTAAAACTGGCCATAGCAGCCTTTTATTAACCAATATAAAACTATATAAAATATATATAAATATATATATAAATCTGTAACCTTTTAAACGTAACAATATCAACTGTCAGTTTCTCCTCCTGGTGGTCAATGACGGCACTTCCCAACGTAAATTCTGTTCCACATCTACACTGCGGGCCTTCTATCATAAAAGGCCTATGGCCGTGATAACATCAGCCCAAAGACAACTCGTTACCCGCAGTGTCACCATTACCATCTTCAGCTAATCAGTGTTAACTGTACACACCAATAGGGGCCCATAACCGTTGAGTCCCCCCACACTTCCATCTCCTGGGTTAGTTACCACCATCAAAGACCACCACCACCGCCAACGCTAACAAGGGTGACCCCCCTTACCCTTGGGAGCTCCTCCACACACGCAGTGCCCTCCGAATCCCTTCCTCCAAACCCATGGACCAAAGGTCAATACCCACTTCCGACAGGTGCACTCCGTCCCTTCTCAAATATAGCCCCACATCCTTCTCCAACTCCCTGTGGCGAACTACCAAACCTCCATTTCGTATGACAAACTGGCCCACCCTTTTGTTCACTTTAATCCTGGTTTTGTTTAGCCGGTCCACCGACCTGGCCAATCTCCAATTTGTCCTGGCCACAATATCGGACCAAACAATCACCATCTCAGGGAAGGAAGTTCTCAGACGTAAGAAATCGATCTTAACGTCCTTTATGAGCTCCCGGCTGGGACGCCCACCCAGGTCGTTGCCTCCAACATGAAGCACCAACACGTTGGGTGGCCTGTCCAGGCGTGCAAAATGCTGTATTTCAGGCAAAACCCTAGCCCATTGCATCCCTGGCCTGCCCACCCAACGTACACAAGCATCCTCCCTGGGAATCCCCAACTGTCTCCCCTTAGGTCTCATATCTGCCCGTTTTGCCCCCCAAAACACATAAGAGTGGCCCAATATCCATACGAGACCCCTCTTGATTCCACCTAAAAGAAAAGAGAAAAAACCACAGATAACCAAAATCAAATAACACACACCATAATCAATCCCCTGCCACAAAACAAATTCTCGACCTCCCCAAAAAACATCGGTGATCCGCCCTTCTACTCCACCACCAAGTGTGGCCGCACATATGTACTGAATCTCCTAGACTCCCAACGGCCAATGCGCTTAACAGCCGCTTCGTCCAACCCACATCGAGCCGCCTCTGTGGCCGCTCCAATGCGGAAGGAGTGCGAAGCATACTGCGTAGAATCCAAACCCCCCGCTTTCAAGCATTTCCTGAAAACAGCCACAAACTGAAATTTTGTTAAAGGAGACCCGTCATTGTGGATCAACAAAGTCCCTTCCCTCACCGGGCGGCATCCCAAAAATTCCCTCATAACGCTCACCGGGCATACCAAAGGATCCTGCATATGGTATAGTTGCACTTTAACCCCTTTTCCAATCTGATCCGTTTTTGACCGTCTCAACCATACCTCCAAGCTAACTCCCGTGACCTTCACATCCTGTACCCCCAAGCCCCCCGAAACCTTCCTAGAAGGGCTAACCAGTTCACTTATCCGAAAGGCACCAAAAAAGGCCAGCGAAAAAGCTGTCCGGAATAGCAATGCCTCGTAAGCCGACGCGCATACTTTGCCCAACTGATCAGATAGAACTCGCAGGTTGCTAAAAGTCAATGGCCTCCTAGTATCCTTGCGTTTTTGCGACCGCCGATAGCCCTTCATCACTTGTCTCACCCAAAATTCTTTTGTGAAATCTGTCCCCCCTTGCAACTTGAACAAGAATGCCAAACCGGCGAGCTTGCGGTCCATCATCGAAACCGACACCCCTTGCTCCAGATTCCTGGAGACAAAGTAGACCACTAGCAACCTCACGTCTTCACATCCAGGGTCCACTCCCACTTGTTTGACAAGCTCAAACCATTCTGCCCACACTTTTTCATAAGCCCCCCAGGTGGATACACTCACCGAGCCCTTTATCCACCGAGTGAGGGTTCCAAAACGATCGACCACAGCCCTCGGGGACACCGAACCCCTTGTTGGTCTGCCGACGGAGCCAAGTCCCGGAATTTGTCCCACTGGAAACGAGACAAGGCGTCAGCCAACTTGTTATCCACCCCCGGAAGATGTACCGCATACAAAAAGATATTCATCTGTAAGCAGCGCAGCACCAAGTGCCGCAACAGCCGAACTACCGGTGGCGATGAAGCCGAAATGCGGTTAATCACCTGCACCACCCCCAAATTGTCGCAGTTCAAGCGGATCTTCAAATCCCTGAACAACTCACCCCAAATTTCGACTGCCAGCACCACCGGAAACAGCTCCAGCAGCACCAGGTTTTTGCAAAATCCCGCTTCCTGCCATTCCTTCGGCCAGGGTTCAGCACTCCAATGCCCCTGGTAAAACGCCCCGTAACCCGAAGACCCGGCTGCGTCCGTGAACAGTTGCAAATCGCAATTGCTCAGCGGCCCCGCCAAACACAGCGATTTACCATTGTATGTGGACAAAAAGGTGTCCCACACCCTCAGATCGGCCCGATGTTCACGGGTCATCCGGATAAAATGATGAGGGGACCTGATACCTGCTGTAGCTGCCGACAGCCGTCGGCAGAAAACCCTGCCCATAGGAATTATGCGGCATGCAAAATTAAGCTTGCCCAGCAATGACTGCAGGCCTCTAAGCTGAATCTTACGCAACGCCACAGTCGCCCGAATCTCCCTTCTCAAAGACACCAATTTGTCCTCCGGCAATCGACATTCCATTGCCTCGGAGTCAATGACTATACCCAAGAAGCTAAGCACTGTGGTCGGGCCCTCTGTTTTATCCTGTGCCAACGGGATACCAAAAATACCAGCCATGTGTTGCAATGTGGCTAACAGCACAGCACACGTCTTGGATGCTGGGGGGCCAACGCATAGGAAATCATCCAGGTAATGAATTACCGAATTCAAACCTGAAACATCCCGAACCGCCCACTCAACAAATGAGCTAAAAGTTTCAAACAATGCGCACGAAATCGAACAACCCATAGGCAAGCAGCGATCGACATAAAACCTACCCTGCCAGCAACACCCCAACAACCAACAGCTGTCTGGATGTACCGGGAGGAGGCGAAAGGCCGATTCGATATCCGCTTTTGCCATAAGCGCTCCCTTCCCACAACGGCGCACCCAACCCACCGCTGCATCGAAGGATGTGTAAGAAACCGTGCATGCATCAGGGTCGATCGCATCATTGACCGATCCGCCCCTGGGGAATGATAGATGATGTATAAGTCTAAACTTATTCGGTTCTTTCTTGGGGACCACCCCGAGCGGAGATACCACCAAATTCGGCATCGGCCGCTCCTGAAATGGCCCGGCCATGCGGCCCAATGCCACTTCTTTCCCCAATTTTTCTTCAACCACACTAGGGTGAATCAGTGCTGAGCGTAAATTCTTCGCCACCGGCGGGATAACCGTCAATGAACTAGGGATTCTAAAACCCTCCAGGAACCCTTCCCTCAAAAGCCGAGCGGCCACCTGGTCTGGGTACCTACTTAGGAAAGGCTCCATCCTTTCCACCCTCACTGGTGTCTTCCCTTTTGTTACCCACTTCTCCTGGGCGACTTTTCCCTTTTTTAAAACAGCGGGATCCTGGGTGAGATCCTCCGCAGCTGGAGCATTCGTGCTTAAAACGACAGGCACCCCCAAATTTACACGTCCCGTCATTGAATTGCCAACAGACGCCCCACTTTTTTGCGGCCGGCTGTCCGGGTGAAGAACCGCCGGCCCCCCCTGGAAAAAACTGATTCGGGGCCCGAGCTGAGGACATAAGCTTCATCCAGAGGCTAATGTCCTTGTGGTCCCAGCGAAGGGAGGGGCGCACCGCCCTCCGTTGCCGGAACTGCTCGTCATACCTGAGCCACGCTGTACCCCCATAAACTCTGTATGCCTCCCCAATGGCGTCCAAGTAGCAAAAGAGCGCCGAACAATGTTCGGGGTTCCTTTCACCGATTACACTCGCCAGAATCGCGAATGCTTGCAGCCAATTAGAAAACGTGCGCGGAATTAACCGATACCGCCGTTTTTCTTCATCCTCCTTCTTACTGTCATCCGGCTTAACCCTGTCCAGGTTAAACTTTTCCAAAGGGAGAAGGGAAAAATTTCCACATACTCCCCTTTCACAATTTTTTCCCGCACTTCCGACTTCAAATGTGCCCCAAGCGGCCCTTCGAAGCATACGTAAACCTCGCATTTTGCAGCATCCGCAATGCGAACCACGTCCGTCCTTTTCTCCCCTTCACTTGCAGCCACCACAGTCGTGGCCGGCGCGGACCCCACCGTGGGCACCGACCCCGAGGGGGCTGTCACACCCGCATCAGCCGTAGGGGGCACCTCCCCCCCCACCTGCAATGCTGCACTTGGAGGGACCCACACCGCGGTCTGCGGCGCCTGTCCCTCCCTACCCGACCCAAACTTCTGGATTAAATCCCGCAAACCCCCTAATAAAGCCTGCAACTGCCCGTCCGTGCCCCCAGCAGAAGGTCCCGGGCCCACTGGCATTGTACTGGCTGCCAAAAACGCCCCAGATTGCGGCCCACCCGATATGGTACCAGTCCCCCCCACATCAACCGCCCCCAATAACCCCTGTAAGGCATTTGTAAGTGTGTAAGAAGCAACAGAACGTGACTTACCGGGCTGACCAGGGGTTGTCCCCGCCGCCGCTGCTCCCGAATCCGATGGCGCCGGACGCACCTGCACTTCATCCTCCTCGGACCTGCTTAGTTCTCCCTTGGACCGGTCACCGGGCTCCTGCAGGGGCTCCGAGTCATCCAGCCCCGGGGAAGAGGGCCTGAATGCTGCCGTCTCCTGACCTCGGCGACCACGCCTCCCGACGCTGGCTCCTCCCACCGCTGACACTATCTTCCTCACAGGCGTCCTGGAGACCTGACTGCTGGGCCGCCCACTCCTCCTGGAAGGGGTAACGCTCCGGACTTCCGAGCCGCCAGCCGGGGATGGGGAAAGCCCGGCGGCCGTTGACGTCATCCTCCCGTGCTGAGACCTCCCCCTGGCTGCGTCCACAACACAGGGAGCGTCCGTCCGTTCACGTTGCCCACGTCGAGTGGGCGGGGGGGAAACGCTGGGTCCTGCCGACACCCCGCCCACTGAGCTCCGCCGCTGCCGAGGATTCCGCCCGGGAACCACACCGGCCGAAACAGGGTGTCGTTTCGCCGGTGGTCCCGACGGGTCCCGCTCTGGGGGGCTCCTAACGTGGCGTGCAGCTCTGGGGGAGGCTTCTGGTGAAAAACGCTCCGGAGGCCGAGACCTCCGGGCGCGTGGAAGATCCTGCCCCCTCACCTCCTCTCCAGCTTGAGGTCCGAGGAGCCTAGCCACTTGGCTGTGCAGCCATCCAGGGCCGTGTGTGGTCGCCGCCGCCCGCAGCTGGGCTAATAAACTGTCCACATCCGCCATTGCCCTATTGCTCAGGGATATAAACTTCCTCCTCACTGTAATTCTCCCCACAATGATGCCCGGGAGACCCCTCCTGACCCTTAAATAACCTAAACCCCTCCCATTAAAACATTAACTTTTACCCAATCCCCTGCTTACAAATCTAAAACAACCTTTATTTTAACCCCTGCTGTACCCTTATCTCCCTGTCATGCCGGCCCTCTGCTAGTTTCATTCTATTCCACCTGCTCCAGGCCTCCCTTTATATCTTATGGGGAAGTTCACTTTGATTTACAAGTTCTTTGGATTACAAGCATGTTTCTGGAATGAATTATGCTTGCAATCCAAGGTTTTACTGTATTAGAATATATTTATTTAAATCCATCCATATTATTTCTAAATGTAAATGCCTAAAACTAGTCAGCCTACTATATTAGGACTTTCAACATACATACTGTATAACAGACTGAACCTAAAGGGGAAACTAAAATTCCTTCTTCCAGTGTTCTTCTTATTCTAAGTTTATAAGAATTGTGTGTGTATATATACAGTTGTGCTCATAAGTTTGCATACCCTGGGCAGAATTTATGATTTCTTGGCCATTTTTCAGAGAATATGAATAACACAAACTTTTCTTTCACTCATGGTTAGTGTTTGGCTGAAGACATTTATTATCAATCAACTGTGTTTACTCTATTTAAATCATAATGAAACTACCCAAATGACCCTGATCAAAAGTTTACATACCCTGTTGATTTTGGCCTGATAACATGCACACAAGTTGACACAAAGGGGTTTGAATGGCTATTAAAGGTAACCATCCTCACCTGTGATCTGTTTGCTTGTAATTAGTGTGTGTGTATAAAAGGCCAATGAGTTTCTGGACTCCTGATAGACCCTTGCATCTTTCATCCAGTGACACTGATGTTTCTGGATTCTGAGTCATGGGGAAAGAAAAAGAATTGTCAAAGGATCTGTGGGAAAATGTAGTTTAACTGTATAAAACAGGAAATGGATATTAAAAGATATCCAAGGAATTGAGAATGCCAATCAGCAGTGTTCAAACTCTAATCAAGAAGTGGAAAATGAGGGGTTCTTTTGAAACCAAACCACGGTCAGGTAGACCAACTAAAATTTCAGCCACAATTGTCAGGAAAATTGTTCATGATGCAATGAAAAACCCACAAATAACTTCAGGTGAAATACAGGACTCTCTGAAAACATGTGGTGTGGCTGTTTCAAGATGCACAATAAGGAGGCACTTGAAGAAAGATTGGCTGCATGATTGAGTCACCAAAAGAAAGCCATTACTACGCAAATGCCACAAAGTATCCCGCTTATAATACGCCAAACAGCACAGAGACAAGCCTCAAACCTTCTGGCACAAGGTCATTTGGAGTGATCCGACCAAAATTGAGCTTTTTGGCCACAACCATAAACGCTACATTTGGAGAGGAGTCAACAAGGCCTATGATGAAAGTTACGGAGGTGGATTGCTGATGTTTTTGGGATGTGTGAGCTACAAAGGCACAGGAAATTTGGTCAAAATTGATGGCAAGATGAATGCAGTATGTTATTAACATTTGCATTTATAGTTACATAGTAGGGGAGGTTGAAAAAAGACACACGTCCATCAAGTCCAACCTATGTGTGTGATTATATGTCAGTATTACATTGATATCCCTGTATGTTGCGGTCGTTCAGGTGCTTATCTAATAGTTTCTTGAAACTATCAATGCTCACCGTTGAGACCACCGCCTGTGGAAGGGAATTCCACATCCTTGCCGCTCTTACAGTAAAGAACTCTCTACGTAGTTTAAGGTTAAACCTCTTTTCTTCTAATTTTAATGAGTGGCTACGAGTCTTGTTAAACTCCCTTCTGCGAAAAAGCTTTATCCCTGTTGTGGGGTCACCAGTATGGTATTTGTAATTTGAAATCATATCCTCTCTCAAGCGTCTCTTCTCCAGAGAGAATAAGTTAAGTGCTCACAATCTTTCTTCATAACTAATATCCTCCAGAACCTTTATTAGCTTTGTTGCCCTTATTTGTACTCTCTCCATTTCCAGTACATCCTTCCTAAGGACTGGTGCCCAGAACTGGGCAGCATACTCTAGGTGCAGCCGGACCAGAGTCTTGTAGAGCGGGAGACTTATCGTTTTGTCTCTGGAGTTGATCCCCTTTTTAATGCATGCCAATATTCTGTTTGCTTTGTGAGCAGCAACTTGGCATTGCATGCCATTGCTGAGCCTATCATCTACTAGGACACCCAGGTCCTTTTCCATCCTAGATTCCCCCAGAGGTTCTCCCCCCAGTGTATAGATTGCATTCATATTTTTGCCACTCAAATGCATTATTTTACATTTTTCTACATTGAACTTCATTTGCCATGTAGTTGCCCACCCCATTAATTTGTTCAGATCTTTTTGCATATATATACAGTGGGGACGGGAAGTATTCAGACCCCCTTAAATTTTTCACTCTTTGTTATATTGCAGCCATTTGCTAAAATCATTTAAGTTCATTTTTTTTCCTCATGAAAGTACACACAGCACCCCATATTGACAGAAAAACACAGAATTGTTGACCTTTTTGCAGATTTATTAAAAAAGAAAAACTGAAATATCACATAGTCCTAAGTATTCGGACCCTTTGCTGTGACACTCATATATTTAACTCAGGTGCTGTCCATTTCTTCTGATCATTCTTGAGATGGTTCTACACCTTCATTTGAGTCCAGCTGTGTTTGATTATACTGATTGGACTTGATTAGGAAAGCCACACACTTGTCTATATAAGACCTTACAGTTCACAGTGCATGTCAAAGCAAATGAGAATCATGAGGTCAAAGGAACTGCCTGAAGAGCTCAGAGACTTGTGGCATGGCACAGATCTGGCCAAGGTTACAAACAAATTTCTGCTGCACTTAAGGTTCCTAAGAGCACAGTGGCCTCCATAATCCTTAAATGGAAGATGTTTGGGAGGACCAGAACCCTTCCTAGAGCTGGCTGTCCGGCCAAACTGAGCTATCGGGGTGAAGAGCCTTGGTGAGAGAGGTAAAGAACAACCCAAAGATCACTGTGGCTGAGCTCCAGAGATGCAGTCGGGAGATGAGAGAAAGTTGTAGAAAGTCAACCATCACTGCAGCCCTCCACCAGTCGGGACTTTATGGCAGAGTGGCCCAACGGAAGCCTATTCTCAGTGCAAGACACATGAAAGCCCGCATGGAGTTTGCTAAAAAACACCTGAAGGACTCCAAGATGGTGAGAAATAAGATTCTTTGGTCTGATGAGACCAAGATAGAACTTTTTGGCCTTAATTCTAAGCGGTATGTGTGGAGAAAACCAGGCACTGCTCATCACCTGTCCAAAACAGTCCCAACAGTGAAGCATGGTGGTGGCAGCATCATGCTGTAGGGGTGTTTTTCAGCTGCAGGGACTGGTTGCAATCGAGGGAAAGATGAATGTGGCCAAGTACAGGGATATCCTGGACGAAAAACCTTCTCCAGAGTGCTCAGGACCTCAGACTGGGCAAGACAACGACCCTAAGCACACAGCTAAAATAACGAAGGAGTGGCTTCACAACAACTCTGTGACTGTTCTTGAATGGCCCAGCCAGAGCCCTGACTTAAACCCAATTGAGCATCTCTGGAGAGACCTAAAAATGGCTGTCCACCAACATTTACCATCCAACCTGACAGAACTGGAGACATAGGTGTGCGCAACCTATTGTATTAGGGTGTGCACCCCAAAGCTCAAACACACGTGTGTGTGTATGTGTTTATATATATGGCCCTGGCACATTGATCTCCCTGCCGGGACAGTGAAAGAGAAGTACATAAGCACTTCTCTTATGGCAGAGCTGGTAAGAAGGAGATCTTTCCCATCTCCCCGCTGCCCACAGAGCGATAATGCTAATGCGCACTAGGTAATTAGGGTGTGCCCAGGCACACCCAGCACACCCTGTGCGCACACCTATGACTGGAGAGGATCTGCAAGGAGGAATGGCAGAGGATCCCCAAATCCAGGTGTGAAAAACTTGTTGCATTTTTCCCAAAAAGACTCATGGCTGTATTAGATCAAAAGGGTGCTTCTACTAAATACTGAGTAAAGGTTCTGAATACTTAGGACCATGTCATATTTCAGTTTTTCTTTTTTAATAAATCTGCAAAAATATCAACAATTCTGTGTTTTTCTGTCAATAAGGGGTGCTGTGTGTACATTAATGAGGAAAAAAAAATGAACTTAACCACTTCAGCCCCGGAAGGATTTACCCCCTTCCTGACCAGAGCACTTTTTACAATTTGGCACTGCGTCGCTTTAACTGCTAATTGCGCGGTCATGCAATGCTGTACCCAAACGAAATTTGCGTCCTTTTCTTCCCACAAATAGAGCTTTCTTTTGATGGTATTTGATCACCTCTGTGGTTTTTATTTTTTGCGCTATAAACAGAAAAAGACCGAAAATTTTGAAAAAAAAATATATTTTCTACTATTTGTTATAAAAAAATCCAATAAACTCAATTTTAGTCATACATTTAGGCCAAAATGTATTCGGCCACATGTCTTTGGTAAAAAAAATGTCAATAAGCGTATATTTATTGGTTTGCGCAAAAGTTATAGCGTCTACAAACTAGGGTACATTTTCTGGAATTTACACAGCTTTTAGTTTATGACTGCATATGTCATTTCTTGAGGTGCTAAAATGGCTGGGCAGTACAAAACCCCCCCAAATGACCCCATTTTGGAAAGTAGACACCCCAAGGAAATTGCTGAGAGGCATGTTGAGCCCATTGAATATTAATTTTTTTTTGTCCCAAGTGATTGAATAATGACAAAAAAAAAAAAAAATTACAAAAAGTTGTCACTAAATGATATATTGCTCACACAGACCATGGGCATATGTGGAATTGCACCCCAAAATACATTCAGCTGCTTCTCCTGAGTACGGGGATACCACATGTGTGGGACTTTTTGGGAGCCTAGCCGCGTACGGGGCCCCGAAAACCAATCACCGCCTTCAGGATTTCTAAGGGCGTACATTTTTGATTTTACTCCTCATTACCTATCACAGTTTTGAAGGCCATAAAATGCCCAGATGGCACAACCCCCCCCCCCCCAAATGACCCCATTTTGGAAAGTAGACACCCCAAGCTATTTGCTGAGAGGCATGTTGAGTCCATGGAATATTTTATATTTTGAAACTAGTTGCAGGAAAGTGACACTTTTTTTTTTTTTTTTTAGCTGCTTCTCCTGAGTATGGGGATACCACATGTGTAGGACTTTTTGGTAGCCTAGCCGCGTACGGGGCACCGAAAACCAATCACCGCCTTCAGGATTTCTAAGGGTGTCAATTTTTTATTTCACTCTTCACTGCCTATCACAGTTTCGGAGGCCATGGAATGCCCAGGTGTCACAAACCCCCCCAAATGACCCCATTTTGGAAAGTAGACACCCCAAGCTATTTGCTGAGAGGCATGGTGAGTATTTTGCAGCTCTCATTTGTTTTTGAAAATGAAGAAAGACAAGAAAAAAAAAATTTTTTTTCTTTTTTCAATTTTCAAAACTTTGTGACAAAAAGTGAGGTCTGCAATATACTCACTATACCTCTCAGCAAATAGCTTGGGGTATCTACTTTCCAAAATAGGGTAATTTGGGGGGGTTTTGTGCCACCTGGGCATTCCAAGGCAGTGAAGAGTGAAATAAAAAATTTACGCCCTTAGAAAGCCTGAAGGCGGTCCTTGGTTTTCGGGGGCCCGTACGAGGCTAGGCTCCCAAAAAGTCTCGCACATGTGGTATCCCCGTACTCAGGAGAAGCAACAGAATGTATTCTGGGGTGTAATTTCACATATTCCCATGGCATGTTTGAGCAATATATCATTTAGTGACAACTTTGTGCAAAAAAACAAATTGGTCTCTTTCCCGCAACTTGTGTCACAATATAAAATATTCCATGGACTCGACATGACTCTCAGCAAACAGCTTGGGATGTCTACTTTCCAAAATGGGGTCATTTGGGGGGGGGGTTTGAACTGTCCTGGCATTTTATGCACAACATTTAGAAGCTTATGTCACATATCACCCACTCTTCTAACCACTTGAAGACAAAGCCCTTTCTGACACTTTTTGTTTACATGAAAAAATTATTTTTTTTTGCAAGAAAATTACTTTGAACCCCCAAACATTATATATTTTTTTAAAGCAAATGCCCTACAGATTAAAATGGTGGGTGTTTCATTTTTTTTCAAAGCAGCGATTTTTCAAAAGCATTTTTTGGGGAAAAAACACACTTTTTTAAATTTTAATGCACTAAAACACACTATATTGCCCAAATGTTTGATGAAATAAAAAAGATGATCTTAGCCTGAGTACATGGATACCAAACATGACATGCTTTAAAATTGCGCACAAACGTGCAGTGGCAACAAAATAAATGCATTTTTAAAAGCCTTTAAAAGCCTTTACAGGTTACCACTTTAGATTTACAGAGGAGGTCTGCTGCTAAAATTACTGCCCTCGACCTGACCTTTGCGGTGATACCTCACATGCATGGTGCAATTGCTGTTTGCATTTGACGCCAGACCGACGCTTGCGTTCGCCTTAGCGCGAGAGCAGGGGGGGACAGGGGTGCTTTTTTTTTCCTTTATTATTTTTTTGCTTTTTTATCTTATTTTTAAACTGTTCCTTTCATTGCGATGGCATCTTGGGAGACCCTGTGAAAGTGTGCCTAGTCTGTGCAATGCTGTACCCTACGCTAATACTCAACTAGTGAATGGTAGCGTTCAAAACATTCACCAATGCAAAGACCAGGATTGTCAGGACAGGAGGGACAATAATAGCGGGTGTCACGCCTATATCTGCACTTGCTGCAGACACGACATCTTTTTAGGGGGGGTTCGTTGGTTAGGGGTACTCGGGAGAACATAAAGAAAATGCCTCTCATGTAGCTGACTGCATTTGGTTGGGGATGTGAATGGGGGAAGTACGGGTGCTGCAGAAGCGGTGGGTTCCCAATTAGGATTGGCGAATCCTAAACTGCTGGGGACGCTAGTACAGATCTGATCGGATCAGATATTGATCCGTTCAGGTACTATACCACTAAGGGAGGCGTATGCTGCGTGCGTGGGTGTTAGCGGTACTGGCACTAACCTGACGCTGCCTGGGGCAACGCATATCACCGCCGGGCGATCAGGGGGCTAAACCTTTATTAGGTAATAAACGGCGGGTGCCCTGACACTATAAAAGATAAACTAACTAACCAGCGTCACCCATAACAGTTATACGGTGATCACTGGCGAAAGGGTTAACTAGGGGGCAATCAAGGGGTTAAAACATTTATTCAGTAGTATATGGGGGTCCCTGTCGCTATAAAACGCTGACGGCAAACCTAAATATTTACCTCCCTAACTAGCGTCACCAGTGACACTAATACAGCGATCAGAAAAATGATCGCTTAGTGACACTGGCGACGGGGGGTGATCAAGTGATCAAGGGGTTAAAACTTTATTGGGGGGGTTAGGGGGGTATCCTAGACCTAAAGGGGGCTAATACTAACTGCCCTACCACACTAACTGTCACAAACTGACACCAATGCAGTAATCACAAAAAAAAACTGCTTGGTGTCAGTGTGACGGGGGGGAGGGGGGAGGGGTGATCGGGGGGTGATCGGGGGGGGTGATCGGGGGTAAAGGGGGGTGTAATGTGTGCCTGGCATGTTCTACTGTGTGTGTTTTGTGCACTCACATTGATGTCTTTTCTCCTCGGCGCCGGAACGGAAAATACCGAGCCGAGGAGAGATGACATAATTTCCTCTGCTGCTGTTTAGCATACAGCAGAAATGATCCCATTGGCTGGGAGCGATCGCGAGGGGGGGCCACGAATGGATGGCTTCCCCCTCACCTCTGATCGCCGGGGGACAAACGCCGACCGCCTCGGGCGGGATCCGATCGGACCCCCCACCCGCGGGAGGCAGATCACGTACAGGTACGTGATTCTGCCTGCCTGTGCCATTCTGCCGACGTATATCGTCGTGAGGCGGTCGGCAAGTGGTTAAATGATTTTAGCAAATGGCTGCAATATAACAAAGAGTGAATTCAAATTCAAATCAAATTATTCTCAGCACAAAAAGACAGCAAAGCACATATAATTCTATTTCAGCCATCCGATGACTGAGATGGCCACACCAGAACCTTCTTTATTCTGAAAAAAAATATTTTGCTGTAGCCAATGACAGGTCGACTTGGCCTTGTGTTTTGGATCATTGTCATGTTGGAATGTCCAAGTACGTCCCATGCGCAGCTTTTTGGCTGATGAATGCAGTATGTTATCAAAAAATACTGGAGGAACATTTGCATTCATCAGCCAGGAAGCAGCGCATGGGACGTACTTGGACATTCCAACATGACAATGATCCAAAACACAAGGCCAAGTCGACCTGTCATTGGCTACAGCAGAATAAAGTCAAGGTTCTGGAGTGGCCATCTCAGTCTCCTGACCTCAATATCATTGAGCCACTCTGGGGAGATCTCAAACCTGCCGTTCATGCAAGACAGCCCAAGAATTTACAGGAACTGGAGGCTTTTTGCCAAGAGGAATGGGCAGCTTTACCATCTGAAAAGATAAAGAGCCTCATCCACAAATACCACAAAAGACTTCAAGCTGTCAATATGTTAAAGGGGGCAATACACGGTATTAAGAACTGGGGTATGTAAACTTTTGAGCAGGGTCATTTGGGTAGTTTCTGCTGTCATTATGATTTAAAAAGAGTAAACACAGTTGACTGATAATAAATAGCTTCAGCCAGAGCTTTTTTTCTCGGAGAATAGGTGCAGGAACTCCCCCCCCGTCTGAGTCACCCCTTGTCTCTGCCCCCTACCCACCTCTGACCACCGTCCCTTGATTCCACCCCCTACCCACCTACCAGTACTGCCCCTTTTAGAGAATACAGAATCAAGTATCCTTTTGTGCTGCTAAATCATTTATATAGAACATGTTGATAATAAAAAGAAAAGCAGTAAAATAGATCCCCTGCAGTCAGCAACAATAGAATCCCAGCAATAGATCCCCACACAACAATAGACTCCCCCAGCAACAATGGACTCCACCCCAACAATAATAGATTCCCTGCAGCAACAGTGAACTACCCACAACAAAATATCACACCCAGTAACAAAATATTCACCCAAGTAACATTAGACCCCCTCAGCAGCAACAACAGATCTCCCAGAAGCCAGCATCAATAGATCCTTCAGCAGCCAGTACAAATAGACCTCTCCCTCAACAGTAGATCCCTTCTAGCAACATAAGACCCCCCAGCAACAATAGATTCCCCATCAGCAACAATAGACCCTCACACAAAATTAGATCCCCACCAGTCACAATAGACCCTCCAGCACACCCCACACCCCATGCTTTTACATACATTCAGTGCTGGAGGTGCCGGAACTGCGTTTCCCCGCGTTCCCGCTGAAAAAAAGCCCTGGCTTCAGCCAAACACTAACCATGAGTGAAAGAAATGTTTTTGTGTTATCATTCATATTCTCTGAAAAATGGCCAAGAAATCATAAAATCTGCCAGGGTATGTAAACTTATGAGCACAACTGTGTGTATATGTAAATATATACAGTATCTCACAAAAGTGAGTACTCACATTTTTGTAAATATTTTATAATATCTTTTCATGTGACAACACTGAAGAAATTCCACTTTGCTACAATGTAAAGTAGTGAGCGTACAGCTTGTATAACAGTGTAAATTTGCTGTCCCCTCAAAAAAACACACAGCCATTAATGTCTAAACCGCTGGCAACAAAAGTGAGTACACCTCTAAGTGAAAATGTCCAAATTGGGCCCAATTAGCCATTTTCGCTCCCCGATGTCATGTGACTTGTTAGTGTTACAAGGTCTCAGGTGTGAATGGGGAGCAGATGTGTTAAATTTGGTGTTTATCACTCTCACTCTTTCATACTGGTCACTGGAAGTTCAACATGGCACCTCATGGCAAAGAACTCTCTGAGGATCTGAAAAAAGAATTTTTGCTTCACATAAAGATGGCCTAGGCTATAAGAAGATTGCCAAGACCCTGAAACTGAGCTGCAGCATGGTGGCCAAGACCATACAGTGGTTTAACAGGACAGGTTCCACTCAGAACAGGCCTCTCCATGGTCGACCAAAGAAGTGTACATGCTCAGCGTCATATCCAGAAGTTGTCTTTGGGAAATAGACATGTGAGTGCTGCCAGCATTGCTGCAGAGGTTGGTGTGGGGGGTCAGCCTGTTAGGGCTCAGACCATATGCCACACCCTGCATCAAATTGGTCTGCATGGTTGTCGTCTCAGAAGGAAGTCTCTTCTAAAGATGAAAGCCTGCAAACAGTTTGCTGAAGACAAGCAGACTAAGGACATGGATTACTGGAACCATGTCCTTTGGTCTGATGAGACCAAGATAAACTTATTTGGTTCAGATGGAGTCAAGCGTGTGTGGCGGCAATCAGGTGAGGAGTACAAAGACAATTGTGTCTTGCCTACAGTTAAGCATGGTGGTGGGAGTGTCAAGGTCTGGGGCTGCATGAGTGCCTTCCGGTACAGTTCATTGAGGGAACCATGAATGCCAACATGTACTGTGACATACTGAAGCAGAGCATGAGCCTCTCCCTTCAGAGACTGGGCCCCAGGGCAGTATTCCAACATGATAGCAGCCCCAAACACACCTCCAAGACGACCACTGCCTTGCTAAAGAATCTGAGGATAAAGGTGATGGACTAGCCAAGCATGTCTCCAGACCTAAACCCTATTGAGCATCTGTGGGGCATCCTCAAACGGCGGGTGGAGGAGCGCAAGGTCACATCATCCACCAGCTTTGTGATGTCGTCATGGAGAAGTGGAAGAGGACTCTAGTGCAACCTGTGAAGCTCTGGTGAACTCCATGCCCAAGAGGGTTAAGGCAGTGCTGGAAAATAATGGTGGACACACAAAATATTGACATTTTGGGCCCAATTTGGACATTTTCACTTAGGGGTGTACTCACTTTTGTTGCCAGTGGTTTAGACATTAATGGCTGTGTGTTGAGTTATTTTATGGGGACTGCAAATTTACACTGTTATACAAGCTGTACACTCACTACTTGCTACTACATGGTAGCAAAGTGTAATTTTCTCAGTGTTGTTACATAATCAATGTTAAACATCATGCTTGATTTTGAACCTTGATCTCACTGAAACCTTGGCAGGCTGACTTAGGCATCAGGGTCAATGATGTGGAGAGGCCCCCATGATTTGATAAAGGGCCCTGCCCAAAATGCATTGTCGTGACTACAGCCTGCTGACAGCTTTCCATCTGCTCTACCACTGCATCTGCGTTCTATCCGAAGCCTCTCTGTGGTGAGTGTACATCACTCTGTGTTGGTGACGTCACATCCAGCTAAACCATCCGACGGTTTGGAGTCTTATGTCCAGTCCATTGGGGGCCTCTCCACATCACTGACCCTTACGAGCTCAACCAGCGGTCTGTCAACACTTCCACTGGGTGGATGCCCATGCGACATCTGGCGCCTACACACCTCTTGGTTGCCCCCAGCACCGGCCTTGGGTCAGCCTGCTGAGGTTTGGGTGAGATCAAGGTTTATAGTCAGCCATAATTTAGCCCTTTACATTCTTGGAATCCTTTGATTTTGATTTTACAATAAATCTTTTTATCACAAACTGTGGCGTAGACATTTTTTTTTCTGAGACTTTTGTGAGTCAAAGAGGTGCAGGCACTAGAAAAGAGTAGATGGGTGACAGTCAGGAAGGGTAGAGGGGGAAGTGCCAGAGAGGCCGATCCAGGGCTGGAGCATCCCAATAAGTACGCTTCATTGAGTGACATTGGTGAATCCACTACTGTAGAGTCTTTTCTCTGCTTTGTAAATGTTTGCAAAAAGCTTTAATACATATTACCTGATTCAAAAAAGAAGCCAAAAGATGGAAATGGGATGATAAAGAGAGAAAATGGAAAGAAAGCTATGGTAATTGTTTCTATGGTAAAGCTATGGTAAATCTTTCTTTTTTGCTCTCTTCATTAGATATCATTAGACAGCTGTCCACTGTACAAGATGTTATCCCTTATCCATAATTTATATGCCCAGCCATATGGGTGCTTTAAAACCTCATTGATTACTGCCAGTGGCACATTATATGCAACAGCAGTATTTGCATTGTAAACCTTTTTTATTTATATAAAGTGTTGGTAAACTTAAACTGTATTGCTATGCTGTGATTCCTGTAGGCTTTGCGTGCATGCGTGCGGGGGGGGGGGGGGGGGGGTTTGGGGGGCCTCTATGTCCATTTTGCTTGGGGCCCCCAAATTCCTTCAAACAGCCCTGCGGTCCCCCCATACCAGTGTTTGAGGACCTGAGAAATGGCTCAGCTAAAGGTGAAAGCCTGGCAACCTACAGAAAGAAGGTTTTGTGCGAGGATTGTGAGGGTCGCCAAGGTGGAGGAAGTACTGGAGAAGTTAAAGTTTGACTTCAAGCATAAAAATATTGCAAGTGAACGACTTCATAGTTCCAAGAGAAGACAGATGAGGCCTGAGTTAATGGCTTTGGATGCCAAAGTGGAAAAGCAGAGTCTGCTAGTGGCCGCATTGAAAGAAACCAGCGGAGCTTTTAAGTAAACATATGGCAATGATTATCGCTTCCATGCAATGCATAGAGGGGCCATAGAGGCCAGTGGAGGGCAGGCATCACCAGAGTGAGAGAAGCCAAGGTCAGTGCAATGCAAACATTTTCTGTGGGCTTGGACTGTGTTACTGCCCAGCCCGCTGGAAAATCTTCGCATCCCGTGCCAAGTATCAGTATGACTGCAGAGAGTGGAGAAAGCTCTGGCAAACAGGCTGCGGGTGATCAGCAGTCAGGTGTTTTGACTGCCAGTATGTCATCGGGCTAAGGAAGTTCTGTGCCCTTGTCACCGCAGCTGGAGGCTTTGGAACAAGATGATCCATCTGAGGCTTTGAAGGGAGCAGATATGTATTAAGTTCATTACAGAAATGGAATCGCCTTTGCATGGTCACAAGTTTGCCATGTCTGGATCATCTGAGGATGAAGAAGAGGATAATGATGTCCCCCCAAAACCTTTGAAACATTGGGTGACAGAAAAAGCTGTTTTTGTTCATGACTTGCCTATACAACATAATGGAGGTGAAGTTCCTATAGATGGTGCAGTAGAGGGCAGCGGAGAGCAAGCTCATCTCCTGGCTGAGACTCCCACCTGTGTACAGAAAGCCAGCTAAGGGTGTGCAGACTCTGCTGTGAAGAGTGCTGATAAGGACATCTCCATTGTTGGTAACCCTTTAGTTACTGGTAATGAAATAAGAATTACCAAGGGTAATGTAAATTATATTTCTGTGTCAGAAGTCTCTGCTCCATCTGTTCCTGACAATAATGTTGTTTCTACCTTATCTAAAGAGAGGTCTGTAACTAAAAGTGAGTGCGGGATGTTGCAAGGAGTGCGGTTATTTCCTATGCTGCAGCGGTGGCTGCATCTGTCCCGAGGGTGAGCAGGGCCAGTTATTCTGCGGTCACTAGGAGTGATGTGAGTGAAGGTCAGGTCAATTTGACACCATCTGGTAGCTCCTTTAAACGCTGCAATGTGTTTCAGTTGAGGTGGACTGGAGAAGCCCCCCCCCAAATAGGAGAGATGTGGTGGACCGTATTCTGGGGATGGGTTTTAAAACAGAGGAGATTTTTGCCCTTATCAGCCCAATTGGGTCATATGAGTATGACCTCTCCTTTGTCAAGGCGGAAGGATTAGATGTCTTTTGGGAGAGGTATGAGAAGAGGTGGAAGGAGTCCCCAAGATGGGCAGGTTTGTCACCCAAAGTAGTCATTTGCCAGCCATTACACAAAAACATCACCATTTTAGTACGTAATGAGTCCATTCCTGCTGAGGATCCGGTGGTGTAGTTGGGGAGATATGCGGATGTCCAAGTCCCCTTGAGGGAAGTTGTAGATGATAGGGGATATGGACAGGATAATAGACAGTGTTAGTAAAACTGCATGTCACGGGTAATGTTAAGCACATCCCTTCGTCTGCCTTTATAGGTTGTGATAGGATTATTACGTTTTATGCAGGGCAACCAAAGCTGTGTCATCGCTGTGGTAAAAAGGGGCATTTTTCAAGCTCATGTTCTGTGCAGAAATGTTCCCTCTGTCAGGGCTCAGGGCATATTGCAAAGGACTGCAATGGTATTCGTTGTAATATCTGTAACAGGTTAGGTTACCCCTATAGCCTTTGCCCTGAAGCCCTCCATAATCAGCGGGAGGTGGTGGAAGAACTGCTGAGGATGGAGGAGGAGGAACGTGGGGGGCAGCAAGGGGTTGGTGAAGCTGTTTCAGCTAGTCCTGAGCTCCCCCCCCCCCAGGTGTCAGTTTCCCAATCTGAAGGTGTGACCCCTCTTGTGCCCCCTCCCCAGTCTGTGCTCCCTACTGTGTTAGTGTCTACTTCTGTTGTGTGTTCTTCCCTAGTGTTTCAGGTGCTCAGTGTTCCAAATGTAACTAAGTCATCCAGATTAGCTGAGGCTGCCAAAGGGGCACATTTGTGCAGATCTGAGGTGGCAGCTTCATCAGGGCCTTCCCTGAGGCAATGTAAGACCTTTAGTGGAGGTTCTAAGGTGAAGAAGGGGGAAGTTGTCACTGCTAATGATGTAGATGAGGCCTTTCAGGCTAATGCTTCAGGGGAGAAGGGAGAGTGGACCAAGGTGAGGAGAAGGAGGAATAAGGTAGTTCTGACCTGTGCCTCCTGTGTTTCATCTTTAGAGGTAGATGATCTACCTCTGGGAAACAAGTTTGGGTCCTTATCTGAGGGGGAGGAGGAGTCTTCTAAATCCGTGTCTCAGATGGAGGAGGATGAGGTAGAGTGTTCCCTAAAGAGGTCAAGGTCTCCAATAAGGGGGGAGGGAGCTCAGGCTAAGAAACGCCTACCTCAATCATCCTGAAGGCAGTTTCCACTCCGATAAAGATGGCAACGATTAATGTTACCAGCATAAAATTTGTAAGGGCTCGTAATATGGCCTTATTTTTGCTCAGCGAGATGGATGCAGTTATTTTATTTTTGCAAGAGACCCGGCTAAATAGCCTTGCCAATGTCCACCTGGCAAAGAGGCTTGGGCCCTCCTTCTGGTGGCCTGCGGCTGAGCCTTACAGCGAAGTTGCAGTAGTTTTTACTGACATGGTAACGCGTCGGCAGGTTATTGAGGTAGAGATTGGAAGGTATGTGGTCCTGGACGTTGATGAGAAGGGGCATGATCTACGTTTAACAGGGGCGGACTGACCATTCGGTCATTCGGACGCCGACCGAGGGCCCCTGGCCAGTAGGGGGCCCGTGAGTCTCTCATCGGGTGCTGCGGCTGTGTGTAAATAGAAGAGAGAGAATCGCTCTCTATTCTCTCATTGGCTCCAGAGAAGCTGAATTTGTGGCGCCAAATCTGAGTCCTGAGCAGGAGAGGAGCTAGCTGGAGGAAGGATGGGAAATGTCAGCGCTGACAATTAGCGCACATTGGACACTGAACTGAACTGAGCTGAGTAAGTGAGTGAGCGAGGGGGAGAATGTCGACCCAGGAGCCCGGACATTGTCACTGCTTATATAAGACACTCCTCGGGTCTATGGACAAGTGAGGAGCGGGTAGCGGGCATGCAGAGGAATGTCCAGAAAGGAGAAACTCGATCTCTTCCATGCTTGTGTGTGTCAGGCAGTTCCCGAGCCTCCCTCTCCCCTCCCCTCCTGGGGGAGAACAGGGCAAGCAGGACAACACAGTAGCGATCATTGCTACCCATAAAGTAGTCACCAGAGCTCCTCCAAGGCAAGATAACAGGACGGATGACAGACTGCATTCTTCTCCTGTGAGTCACGATTGTTCTGCCTTCCACACTGTATAATTCTGTGCTTTAAACTTGTCCTGTACCACAGCAGGACAGGTCTGGTGAAAGTAAAATGCTTCAACATGTTAAGAATATACTGGGACTTTTCAGGTACTACATACATAGATGCATTTTCACAAAATAATTCTTTTTAATATATGTGTATGTATAATATCTCTGTAGCATCTGAAAAGTCCCAATATATTCCTAACATATTCATGAATTTTAGCAATAACAGCAAAGGATGTGGTGCCACAATACAGCCCATCTCCAGGAAATTAATATAAAGTCCATTCTTGCAGTGTGTGTGTGTGTGTGGGGGGGGGAGTAAGGGGAAGCCTCTTTCACCTACCTGTTTCAATGCTCCAGCCAGCTGCACTGCTCTCTTCCTCCACTAAAACCCCCACCTCATCACATACCATAAAGTAACATTAACCCTGTATGGTATGATGAGGGGGGCTGGAGTGTCATCTGCACATGCAGCGCCGCCGCTGTGCGGGCAAGCCCATACACGTTCGGTCATTTTCGAACATGCAGGCGCAGCGACATAATGGCACCAGGCGGCACTATTTTTAAATGTAAGGCAGCAGTGGCACTTTGTGAGGTCTCAGCAGTGACGTACACCTCTCATCACAGCCTGGTAAGATCCCTCCGCAACCTCTGACCCCTGTACCATGACCGCAACCTCTGACCCCTGTACCATGACCGCAGCCTCTGACCCCTGTACCATGACCGCAACCTCTGACCCCTGTACCACGACCGCAGCCTCTGACCCCTGTACCATGTCCACAACCTCTGACCCCTGTACCTTGATCGCAACCTCTGACCCCTGTACCATTCCACAACCTCTGACCCCTGTACCTTGATCGCAACCTCTGACCCCTGTACCATTCCACAACCTCTGACCCCTGTACCATGTCCACAACCTCTGACCCCTGTACCATGACCGCAGCCTCTGACCCCTGTACCATGTCCACAACCTCTGACCCCTGTACCTTGATCGCAACCTCTGACCCCTGTACCATTCCACAACCTCTGACCCCTGTACCATTCCACAACCTCTGACCCCTGTACCATGACCGCAGCCTCTGACCCCTGTACCATGACCGCAGCCTCTGACCCCTGTACCATGACCGCAGCCTCTGACCCCTGTACCATGACCGCAGCCTCTGACCCTGTATCATGTCCACAACCTCTGACCCCTGTACCATGTCCACAACCTCTGCAGTGTGTGTGTGAATATGTATATATATGTGTATATGTGTGTATATTGTATACATGCATATGACTTTCTTTACTTTGCTGCTATGGGCTCTAGCCCCAGGATCTCGGTCTTCCCTACTAACAGAATGGCAATTTGACTTGTTTACGTCGGCAGACCACCATTCTGCCTCTGTTGGAAATGATCATCGGGGCCCGGCGGACATCGGGTCCGCCAGACCCGCTGATTAGCTCTCGGTGTGTCAAAGCAGCAGCAGGTCAAACAGCACGCAGACCCACAAGTGCAGAATCAAGTACCTGTACGTGATTCTGCTCACAGGAGACGCAGCCCCGCAGTAAATGTACGTGGTTAATGTGAGTTTATTTTTCTTTATTTTCTTAACTCTTTAAACATTTATTTTGAACATACAGTAGAGAAATTCTGTGACCAATGCATGTAGCAGTGCAATATATACGTGGGGCTTTGTGAGGGTGAGGCTTGTGTGTGGGTGGGGACAAAGGGGGCCCCATGATCCCCTATTGCCCGGGGGCCCCATGAGTTGTCAGTCCGCCCCTGACGTTTAATAAATATTTATGGACCACAAACTAGATGGGAGCGGAAATGCCTCTTTACAAAGATTAAGCCTTTCCTTTTTACATCTCGGCAAGTTGTCTTTGGAGGTAATTTTAACACCAACACCAATTTATAGTACTCCCTAAACTGGGAAAGGACCCACATTACCCTGAATCTTACCGGCCTATCTCACTACTGCAGGTGGATATTAAAATTCTAGCTAAGATACTATAAATACTACTATCCAGGTTAAACGCTGCTATATTAACATTAATTCACCCGGATCAAACAGGCTTTGTGCTGGGGAGAAAACACTGCCATGAACATTAGACGACTGTACATGAACATACAGGCCCGGCATGATAACTCAGGAACAAGGGTGGTGGTGGCCTTAGATACGGCTAAGGCCTTTGATTCAGTAGAGTGCCGTTGCTATGGAAACCTGACCTTAAACCTATTACACTGCTTGTGCTGCATTGAGCATGTGCGAGATCTGCAAGGATGAGATCCAGGAAGAAATACAGTCTGGCTTCAGATGCCCAGACTTAAGATGGCCACGGCCTACTGTAAGTTATAAAATAACAAACTACTGCTATAAACTAACAAAACAGACCTTAATTTACAGACTAACTTTACCAGAATACATTAAGCTTGTGTATTATAGGGGTATTTTTATTTAAAATGTATAATTTCAGCCGGAGCACCACTTTAAAGAACCCTACAGACATGTGACAGGGGTGTCTCCCTCCTGGACTTACAAGACTACTACCTAGCCTCACAGCTATCCCACATGTATCACTTTCACACGTCGGAATTACAGAGCTACATATCCTTGGTGTGCAACAAACTGGGGGATCGGTCGTATACACCTATACAGGCCATCCTTCGCGGGAAACAGATGCCCAGACAAACCTCACGGTACAACTCAGGAATGCTAATACACCACCAAAGGATATGGGAAATATCTCTTAAAAAACAGAATGTGGGGAAGTTTCACTCCCACACTCCATTATGGCTTAACAGCCATATGCCGGAACTGTTAACGATTCCAGACTCGGTAGTCTGGGCCAGACATGGAATAATGTACCTACACCAAGTCTTGTCTAATAACGAGATCAAACAGTTTCAGACCCTTAAAGAAGAGTTCTCCCTCCCACACCACCTAGCATTTAAATACCTGCAACTTCGTCACGCAATTAGGACACAGCTGACAAACCTAGATATAGAGATGGAACCCCCCCAGTACTGAATATAATTCTGGGAAATGACCCCACCAAACTTATATCGCACCTGTACTACACTATCAGACAACGAGGTACAATTGTTATCACTCACAAGGCCAAAACGGTATGGGAAAAGGACGTAGGCCCCATAGAAGACGCTGAGTGGGATGAAATACTAGAGGGAACCAAGACAGTGTCCCCCAAGATGTCAGATAGACTGACTCAACTTTATATTGTGCACAAAACCTACCTTACACCGCTGAGAATGGCAAAGTTCCAGCATATATCCAACCCTACATGTCGCATATGTAGGGATGCTCCTGGCTCATTCTACCATTTTATATAGAGCTGTCCAAATATCCAGATGTACTGGACACAGTTTGTCTGCTTCCTCCATGACAACATGGTATCTCCCGTGGTACTTGACCCTAAGCTGTGCATTTTGGGGCTGTTGCCTGACGTAGAGGTGGACAAATATCACACAATATTCATCTCTGAAACATTATTTCTAGCACGTAAAGTGATAGCTCAGAAGTGGATGCAGGAAATGCCCCCCACACTACAGTTATGGAAAAAAGCTGTTAATGACACCCTGCCATTCAATAAACTGATTTATACACACAGAGGATCTACACAAAAATATTCCAAGATATGGGACAGGTGGGTGGAGGATGGGGAGATCTGTGTATAACTATTCTTTACTCAAGAGATGTCCTGCATGACACCTGTACAGAGCATCTACCGTATATACTTGTGGCGCACATTGCCGGTATGTTAGATTAGACAGTCATTTGATGTACTGCACCCGTATATATGTGTATGTACTTCTTGTAACATCTTTGCAAAAACAACCATGCAGACCAGCATATGTAACTGTTCTTCTATTGACAAATGTACTTGAAAGACATGCAAACTGTGATTTATATTAATAAAGTTTGTTTTTTCCAAGTAAAAAAAAAAAAAGAAGTCTCTGGGCAGGGGGACTGGTATCATCTGTAAGAAGAAGAGTATGCGTGGCAGAATGTTCATTTTTATGATGTTAATGCGACCTAACCACGTAAAGGCGGTCCTGGTCCATTGAGAGAGATCCCTCTTGACTGCTTCAAGTAGGGGGGGATAATTTGCGGCATAAAGGGTGTCAAAACGGTCTGTTAATTGTATTCCCAAACATCTAATGGAGGACTTGGCCCAAGTAAAGGGAAAGGCAGCTTGTAGTCTATTTGCCAAGGAAGGGGTCAGATGAATGGGTAGTATCTCCAACTTAGAGAAGTTAATCTTAAAATTGGAGAGCGTCCCAAATTGGTTTAGTTCACCCATCAGGTTTGACAGCAAGATCAGAGGCTCCAAGAGATGGAAGAGCACGTCGTCTGCATAGTCTGACAGTTTGTGTTCAGTATTTCCCACCCTCAGGCCCCTTATGTCCGTGTTCGCTCTCACAGTGCATAACAACGGCTCTAGTACCAGGGCGAAGAGGAGGGGGAGAGTACACCATTTACTTTGACCTGTGCACAAGGAGTGGAATATGGGGCCATTATGGAGGTCAGCATACGCCGTCCCATCCCCTGGGCCTCTAACACCGCTCGCAGGTACGACCAATCAACGCGGTCAAGGGAATTATATAGGGCTTCTGTTCGGTCCAGGGCAGGAGCACTTTTTCAGCAGTGTTAGCTGTGGGAGGCTCTGGAACGTTGCAGGGCTGAAGGCTGGGGAAAGTATTTGCTGGCATTGGATCAGGCGAAGGCTTTTGTTCGTGTTAATCATGAGTACCTCTGGCTTCTCCTTGACAAGTATGGCCTGGAGAGTAAGTTTATTGGGTGGCTTAAGACTTTACACAGAGAGGCAGAGAGCTTCATGCTTGTTAACAGTTGGGTTGGATGGCCCTTCAAGGTTGGATTGGGGGTGCGCCAGGGGTGTCCACTGAGCCCTTTGCTATATGTGTTCGCAATCGACCCCTTCGTCAGAAGGCTAGAGAACGGACCGTTGTATGGGGTGCCGTGGGCTTTACTGGTGAGCTGCCCTTGAATGTTGTAGCCTATGCTGATGATGTTTCTGTCTTTATCTCTGGGACAGAGGAGGCGCAGGCTCCAAGGTCAACCATGATAAAAGTGAAGTTTTTTTGAATGAGTGAGGGAGGTGAGAGCTTTGCACTTTCGGACACTTTAGAAACACAATAGTTGTTTCTTTCAATTATTATGGGAGAACAGGCTGAATCTTGTGAAGCGGAATGTGACTTACCTATCTAGGCGGAAGGGTGGCCTAGGGATGGTCAACCCGGTTGTGTTTTTCTCTCTGATGTTTTTGAAACATAATTTTGGTAACATGCTAGCAGAGCGACCGCCTGGATGGGTAGGTATTTTCCAGATCTGGTTTAGACCTTTTCTGGGCAGCCAGTGAAAAACCTAAGGGTCAAGCATGCTAAGCCCCGGGCTTATGTTGCCCCGTGCCTGAAAATTCTTAGATGGTGGCATGTGACAGAGGAGGATATCAGGTCCCTCCCTAGGAGACTCCTGGGTGAGAAGATCGTGGGTACTGTCTTTCGTGCGCCACTGGCCTTAAGGGATTGCCCAGGTCATATTATGAGGGAGGGTTTCCGTTTGATAAATTCTGAGCGTATTCCCTTGAAATTTAGGGACCAGGCCTGGCTCGCTTTCCCAGGGGGAACATGAAGTGCCGCTCTTTGGACAGTCGTGGTTGTCCAAGAGCGGAGTGTCAGGGTAAAGTGGAAACCATGGACCACTTCTTGCTTCAGTGCCCTTTCAATGTAGAAGTCTATAAAAAGGTGGGGAGGGCTCTGAATATTCCTTTCTTGCCTAGCATGTCTTATGCTGAGTGGGTGTATGGAGCATTGCAGAATCGCAAAGGATTTGATTTGGACACTCTCTTTCTAGTCGGCTTAGTAGTCTGATATTATACCTGGAATTCACGGTGTCAGGTATCCCTTCGGCAGAAAGTCCTTCCTGTTCCGATGGTGGTGTGTGAGATTCTTGGTGAGGTAGGGAAAATTCGGGATCTCGAGAAAGACAGATGGCGGCAAAGGGTCTGGATAAAGGCGTGGAGGAATATCAGGCCTGTAGCTGCTGTTTGTTGATTTCTGGGTGTTGGGTTCTTTCCCTGTTTTCTCTCTGGACACTCCCTTAGATTTTCAAGGATAAACATAATTTTGAGGAAAGGCTATGTACACATGATAATCTATGTTTCTTGGTCTGAATGTTAATCAAGTTATATGTGTGTATTTGTATATTGTAATATAATACAGTGATATTGCTCTTGGTTGGAAAAAAAACCTTTTGTTCATATATTATAGGTTGAAGTAAGCCTTTATTATTATTATGTTTAGTCGTGTATACAGTATGCATACATAAAAAAAAAAAAAAATAATTTTTTTTTTTTAAATATTTATTTTTTGTAAAAAAAAAAGTTGAGATGTGTTTTTTGTTTCTCAAAATAAAAAATTGCCAACTCAATATTGAACCCTACGAACTAAGACTGTGTTGCCATTAAAGTTCATGTGCGTGTAAAGGTAGGTGTCCCAATACTTTTGGTAATATAAGTATACATAAGGGGTCCATATAGTGAAGTTGATGTTGAGTTATTCACTTTAATCACTTGCCGATCGCTCACGCCGATATATGTCGGCAAAGTGTCATGGGTGCGCAAAACAACGTACCTGTACGTCGCTGCATCAACCACGGCTAGCACGCCGCGGGTCCTGCGGACTCGATGTCCATTGGTGCCCTGCGATCGTGGCATGAAGAGGCAGAACGGGGAGATGCCTGTAAACAAGGCATTTCCTTGTTCTGCTTAGCAACATGACAGGGATCTACTGCTCCCAGTGATCGGGAGCAGTGATCTCTGTCATGTTCTAGTGTGCCCATCCCCCCTACAGTTAGAACATGCTGAGGGAACACAGTTAATCCCTTATTCGCCCCCTAGTGTTTAACCCCTTCCCTGCCAGTGATATTTACACAGTAATCAGTGCATTTTTATAGCACTGATCACTGTATAAATGCCAATGGTCCCAAAATAGTGTCAAACGTGTTCCATCTGTCTGCCGTAATGTCGCAGTCAGGATAAAAATCGCAGATCGCCGCCATTACTAATAAAAAAAAAATATTAATTAAAATGCCATAAATCTATCCCCTATTTTGTAGACTCGATAACTTTTACGCAAACCAATCAATATACACTTATTGCGATTTTTTGGCCTAAACTGTGGAAGAAATGTGTTTTTTTTATATTTTTTGGGCATATTTCCTAAAGCAAAAAGTAAAAAAATATTGCTTTTTTTTCAAAATTCGCTCTTTTTTGTTTATAGCGCAAAAAATAAAAACTGCAGAGGTGATCAAATACCACCAAAAGAAAGCTCTATTTGTGGGAAAAAAAGGACATCAATTTTGTTTGGGTGCAACGTAACACGCGCAATTGTCAGTTAAAGCAACGCAGTGCCGTATCGCAAAAAAGGGCTTGATCAGGAAGGGAGAGGACAAGAGGGCACTCTTTACGTCTAGAGGAAAACAAATTTAATCTCCAAATATGGAAAGGTTTTTTCACAGTAAGAGCTATAAAAATGTGGATTAGACTCCCTCCAGTGGTGGTTCTGGCCAGCTCAGTAGATTGCTTTAAAAAAGGCCTGGATTCTTTCCTAAATGTACATAATATAACTGGGTACATTTATAAGTAAAGTTGATCCGGGGAATATCCAATTGCCTCTCGGGGGATCAGGAAGGAATTTTTTCTCCTGCTGTAGCAAATTGGACCATGCTGTGCTGGGGTTTTTCGCTTTCCTCTGGATCAATGGGATTGTATGATTTTTTAATTTTTTTTTTTTTTATTGGTTGAACTAGATGGACTATTTATCTCTTTCAACCCACCCTCCTCCCCTTGTTAATTCTCAAAGGGCATTGTGTTTTTTTACAGGTTGCATTGCAAGCTGTTCTGTTAATGGACAAGATGAGATCCTATTGTCTTGTGTCCACAAAAGATTTTGTTTAAATGACTGGGCTGAGGTTCATATGTGTCTGTGGCACAACAATCAAAGCATATTTTATTGTACAAGGAGGCTCAGGTTTTGTTTAACCATGCCCACTAAGCCCCTCCCATTGGTAACAGTTTGGTCACTCCCATCATCCATTGCAGCATGCACAGCGCATCGCATTACTGCTCTCCTTGGGGAGCTCAGAGGTGCTCCAGAGTTTATACAATCCTAGCAACACCTCTGGGGATGCACTGAGAGCTCCTCCTGTGCCCCCACATGACAGAAGTGACTGCAAATGACTGCTCTCCTTCCTCCAATTTCAGCCAACTGTGTGTAGAAGAGAGCGGTGCTGAGAGGGGCCGTCTCAGCATGGCGCAGCTGGGAAGTGAGGTCAGACTGGCCATCTTCCTGTCTCCTTGTCATGTGACATATCACATGACCCAAGACCAGAAGAAGGAGAAGCTGCATTAATTCCTGGCAGGCGCTACAAAAGTCCTGGATGGCTTAACTCCAATGTAAAAACGCATATAGAAGCAAAGGAGAAGGCCTTCAAAAAATACAAGTTTGAGGGATCAGCATTCAGACTTTATAAAAAAATAAGGATGGCTAAGATAGAATATGAAAGACACATAGCAGAGGAGAGCAAAAAAAATCCCAAGAAATTCTTTAAGTATGTATACAGTAAAAAAAGGGGCAGACCATATTGGCCCCATAAAGAATGAGGAAGGACATCTGGTTACAAAGGATGGGGGGAAGGCGAAGGTATTGAATTTATTCTTCTCCTCAGTCTTCACGAGGGAATCGGGGGGCTTCAGTAACCAAAACTGCAATGTTTATCCTCATGACACATCACAGGAAGCACCTCCATGGTTAACAGAGGACAGAATTAAAATTAGACTTGGGAAACTAACATTAATAAATCACCGGGACCAGATGGGTTGCAGCCGAGGGTACTTAGGGAACAAGTAATTACCAGACCATTGTTCCTAATTTTTACTGACAGTCTACTGACTGGAATGTACCAGCTGATTGGAAAAAAGCCAATGTAGCACCAATATTTAAAAAGGGCCCAAAATACATCCCTGGGAATTACAGACCAGTTAGCCTAACATCAATAGTATGTAAACTCTTGGAGGGGATGATAAGGGACTATGTACAAGATTTTAGTAATGAAAACGGTATCATTAGCAGTAATCAGCATGGATTGCCAAACCAATCTATTAACCTTCTATGAGGAGGCGAGTTGCCATCTAGATAAAGGAAGGCCCGTAGACGTGGTATATCTGGACTTTGCTAAAGCATTTGACACAGTTCCCCATAAATGTTTACTGTACAAAATAAGGTCCGTTTGCATGGACCATAGGGTGAGTACATGGATTGAAAACTGGCTACAAGGGCAGGTTCAGAGGGTGGTGATAAATGGGTAGTACTCGGAATGGTCAGGGGTGGGTAGTGGGGTTCCCCAGGGTTCTGTGCTGGGACCAATCCTATTTAATTTGTTCCTAAACGACCTGGAGGATGGGGTAAACAGTTCAATCCCTATATTTGCAAACGATACTAAGCTAAGCAGGGCAATAACTTCTCCACAGGATGTGGAAACCTTGAAAAAAGATCTGAACAAATTAATGGGGTGGGCAACTACATGGCAAATGAGGTTCAATGTAGAAAAATGTAAAATAATGAATTTGGGTGGCAAAAATATGAATGCAATCTATACACTGGGGGGAGTACATCTGGGGAATCTAGGATGGAAAAGGACCTGGGGGTCCTAGTAGATGATAGGCTCAGCAATGGCATGCAATGCCAAGCTGCTGCTAACAACGAAAACAGAATATTGGCATGCATTAAAAAGAGGATTAATTCCAGAGATAAACCGATAATTCTCCCACTCTACAAGACTCTGGTCCGGCCGCACCTAGAGTATGTTGTCCAGTTCTGGGCACCAGTCTTCAGGAAGAATGTACTGGAAATGGAGCAAGTACAAAGTAGGGCAAAAAAGATAATAAAGGGTCTGGAGGATATTAGTTATGAGGAAAGGTTTTGAGCACTGAACTTATTTTCTCTGAAGAAGAGACGCTTGAGAGGGGATATGATTTTAATATACAAATACTATACTGGTGACCCCACACTAGGGAAAAAAACTTTTTCATGGAAGGGAGTTTAACAAGACTTGTGACCACTCATTAAAATTAGAAGAAAAGAGGTTTAACCTTAAACTACGTAGAGGGTTCTTTACTGTAAGAGCGGCAAGGATGTGGAATTCCCTTCCACAGGCGGTGGTCTCAGCAGGGGGCATCGATAGTTTCAAGAAACTATTAGATAAGCACCTGAATAACCACAACATAGAGGGATATACAAGGTAATATTGACATATAATCACACACACAGGTTGGACTTGACTTGTCTTTTTTTGACCTTGTCTACTATGTAACTGCGGTGTAAACTGTGAGTAAATAGGGGATGGGGCAATAACTCAGCCCTAGACCTCCCCTCTCCTCCTCATAACTTCCCCAAGAGCCCCTTTGCTTCCTCCTTCACTTAGGGCTAGCACCTATATGACCAGTCCCCACCTAGATTCATTTCCCTTTCCATGTGAGTTCCTGATTTCTTGTGTTGCTGATTCCCTGGTTACTGACTTTAGTTTGTATCCGACTATACTTCTTTGCTCGTGGTCCTGATTTTCCACTCTCTGTTGATATCTGTTACAGACTCCGGACACCTTGTTGGGTATTTCCTCTAAGAAGCTACTTCCCAAGTCCTGGAACACGAGACCAATGGATCTGGCTATAGAAACCCCAAGGACCAGACAACACCAGTCTTGGCGTACACCAGAAAATGAACTGCTTTATTTTTAGAAACACTGAATTTATACAGCTAACCATCAGATAAGGGCTACTCCCATTATCTCAGACAAAGGTCACCTTACACAGTAGAGCTAGTCCTATTATCATAACAATGACCTCCTTAGACAGTCGGGCTCCCTGGACTAACTTGCATAAGAAGCCACAAGCAATTAGTGACCAGCTCTGGATAACTTAAGAACACATTATAACAGAGTCCTCCAGGCCATGGTTCTCCTTCAGCCCAAAGTCCGTGACAATACTCCCCTGTTCCATAGTCCGGCAGACCCGGCTAGATCCAATATGGGTCAACTTGGGGATGTGCGGGAGCTATAGTACAATCAAAGTTCAGTTTGCTGGGAAAGTCCATCTGGGTTGCCATTTTGTCTGCCCGGCCTGTACTGCACAGTAAAGTTGTAGGGCTGCAGGGCAAGACTCCATCTCAATAAGCGTTCATTGTCCCCGGATACTCGGTTTAACTAGATCAAAGGATTGTGGTCCGTGAGCACCGTGAAGGATCGTCCATAGAGATACGGCTGAAGTTTTTTCAAGGCCCACACCAGTGCCAAACATTCTTTTTCTATGGCTGCATACCCCACCTCCCGGGGTATTAGCTTGCGACTGATGTAGGCAACAGGGTGCTCACTGCCATCGGCTCCTACTTGGCTTAGCACTGCTCCCAAACAGAAGGTGGAAGCATCTGTATGTACACAAACATTTGTTTGGGTCAGGAACAGCCAAAACTGGGGTAGAAACCAAAGCATTTTTCAGGCACTGGAAAGCATTTTTACACTCTGGGGACCACAGGACCTGGCGGGGAAGATTCTTTCTGGTCAAGTCAGCCAGGGGTTTAGCTATCGTGCTATAGTCGGGAACAAACCTCCTATAGTATCCTGCAGTGCCTAGAAATGCCAAGACCTGGGATTTCACCCGGGGGTTGGGCCAGGTGGCAATGGCCTCTACTTTAGCTGGTTCAGGACGCTGTTGCCCACGGTCTACCCGATTCTCGAGGTACAGAACCTTGGACATCCCTATGTTACATTTCTCTGGCTTTAATGTTAAACCCGCAATCCTGATGCGGTCTAACACAGTACCCAGGTGGAGTAGATGTTCCTCCCAGGTATAGCTGTAGATCGCAATGTCATTCAGGTATGCACAGGCATAATCCTGAAAGCTATCGAGGAGTTGATCTACCATTCTCTGGAACGTCACTGGAGCATTTTTCATTCCAAATGGCATGACCTTAGACTGATACAAGCCAAAGGGGATGATGAATGCTGACTTCGAAACAGATTCCGGGTCCAGAAGAATCTGCCAGTACCCTTTGCATAGGTCAAGGGTAGTTAGGAAATGACCTCAGTCAATGCGATCTAACAGCTCATCGACCCGGGGCATGGGATAGGTGTCAGTCGTTGTGCAGTCGTTTGGTCGGTGGTAATCTATGCAGAAGCGGGTAGTACCATCCCGCTTTGGCACTAACACTACTGGGGATGCCCAGGGGCTGTTGAAGGGCTTGATGACTCCTAAATCGGGCATGTCCTTTATCTCCTGCATCATACCCTCTCTCACTAACTCAGGTACCCTGTAAGCCACCTGAGAGATAGGTGGCTGTCCCGGGGTTTCCACTAGGTGCACTGTCATAGTAGTGTATCAAGGCTTGGTGGAAAACATTTCCTGATGTTGCCTAAGGACAAGCCTGGCCTGGTCCTGCTGCTCCGGCCCTAGCTGCCCATCTAACCTCACTGTCTCTACACCTGCTCTGTCTTCATCTCTCACCGGTACTCCGGCAGGGGAAGGTTCTCGGACTCTTACCCAGCTGGAGCACATATGGCAGCTATTTCCTCAGGCCTCCCTTGGTACACTTGAGCATGTAAGGTCCCCTGGACTCTTTCATCTGAGCACTTAGCTACCAGGTAGGTAGTGTCACATATTTGCTGCACTACCTTGTAGGGCCCTGCCAAGAGTCCTGTAATTTGTTCGACTTGGTAGGCTTGAGGGCAAGAACTTTCAGATCTACAGCCAAGGTGCGATTCCGGAAGGTACGATCATACCACTGCTTCTGCCATCCCTGTGCAGTCTGAAGGTTCTCCCTTACGGTGTCCGTGAGTTCCTTCAGCCAGTCCCTGAACACTAGTACGTACCCTATCACAGAGGTCTCTTCAGCTCCTACATCTCCTTCCCAATGGGCTCTAAGTAGATCTAGTGGCCCCCTTACCCGTCTCCCATACAATAACACAAATGGGGAGAACCCCGTAGATTCCTGCGGCACGTCCCTGTAAGCGAACAGGAGTTGTGGCAGAAATTTCTCCCAATCCCGGTGAGAAGTTACAAACGTCCGCAGCAATTGCTTTAGCGTTCCATTGAACTGCTCACATAGTCCATTAGTCTGGGGGTGGTAGGTAGAGCTGTGTATAGGCTTAATTCCACAGAGCTTCCACAACTGCTGGGTTAGGTCCGCAGTAAACTGAATTCTTTGGTCTGAGATAATCTCCTGAGGGAAACCCACCCTGGCAAAGATTCGGAGCAGGGCCTCCACTACTGTCTCTGCATGGATGTTTGTCTGAGGAACTGCCCCCGGGTAACGAGTAGCATAATCCACCACTAGGGATGAGCTTTCTGTTCAGGTCGAACATGAGTTCGACTCGAACATTGGCTGTTCACCCGTTCGTCGAAAACCGAACATTATGGAACGTTCGCACCAAATTCAAGTTAATAAAGGCCCATAATGCACTGCGGGAGCACAGTGCATTGCTGTATGATGATTGGCCAGAGCATGCACCATGACCTGCATGCTTTGGCCAATCACAGCGCCCTCAGCTAAGAGAGCCATAATTGGCCAAAGGCAGGGTGCCTTTCGCCAATCATGGCTCAGGGGGACTAAGTCCATGCCCCACACTATATAAGGCCGCCTGCACGTCTGCCTTGTGTAGTGTGTTGTTGGCATGGAGGGAGAGAGAGTCTCATTTAGATTGAGCAGGCAGGCAGGCAGATTATTCAGTTAGCTGCAGTGTATTTAATTCATATATACAGATAAGTAAAAAAGTGTCCTTCGCGCTTGTGGGATGATGTGGTGAAAAATAAAGATAAAAATATGATGCAAACTCATATGAATTAAATTAAATATGTAAAAAATAATCATACACATATAAAAACTATATTGCAGCAAAATATGAATGCTCACAGCAATCCTGATAATGTAAATATAAAAGAATTTTGTGCAATATATAAAGGAATAGCGTGAAATAAAATAGGTTTAAATCATATGCATCATGTGTAAACACCATAACAATCTATGAATATTAATAAAATGTGATGTGTCAAGAATAACATTCACTATAGGGACCAAATTGTCTCTCATAACAATGGATGCTAAAACTAGTATAATCTGAACAAGACTAATAAAGTGCAAAATGGTGCAATCAAAATATTGTGACAATACCGCAATATGTGCAATAAGAAATAAATGAGATAAGTGAAATGGATACACATTAGTGCTGAGAGCACAGTGTAAAAGTTAAAAAGTGATAAACATCATTAATATTAATGAAAAATTAATAAAGCAATGGAGAAAAAATGGAAAAAAAAGAAAACCAGTTATTATAACACCGTATCTACTACCCTCAATGCATCTATACTACAACTTGAAGGTGAGAGTTCTGTGAGACCGTATTTACAAGACACCGCCAGGAGAGCTAATAGGCCATCACACTCTATTTCCTTGTCAAAAGAAGTTTATTGAGTATACAATGTTATAAAGATACATAAAGTAAGTTTACAAGGATCTATAAAGTAAGCTCATTGTTTTACAGTAGGGTTTATATAGGTAAATATCATGAAATTTCAAATATTAAACATTGGGTTCACGTAAACCTAAATTAAAGATATATATCATTTCCTTAGTTACTTTTGTAGGTATTTAAATGATTTATACCTACTATACATATTGTTTACAAGTAGAGTGTATATAGGTCAAATAAATTCTGATAATGAGCTTTAATCGTAAGGTGGAGAAAAGGAAAGAGAAAGAAGAAAAAAGGTTGAAAGGTAGAGGTATGGTCCACAAGGTTGTCCCGCTCGTCAGTTTATTATTCTTTTTAGTTCTCTTTGAAGCCTTAGAATGGGTGTCTCTGTAAGTCATTTAATCTGTTACCATGGCAACAGGACAGAGTCATTGAAGTTTGACAGGAACTGTTGTTTTATCCAAGGATGCCAAAGTTTTTCAAATTTTGGAATTTGATTTTGATCGATGGCTACCATCTTAGCATGGGACATTGTATTATTCATTCTGTGAATTGTTTCTGCTAGTACCAATGTAGGAGATTTCCATGCCTTGGCCACTGTTTGTTTTGCAGCCGTTATTAGTTGGATCATAAGTTTGAATTGAGAGAGTGTTAACCATTCCGGTTTTAGATTAAGTAAAGTTAAATATGGATCTGGTTGTATTATTTTTTTAAATATTTTAGATGCAATCACGAAGACTTCCTTCCAGAAGGTTTGGATTACTGGGCACGTCCACCATATGTGTAAATATGTGCCTATTTCTGGGAATCCTCGAAAACAAAGAGCTGAGGTATTAGGTGAATATTTTGCCACTCTAGCGGGTACAAGGTACCAGCGAGTTAGGACTTTATAATTTGTCTCCAGTGCTAAGATGTTGGGTGAAGATGACTTAGATGTGAGCCATATGTTAGACCAGTCCGTGTCTTCTAAAGTTCGTCCCAGGTCCTCCTCCCACCTCTGAACGTAAGAGGGTCTATTAAGATTTGCTACTCCATATATTTGATTATAAAGTGATGAAATTGTACCTTTAGCAAATGGATCTTTTGTACAGATTGATTCAAAAATGGATAATTGGGATAATGGTGTATCCCCCTTTAGGAATGGTGTATAGAAATTTTTGATTTGGAGATATCTAAATATCTCAGAGTTTGGTAGATCATATTTTTCTCTAAGCGATGGGAATGAAAGGAATGATTTAGATGCTATGAAGTCATTTAGTGTCTGAATGCCTGATGTTGTCCAAGCTTTAAAAGAATTTGGGTAGATCCATGCCGGATAAAAGGCCGGATTTCTGATAAAAGAAAGGAGAGGATTGTGTGGAGATTGTAACTGATATTTGGTTTTTAGTTTATCCCAGAGAGATAAGAAGTGTTTAGTTATGGGATTATGAATTTTAAAGCGGTCTTTAGGATCAAGCCATAATAAATTTGATATTAATAGAGGGTCATTTTCTGAAGACTCTATAAATACCCATAATGGGATTTCCTGTTTTGCATGGTATTTGGACAGACTGGCCAAATGTGCTGCTCTGTAGTAGTTAGTAAAATTAGGGTATCCCAGGCCTCCTTTATTTTTGGGAAGATGTAGTGTGTGTATAGGTATACGTGGTTTAGAAGAGCCCCATATAAACGAAGTTGCTCTTTTTTGTACTATTCTCAAAAAATAGGAAGGAATTGGAATAGGGAGGACTCTGAATAGATAAAGCAATTTGGGTAGAATAGTCATTTTGATTGCATTAATCTTCCCTATCCAGGATAAAGGAAGTTGCGACCATTGTTTTATTAGATTTGTGATCTGTCTTAATACAGGAGGATAATTTGTTGAGAATAAGTCAGAATGAGATGCTGTTAAATGAATTCCAAGATATGGGATTGATTTTTCTGCCCATGTGAATGGGAGTGCAGCCCTAGCCGGGATCAATTCCATGTTTGTGAGTGCAATATTAAGCACTAGGCATTTCTTAGGATTAATCATAAGGCCGGATAGGGCTGCAAATCCATCAAGAGCTGGTATTAAGTTAGGACCAGAGACCTGTGGTGATGATAGAAAAAGTAATATATCGTCTGCAAATATACATAATTTGTGTGTAATACCTCCTACTTCAATGCCAGTTATAGTTTGGTTTGTTCTGATGTATTGGCCATGGGTTCGAGTATAAGGGCAAATAATAAGGGAGATAATGGGCAACCCTGTCGGGTACCTCTTTCGATATTAAAGGCTTCAGATTTGTATCCAGCATATTTTATATAGGCTTTGGGTTTATTATATAATGCTTTGATCCATGTTAAAAAGTGGGGTCCAAAACCCCATTTTTGTAATGAATATTGCATATATTGCCAGGATACTGTGTCAAATGCCCTCTTAATATCGAGAGATAGAAAACCATAAAGGGATTTTCCGTTTTTTAGCAATATGTGCCAATAACACTGCCCTGCGTATATTATCGCCTGCCTGTCTATTTGGCATGAAGCCTACTTGATCTCTATGTATTAATTTTCCTATAATGCTATTGAGGCGTTTTGCTATTATTTTTGCTAATAATTTAATATCGAGGTTTAACAGAGAAATAGGCCGATAATTCACACAGGAAGTATCATCAGAAAGGGGTTTTGGGATCATACAAACAATTGCCATTAGTGTTTCTTGCCGAAAAGAATGTCCATCTAGAAGTTTGTTAAAAGTTTCAGTGAGAATGGGAGAGAGTATTTCTGAGAATGTTTTATAGTATAAAGCCGAGTAGCCATCTGGGCCCGGTCTTTTGTTAAGTTTTAGGTCTTTTATGGCGTTAGCAACTTCATCTATAGTTATAGGCTCATCCAAACTGCTTTTTTGATTCTGAGATAACTCAGGTAAGGTTATTTTTGAGAAGAAGGATTCAGCCTCTGTAGGATTAAATTCATTGTTTGTCTTGTATAAAGTTGCGAGATGTGAGTGAAATTTATGGACTATTTTAACTGGATTACAAGTGTAAACATTTTTTGATAATTTCAAACGTATTGGTTTGAAAGATTTGTTAGTTGAATTTAATGCCCGAGCCAAATATGTACCTGGTTTGTTTGTATTCATGTAGAAATTGTGTTTGGAGCGTTTGAGGGATTTATCAACTGACTCAGTGAGAAATAGATCGTATTCCAATCTAGATTTTTCCAGATGAGATTTTGTACTCTGAGATGGATTATCTTGAAATGATATGTAGGCTGCATTAAAATTGAGTTCTAGTTTTTTTGCTAGATTTTTGCGTTCCTGTTTAAATAGTGCCATTTGTCTTTGTATTGTACCACGCAAGACAGGCTTATGAGCTTCCCACAGTGTTATTGGGGAGATGTCTGTTGTATTATTAATTGATATGTATTCCTTTAAAGCTTGTTCAATGGCCATCTGATGTAGTGGGTGTTTGAGCATTATGTCCGGTAAGTACCACGTTGGGTCATGCGCTTTTGGTATGGCTGAGGCTATAGTAGTGTATACTGCATTATGGTCAGACCACGGAATCGGAATTATATCTGATGCAACAATTTCTGGTATCATTCCTATTGTTAGAAAAATATGATCTATTCTGGTGAAGATTTGATGAGGGTGCGAGAAATAGGTGAATTTCTTTTTCATTGGGTTACTTTCTCTCCACGAATCTACCAGATTGTATTTGGAAAGAAGTTGAGAAAAAGGTAATCTAGAGGTTATTTTGGATGGTGTAAAAGGTGATTTATCTAGAAATGGGAGGAGGACCTGGTTCGAATCCCCACACATTATCACTGTTCCTATTTTGTGTGTATTAATCACTTGTAATATATGTGAGAGGAATGGTGTAGGTTGTTTGTTAGGAGCGTAGTAGGAAATCACCGTGATTGCTGTATCCATTATATAACCCATGAGTATCAGGTATCTACATTCTGGGTGAAATGCAATTAGAGTTCCCCTTTGTTTGGTACAGGCAGAAGCCGTGTAAATTTGTTGATAAAAAGGAGAAATATATTTTGGAGTAGAATCTTTGGTGAAGTGTGTTTCTTGGAGGCATACTATGTGAGCCTTTTTGTTATGGAAAGTACGGAAGGCTTTGGTCCTTTTTTGAGGGACATTTATTCCCTGAACATTCAGGGAAAATATATTCAGTGGTGCCATGGCAATAGATCAAATAGTTTTGACTTACTTTTTGTTATGCAGAGCTGACTGCGCAGATCAACCTGTGTGGACTGAAGAGATGAGTAGATAGAAAAGAAACCAGTGAATTCTGAAGTAAAGAGTAAACAAAAAACATATGAGATTAGATGATACATTGTATAAATTATTTTTTGCAAGTAATCACAATTTACCCGTGAAAGAGAATAAATATCTCTCTCAGGGGAATAAGTGCCTTCGTCACACTCCCACATAATATGGTTGGGAGAATGAGGAGGGCTAATGGGGGTACACGGATCTTCCGCTTACAGGAGAGAAGTGCTATGTCAAAAGACATCAAAATGATGTTTCATTAATTGGAGTGCAGAATATAGTTTTTGTTGAAATTATTTATTCCAGGGTGGTTGTATATGGTTAGTCTTGCCCTAGGCTAAATAATTCAGTTAGAAAGGTACTGTTAATAACTTTGGTATTGATGATGATAGTTTGAATTATTTTGGGATTTTAACCCTTTTAGAGTAAACAATTACATATTTTATTCATATGTAACTGTTTAGATATGTTAACTCATAAAATTGAGGTTGTATTGCTTCAGATTAGAATAAACAAAAACATAATTCTAGGAACTAGTTAGGTAATAATATATTTGTTTTAAGAAAAGAAAGAAAAAGCTTCCATTACTTCTGGATTATTGAACATATTTGTCCTAAAAAGTAATAAATCTATTGTTATTACCTGATAATATATAACTGATCAAGAATTTCCTTATTTCACTTATATATTCTAAGGCTATATGAATCAGAAGTAATAAGAAATATAACTGGAATGTAACATGATCCCACACAGTGTGTGACTATCAGAATGTAGTTACATTCAGTTATAAATATAGTTTTATTGTTTATAGAGAACCATCTCTTAGTATAATAAATGAAGAGATATCAGGAATTAGGATGTCAGTCCATTGAATCTTCTTGGTCCATGGATGATGTGGCATAACGGCCTCTTTTGTGAGAATGATGATTCCCATTTTGTTCTGAAATTTTCTGGGTGCTGCCTGAAGGTGAAGATGATGCCATTCTTCTGCGTGTGGGAGAGTTGCTGCTTGTGGGTTCTGTCAGATTTAATTTTAAAAGGGTTTGTTGTAGTTCATCTGCTGATCTGCTTCTGTAAATTGTACCTTGGTAGTTAAATCTGACTGAAAAGGGGAAGCCCCATTGATACATAATGTTGTGGCGTTGCAGTTCCATTAGTTGGGGTTTCATAGATCGTCTTTTAGTAATAGTAAGTTGGGATAGGTCAGCAAAAATTTGATAATTGTGTCCTTGAAAATTAAGTTCCTTTTTTTCTCTTGCAGCAATTAGTATTTGTTCTTTCGTTCTGTAATAATGAAATTTTGTGATTATATCACGTGGGGGTCCATCTTTCTTTTTGGCTGTGAGGGCTCTGTGTACTCTGTCCAGTTCTAAACGTTCAATAGGGATATCTGGCTTTAGTTCTTGTCATAGAGCAGTAATAGTAGATTGCAGGTCTGTCACAGTTTCAGGTATTCCCCTTATGCGCAAGTTTGAACGTCTGGCTCTATTTTCGTAATCTTCGAGCTTAGTTTGAAATATTAAATTCTCTTTTTTTAATTGTTCCAATTCTGTTATATTTTCTTGGGTTGTAATTTCAATTTCATCCATTTTTATTTCTAAGGCTGCGGTGCGGTTTCCCAGCTCTCTTATTTCTTTGGTTAGGCTTTTTGTTATTTGGTCTGAGGTTTGTTTTAAAGCTATATGAAGCATCTTTTCAAATTGTAATAATATTACTGGGGATGCTGAGGAGGCTTGTGGAGAAGTTTGTGAGAGGGTTTGTTCTGTATCTGACTCAAATGGAGAGTCTTGCTGTGACATTTTCTGTCTGTGAGAGCGCCCTGATGCTGTATATTGTGAGGTGACTGGAGCTGCTTCAGCTGCAGTGAGTGCCTGTGAGCTCTTTGTGAGGTGATTTTTATTTCTGCCACGGTTTCCTCCCAGTACCATATTTCCTGCCCAAACTTTCACAGTTTGTTCCCTGGGGCAAAAAGGTTCAAATGGATACCTTTTGAGCCTGCAGGCTCCGCTTTGTCCTTCTCTTCTCTCCACAGCGGTGTGGAGCTCTAACAATGCATGTCTGCTCTGCTAGGCTCCGCCTCCTGCCCCCCATCACTCTCTATTTCAACACCAGCCAGTTATTGATTAGAGGATCTCCCATTCACTTTATCTCACATTCAAGAAACTCTCTTTTTCCATTTTTCTTTTTTCCATTTTTTCTCCATTGCTTTATTAATTTTTCATTAATATTAATGGTGTTTATCACTTTTAACTTTTACACTGTGCTCTTAGCACTAATGTGTATCCATTTCACTTATCTCATTTATTTCTTATTGCACATATTGCGGTATTGTCACAATATTTTGATTGCACCATTTTGCACTTTATTAGTCTTGTTCAGATTATACTAGTTTTAGCATCCACTGTTATAAGAGACAATTTGGTCCCTATAGTGAATGTTATTCTTGACACATCACATTTATTAATATTCATAGATTGTTATGGTGTTTACACATGATGCATATTATTTAAACCTATTTTATTTCACGCTATTCCTTTATATATTGCGCAAAATTCTTTTATATTTACATATATACAGAGAGTCTTGTTATACAGAGAGTCTTGTATATATATATATATATCTCCACTGTATCCACATGTGTATATATATATATATATATATATATATATATATATATATATATATATATATATATATATATATATATTCATATATATATTCCCTGCATACAGTTTAGCTATATCTCACTGCAGGCCGTTCCAGGCGTACTGTTTCTAATATACTTCTGCAGGCAGGTTATTCAGTTAGCTGCAGTGTATTTAATATATATATATATATATATATATATATATATATATATATATATATATATATATATATATATATATATATATCCACTGCATCCAGTTTAGCTATATCTGATTGCAGGCCGTTCCTGGTGTACCGTTTCTAATATACTTCAGCAGGTGTACACAGTATACTGTGCTGTGCACCCATAGTGCAGTTGCTCATACTTTTCTGGTAGTCAATACAGTACACCCATAGTTGTTATGACACTTCTGTTGGTGTACACAGTACCGTGCACCCCTAGTGCAGTTGCTACTACTTTCCTGGTGGTGTACACAATACATACAGTGCACCCATAGTTGTTTTTACACTTCTGTTGGTGTACACAGTACCGTGCACCTCTAGTTTGCCTGCCAATGCAGCTGCCAAAGTGGCCTATTCCATCTGCTCCATGTCAACAGTCACTCCTTCCCTAGCCCCACCATCATGCACGGAGGAGTCCCCCGAACTATTCAAACCGCAGTGTCAGGTACATGCTGCAGGAGGATGCGCAATGATTTGAAGGCTTTGATGATGGTACCTAGGTTGAGGAAGGGAGTAACATCAGCCAAGAGAGAGGGGGTGCCCAAGAAGGTAAAAAAACTGGCAGTCATGTTCCCCCAGCTACAGCATACTGCCAAGTTTGCTCCACTTATGAGGAGGGAGGGGATGATGAGGTCACTGACTCAACTTGGGTGCCTGATAAAAGAGAGGAGGAGGCACATCTCCAATGGGATAGAATGCCCTCTAGGGGGCACCTTAAGGGCAGCCACCCTATTGCATTACACCACAGAGATAAGCAGGTGCAGGGCGCTGCTGACTTCCCACATATTTTGAAAAGTTCTTTGGTATGGGCCTTTTTTGACACGTGTGCAGCAGATTGCATCGTTGCTGTTTGCAACATATGTCTGAAGCATATCAAGTGTGGCCAAAACAGCAGCCACTTGGGCACCACATGCTTGACCCGACATATGACGACCTCCCATGCAGTCCGTTGGCAACAGCACTTAAAAGACCCACATCAAAGAACAAGGCGGACCTCTCCTTGCTCCTCATCAGCTGGGTTCTCCAACCCCACTATACCTCCAGTCCTCTCAGAAACCTGCACTGAGAGGAATGAAGGTATAGCAATAGGTGTCCCAAGTACTTGCAGCCAATCTGCTATCAGTACACCTCCATCTGATTTTAGCAGGCAAATTTACCTACCCCAGTTGCTAAACCGTCAAAAGAAATTCGGTCCCAGCCATCCACATGCTCAGTGTCTGAATGCTAGCTTGGTCAAATTGCTAGCACTGCAACTGCTGCCTTTTCAGCTGGTAGACTCTGCCCCCTTTTGTGAATTTGTGGAATGTGCGGTACCTCAGTGGCAGGTTCCCAAACGCCATTTCTTTTCACGGAAGGCCATTCTGGCTCTCTACCAGCATGTGGAAGGCAATGTCTTTGCCTCGTTGGACAGGGCCGTTAGCAGTAAGGTGCGTATTACTGCTGACTCATGGTCCAGCAGGGATGTTACCTTTCTTTCACTGGCAGCTCGGCTGGCTGACATTCAAAGAGAATGCAACCTGCCCAAGAACCCCTCATTTGTGACATGCCCACCTGGTGGAACTCAACGTTGGCAATGCTGCAGCGGCTGCACACGCAGCAGAGGGCCATCAATGAGTACCTGTGTGAGTATGGCACCAGGACAGGGTCAGGGGAGCTTGGCTTTTTTTTCGCCCAGGCCAGTGGCTACTGATCAAGGATGCATGCACTGTCCTATCACCATTTGAGGAGGCCACGAGGATGGTGAGCAGGGACAGTGCATGCATCAGTGATACTGTCCCTCTTGTCTTCCTGTTGGAGCACACGCTTTGTGGAATAATGGACAGGGCACTTGAGGCAGAACAGTGGGAGGAAGAGGAGGACTTCCTTACCTCTCAAGGCCCCCTTTATCCAGATACTAGTATTCCTGCAGGCCCGCCGATCACACAGGAAGAAGAAGAGGAGCAGGAGGATTGTGTCAGCATGGAGGTGGAGGATAACACTCAGCATCAGCAGCAGTCTTCAAGGGATTGTTTGCAGTCCCCAGAAACCCATGGAGTTGTACGTGGCTGGGAGGAGGTGGTTGAGCATCATGTGATCCTTAGTGACCCAGAGGACTCAGGATCGAATGCATCTTCGGGAGGCCTTGCAGAAAGGTTTGTGCAATGCATTTCCAGAGCCTGGGAGGTTTTAATTTCCTGGTGCTGGACAACATGTTGCTGAGGTTTTGTTCAGTCACAGAAAGAGCGGTGGAGAAGGTGGCCGGCTGACTGATGCCTTCAGGCAATTCTTCAGTCCTCATCGCCCAGGTCTGATCGGTTCCAGCAACCATCGCCAGCGTCTGAATTCCATGGTGCAGGAAGATCTAGGGGCAAGACCAGACTTGGAGACCTTTCCACCAGAACATCCACTGGTTTACTGGGTCTTGAGGATGGACACTGGCCAGAGCTTGCTCAATATGCAATTGAACTACTGGCCTGTCCTGCATCCAGAGTTCTTTCTGAACGCACATTCAGTGCTGCTGGAGGCTTTGTAACCAATCACAGAGTGTGCCTGTCCACAGACTCTGTTGATCGGCTCACATTCTTAAAAATGAATCAGTCATGGATCACCAGCTACCAAGCACTTGATGCTGATATAACCGATTGATTTTTCTATGGATATGGGATCCCTTGAAGACTGCATATGCTGAGTGACTATCCTATTATGCTGAGTGACTATCCTATTCCTCCTCAATTTTCATGATGATAGCTTCTAAGAATATTTTCGGTTCAGGACACCACCACCACTGCCTAAGGCCCAATTTTTCTGCCCCTGTTTAATAGGGGTGTATAATTACAATTTTTGATCAAATATTTAATAGCAGGGCTCCTTCCTGCGCTCAACAAGAGTATCTGTGAAGGGTTGCAGTGTTGTGGCACCACAACCACTGCCTAAGGCCCAATTTTTCTGCCCCTGTTTACCAGGGGCACGTAATTACAATTTTTCATCTAATATTTCACAGCAGGGCCTGTTCCTGCACTCAAAACTATCAGTGAGGCTTTGCAGTGTTGTGCCACCACCACCACCACCTAAGGCCCAATTTTTCTGCCCCTGTTTAACAGGGGCACGTAATTACAATTTTTGATCTAATATTTCACAGCAGGGCCTGTTCCTGCATTTAACAAAAGTATCTGTGAGGCTTTACCATGATGTGCCACCACCACCGCCTAAGGCCCAATTTTTCTGCCCCTGTTTAACAGGGGCACGTAATTGCAATTTTTGATCTAATATTTCATAGCAGGGCCTGTTCCTGCACTCAACAAAAGTATTTGTGAGGCTTTACAGTGTTGTGCCACCACCACCACCACCACTGCCTAAGGCCCAATTTTTCTGCCCCTGTTTAACAGGGGCATGTAATTACAATTCTTGATATAATATTTTACAGCAGGGCCCGTTCCAGTGCCCACCAAGAGTAACTGTGAGGGCTTTCAGTGTTCTGGTACCACCAACACCTAAGGCCCAATTTTCCGCAGAGTGTATAGGGCAGGCCGTATAGTATATTTAGTATTTTCAAACATCCGACTTACAAACAACTCCTACTTACAAACGGAGGGAGACAACAGGAAGTGAGAGGAAATCTGCCCCTAGGAAGGGAAATTCTCTCCTGTAAGAGTTAATATGGGAAAGAGGTGTCTCCCCACTGATGCTTTATCACCAATCCTTGTTTCCCTAATACCCCAAAATTTATAAAATCCAATTGTCATTGGGACAGAAAGTAAGGTGAAATCTTTTGAACAGGGGCACAGACAGCAAAACAAATGGTACAGGGGTGATGATAACCCTTCGTTATGTTATCCAAAAAGCTTAAAAATAGATTTTTTGGCTGGAGCTACACTTACAAAATTTACCTGTTCCAAATTACAAACAGATTCAACTTAAGAACAAACCTACAGTCCCTATCTTGTTTGTAACCCAGGGACTGCCTGTATACTGCTGCTGTTCAGAGTATATAGGGCCTGGCTTGGTAATGGGCTGGGGGGGGGGGGGGTTCAACATTATATTACAGCCGCAAGCAGTTTTAAATAACTTTTATTCCTTTAGAAATGTCATTTTGTGAAGGGACTGTTCTAAACACGGGAAAAATGCGCCACTTTACAGGCATACTATAGACACCCCCCAGGCATGATATTTAAATGAATATTTCACTTTTATTGTTTCACTTTAAGCATTATTAAAATTACTGCTCCCGAAAAAACACCCGTTTTTAAAACTTTTTTTGCATTGATTCATATCCCCTGGGGCAGGACCCGGGTCTCAAACACTTTTTATGACAATACCTTGCATATTAGCCTTTAAAATTAGCACTTTTGATTTTTCATGTTCGAGTCCCATAGACTTTAACGGGGTTCACGTGTTTGCACAAATTTTTGGTCTGTTCGCATGTTCTGCTGCAAACCGAACCGGGGGTGTTCGGCTCATCCCTATCCACCACCATCAAGATATATCTCTTCCCAGAGGGACTGGATCAGGGTAATGGTCCTACCAGGTCTACGGCTATCCGGCTAAAGGGCTCAGCTATGATCAGTAGGGGGTACAAAGGAGCTTTAGATCGGTTACCCTTCTTTCCCACACGCTGACAAGTATCACAGGTACGGCAATACTGTCTAATATCCCCAGTTATTCCTGGCCAGAAGAATAGCTGAGTCAAACGGTAAACAGTTTTGGTCACTCCAAAGTGACCAGCTAGGGGAATGTCATATCCGATGCTAAGCAGGTCGCGACGATATTTCTGCGCATGACCAGCTGTCGCTTGGGCACTGGATGAGATCCCTTCTTTTCGGTCATCCGATAAAATCATTCCCGATCCCACTCTATTCTTTCCTTTTCTAATCCCCCGGGGTCCATCCCTGCCTCTCCCGGTAACTAGCTAACGTTGAGTCAGATAGTAGTTCCCAGCTAAAGTTAGTCGGGGTAGCCCAGGTAAAGGGCGGTACAGTCTGGTCGGGGTTAGGGAAGTTAGGCCTCACCAGGGTCCCATCATCGAGTGCCTCCTCCACTCTCCTTGCTTGCTGCCGGGTGGTCACAGGGAAGGCTTATGGGGATAAATCCACATGGAAAGATGAAGAAAGATGTCCCAAATCATTTCCAAGTAGAACATCTGTGGGTATATCTCTCATAATTTGAACTTCCACATCTCTGTATCCCGAGCCCCAATCCATTTGCACTTGGGCAGTAGGGATGCGTAAAACTTTGCCTCCAGCCACTCGCACAGCTATGGACCTCCCGGTTTTCCCAGTCATTGTAACCATCCTGAGTTGCACCAAAGTAATAGTAGCTCCGCTGTCCCTGAGTCCTTGGGTGGGTCACCCATTCACCCATACAGGACTGTCAGTGATGCCTGCGATTGTCATCAGCAGCAGCTTATATCGGGTTCACCTCATGGAGTAGCCCAAATTCCTCTTCACCCCAGCCAGTTGAGGTAGATGGTGTGATGGCTTCCAGGTAATGAGCAGCCGCTCGGGCTGGGCCAGGGGCAAGACAGTTCCATGAAGTGACGTTGACATTTTGAGGACAGTTAGCTCGTTGTTGTCCAATTTGATTACACCCATAACAGCGAGGCCTAGTCTTCTTGATGGGTATAGCTGGTCAGACCATTGCAGGGAGGGCGACTGACTGCTGGGTGGATGGCTGGATATGGGCAGGTGCTGGCCGTGGTCTGGAGATGCCACGAGGCTCCGGTTGGTGGGATCTTCAGGTATCCATATACTGGTCGGCTAGTTCCGCTGCTTTGTCTACCAACAAGGGCTTTTGGTCTTGGACCCACTGGCGAACTTCACTAGGGGATTGGTTGTAAAGCTGTTCCAGTAGGATCAGTTGGGCAGCATCCGCTAAGGTAGTTGCCTGACAGCCAGAGAACCATGCATCTACCGATCGGGATATCTGATGAGCCCATTCCGTATAGGGCTGGCCCTCTTTCCATTGTATATAAGTGGTGAACCATAAAGAGAAATAATATTCTCAAAAGAGTGTTGCCAACTTCCCAGTATTCATTATATTAGGACCCTAAATAGGGACACTAGTACAGCGGGACTTTAAGGGCGAACAAAAATATATTGGTGTGTCATAAAATATCATTTATTAGAAAGATTAAAAAGTATGTATAAAAAACATATGACAACAATTACTACAGCACTTATTGGTGCATAACAGAAAAAATAAATTTTCATCATATTATATTGTTTACATATTCCAAAAATGAATATAGTTTTCCTCCAAATAGCCTGACATATTTCAGGAAAAATCCCTTCCTCAGAGGCGTTTATAGGAGATGATATAGTATATTCTGAAAAAAAGGGTGGGAATGGTTTTAACAGAGCATCTTTCAAAGCGACATTGACATTATAATGTATGAGTATATCCAGCATACGTACCAATTATGAAATTATGAAAAAATATATTGGTTTTGTTTAAAAAGAAGACAATTTTACTTGGAAGACCTGACTTTGCCACTGATAGTCCAACGGGAACGATGGACCCCGTCTTTGCTCAGAACAGCCCTCACAAGGGTCCCCGCAGAACGGCCACCACAACACAGCCACAAAAAAAACCCTAGGGAATGGTGAAATGTCTTAGTAAGATTGAGTGTGTGTGTATATTTATATATATATATATATATATATATATATATATATATATATATATATATATATATATATATATATATATATATATATATATATATAAAGGGTTGTATTGAAATACTGTATACATCAGAAATATATATCATATAAATATTTTTAAAAAGAAATTATAAATTGCTGCTAAATAAATTGAATGGCCTTTATTTACCATCAAAAGATCGTATTGTTTGCCACGGCAGCTCACTTGAGCACTTCCGTAAACTTTGCAGATTGAAAATTGTTGCTGGATGAAACATGGAGGGAGGGAAAAAACAGGTGGGGGGGAGGGAAAAAACAGGTGGGGGGGAGGGAAAAAAAAGGGGGCAGAGAGAGAGGGAGAGGGGAAAAGGAGGGAGGGGAAAAACAGGAGGGGGGGGAAGACAGGTGGGGGGGGGGGAGGGAAGGGAGGAGGGGGAACCCGGACAACAGGGCAAATTCTGATGTTTCCTCCATTTGAAGAATGATTAGAATGTCTATAGAGAGTGAAAGAAGGCAGAATAGAAAGGCGCTAATGGGCTAAAAACAAGCTCGTGGCTAGATTGTTAGATCGCAGGGTTTAGACTGAGCATTGCGCCAGCTGGGGGTTTAAAAAGGTGCTGGTGCATGCGCAATGCTGTTTGATAGTTTGGTGTCAGCAAAGTATGTTAGTTTGTGCAACGTCGTCGCGTACAGTGACGCAGGGACGTCATCACACGGCGACTAAAAACAAAACAATGGGCAAATCACACGCTCCCGAGTGAGTCATCCCAGTGGGCGGGCCAGGGTGGAAAAACATTGCCGCCATCTCTGTGGCAACAGTCAAAACACATCAAACGTAACTGGTGAACACAAAGAAACCAACGAATGGGATTAGGAGAGGGGGACTCAAAATACAAAATGAAAGGGCTATGGGAAAGCACATGAAGGGAACGCCCAGGGCACAAAATGCACAATGCTCCCCCACTGCTAAAAAGCAGTGGGGAAGCGTCATGCAGGTCAAGCCCTCCGGCGCAAAACAGCCGCAAATGCACAAATCAACCAGGGCCGATAGGACATGCAGCACATAGCAGCGGTCCGCCACCCTAACCCAAACCTGTAAAGAGGGAGGGGAAAAACGGGCCCCTGTGCGCTGGGCGGGAATGAACTGAGCCACCTGGGGGGAAAAAACAGACGGGAGGTTGAACAGTGGCAATGTTATAGAGTGCTAGTAATTGATATTGATTCACAAAACATAAAGGAGATACTGAACAAAAATTAATGAATTTAAATATATAATGGCAAGCATGCAGGCATGGTCAAATACATTATATGGAACTGAGGTGGATGACATGAGAGGTATACAGATATGGATTGGCTTCTTACAGCATAAAGATATATATTACAGTGTTCTCGATTGACACATCAGTGGGAGTTATCTGTAGTACTAATCTTACAAAAACATAAAGCACAGATAGAACAAATGCAAAACATATGAAATATTAATTAATGAAATACATTTACAAAAGATGCCCAGGAAGTAATGGTTCATATAGATAACCCCAAAAGCAGACAGAAAATACCTAAATGATTAGTCCTTTTTGCATCCTCTCGAAACAAACCCATCTAAAAAGGGACGGAAGCTTAATTGAGTATTGAGTCCTGGGAAAGACGTTGCATTAAGGTCAGCAATCTTTCCATTGTAGGCTGCAAAATTTGGACCTATGAGCTTCAGGAGTGATTGCGTATCTTGCTAGCAGTCGCTCCTTGACTCGTTCATAGTCTTTTTTGTCTTCCCCAGGTATGGCTTCAAAAGCATCCAGTGCTCGACCATACAGCTTGCTGATTAGGATGGTGACCCAGTCAGCTTTGTCAATTTCCTGGAGATCGCACTGGGTCTCGAAGACATGAAGGCACCGGTCGATTTCCTCCACCCCATCCTGGAAGGGTTGAAAAGCTGCGTAGGGAAGTTCGGTCGAGGATGGTGAATAGAAAGCGGGGAGTCTTGCCCGCATGGTGGTCTCATACATGTCACCTCAGAGGGAGGTCCGGGTTTGCATGTTTCATGCTGGTGATGTGTCGTGTTGCTCTTTTGTAAAATTCTAATTTAGTTTTGCCAGTGTAAAAGCATTCACATTGGCAGGTTAATAGATAGATGACTACAGGTGTTTTGCAATTGGCGTAATGTTTAGGTCTGTACAGTTTGCCATTAGGTAGTACAAATTTTGACTGTGTATTCATGTATCGGCAACACATGCAACCCCCACATGTGCAGGTCCTAGGTCTTTTACAGATGTCAGATCGAAAGGTGCCTGTGTACTCACTTTTGACCAAATTGTCACTTAGTGAGCGTGCTCGCCTGAAAGTTATGGTAGGAGTTGCAGATATATGTGACTTTAAGTTTGGATCAATTTGTAGCAGATGCCAATGCTTTTGTAAAACATTCCTCATGGCTTTGTGTTGTTTGTTGTAGGTGGTTATTAATCTGATGATTGGTTTTGAATTGTTTGGTATCTGTTTGGAAAAGAGTACATCTTGCCTTAATTGTCCATGTGCACATTTGAAGGCCTTTTTGAGGCACGTGGGTGAGTACCCTCGATCTAAGAGTCGATTTTTCAATAGGTTTGATGCATGGATGAATTCTGTGTCTGTGGAGCAGTTGCATCTGAGCCTCAGATACTGACCATACGGAATGGAACAAACTAAGGACTCAGGTGTGAACTGGACGCATGCAGAATGGTATTTCCAGCGGTCTCTTTGCGATAGAGACTGCTGGATATTGAACCATCTGCTGATTTGGTGATGTGTAAATCAAGTAATGTAATGGAAGTGTCACTGAAGGACATGGTAAAGTACAACTTAAGCCCATTTTTGTTCATGGCACATATAAAGCCTGCTAGGTTCTCTGGTGTGCTGTCTCATAACATAAGTACATCATCTATATATCTAAACCATGCCAACACGTGGGTGGTATAGGGTAATAGACTGTCATCAGCTAGCAGAGATTGTTCCCACACCCCAAGGTACAGGTTGGCATACGATGGGGCACAACATGTCCCCATCGCAACCCCCTGCACCTGGAGGTAGTGGGATCCATTGAAAGAGAAAACATTGTGCATTAGGATGAATTCCAATGCTTCTAACAGAAAGGAGTATAGCTTTCGATCATCATCATGGGATTGTGATGAGACGTGTTTTATTGCTGAAAGACCCAGATTGTGAGGGATGGAGCTATATAACGCTTCCACGTCAATAGCCACTAAGAGAGAATGGGATGGGATATGTAGTCCTTCTAGGCTTTGTAACAGATGAATGGTGTCTTTAGTGTATGAGAATAAATTGGCAACAAAAGGTCTGAGATGGCTGTCAATGAATTTGCTTAGATTTTCGGTTATGGAACTGTTCCCTGAAATGATGGGCCGGCCAGGGGGATTTTTTGAATTTTTGTGTATTTTTGGGTGACAGTATAGCATAGGGATAAGGAGTTCTAATATACTCCCATGTATCTTTGTCGATGGCCCCATTACAGAATGCTCCATCAACCAGATCATAGAAGGCGTCATTGAATTTGTCAATGACGCTCTTAGAGATCGGTCTATACCAGGATTTATTGGTAATAACTTTGTGGCACATAGCTGCATATTGTTCATTAGTCATAATGACGATGTTTCCTCCCTTGTCTGATGGTTTGATTGCTAGGGAATGTTCTTTTTTTAGGGAGTCTAGAGCAACGTGTTCGTCTTTAGTGAGATTGTTGCAAGGTACATGTGGTTTTATTTCGCGAATCTCAGCTGTAGTTGAGGCTATAAAAGCCGCTAGATTGACATTACCGGCAAATGAAGGAAATTTGACTTTTTCTTGAATTTTTTAATATCTGAGCGAAGTGCGGGCGCTTTAGAAATGTGTTCCTCCAATAGGGCCTCGATGTCTGTTGAGTCAAAGAGGTCACTAGGGTCTTGTTCTTCAAGGAGGGTCAGAAGATCATCTAGGGCTTCATCAGATCCCTGGGTCCCCGTTTGTGAAATATTTGTTTCTTTAGAGAAAAGGCTTTTGTAGTGAAGTTTTCGAGCAAAAAGGTGCAGATCTTTTTTTATTTCAAAGGTGTTTAGGCCAGCGTCTGGGCAGAAACTTAGGCTTTTGTGTAAAAGGTTTATCTCAACTTGAGTAAGTGAATGATTGGAAAGATTGATGATGTTTTGGGTTTTGGAGTTAGGGGGAACATCCAATGTGGAAGTGCATAATGAAGTTAAGTGTCTGTAGGGCTCTTCTCCATGCAATGAACTAAAAAATCCTTGTCAGTTTTCGACAGGGTGATGGTGGTGGAGGCTGAAGAAAGATAACCAGTGTGTGTAAAGATCACCAGTGTGTGTAATAGAAGAGGAACCAGCACCAGAAGATCCTGTGGAGGAAGGTAGATTAACACCATGTGAATTACCTTTACCACTAGAGGGAAAAAGTGGGGATTGTTGAGTGGCAGTGGGATCAATAATGCGTTTCTTGTTTAGGGAGGGATCTTCGCCAGATGATGATCTCTTCAGGTAGCTTTAGGTGCATGATTGTGGCTTTCGATTTCGGTGTCTATATTGGGAAGAAGAAACAGAAACGGAGGAATTTAAAGATGAGTTTGAACCTGAATCTCTTGAGTTCTGACCTAAATTGCCCTTTTGCGAATGATGTGTCGAGCTATTCTGATGCCATTTGTAAGCTTTTCCTTCCTGGAAGGCTCTTTTATCTCCCCAAAATTTTTTGTCTTTTATTGCCAATTTTTCTTGGGATATCTGGTTCAAATGGGTTCTGATTTTCTCCTCATGTTCCTTATAACTGGGCAAGTCCTTAAAAGGAAGTAATTTGGCATAAATTGCATCGATCTCTTTATCAAAGACAGCAATGCATTTTTTGTATTCTTCACTCAGTAATGTCACCATGGTCTTGGTACATGATTGTAGATTCCTCTCCCACTTAATTTTGAAAGAGGAATCCACATCTTCTAAGATGGGAAAGATCTGAATCCGCAATCCCAGAGGATTAATATCCTTTCGGATATATCTGTCGAAGCTGTCGGCATGCCAAAAGCATGCAACCTTTTTGTCAACGATCTTGCCCAGTTAAAAGAACAAGGAAGAAATTTCTGATTGAGAGGATGATTTTTGCTATAGTCCCTGGAGAAGCCTGCCATAAGAGTATCCCACTCTTTGCCTTGAAACATTGCTGAAAAAACACATAGACACTTTTAAGAGAGAATTAAGTAAATATCAGAAGCATAAACTCGTCAAGTTTGAGTGGATATTAATAGTTATTGAGTATGAATATGGATCAGGATGGGGGGATGGGTATTTGCTACCCTAAATTTGGATATAAATGGTGAACCATAAAGAGAAATAATATTCTCAAAAGAGTGTTGCCAACATCCTAGTATTCATTATTTTAGGACCCTATATAGGGACACTAGTGCCCCCCAGTACAGCGGGACTTTAAGGGCGAACAAAAATATATTAAATAATGAAGAAACTCCTGCGCTGTCAGAAATACCTATGCTAAGGGGCACTGCTGCAACACCTAAATGGCTGATCCAAACAGACAAAAGTGGTGTGAATAAAGTAAGTGGTGATTGCGCTGTGATAAAAGGGGAAGGAAGGAAGAAGAAGGGGAAGGGGCTAGCTCAAATGTATAGAGAGGTGAATGAAAAATGAAAAAATTATACAAAATATAAAGGTATAATGAGCATAAGGGCTAGTATCATACTAGCACATAAAAATATTGTAAATACTGAAACAGAAGAAAAGAAAAATCTCAGTGCAAAAGGGCTAGTATCATACTAGCACATATGTGGTAACTCAGCAAATATTTATTTTACAAATTCTTAAATACAGTGTGGGTACAAAAAAATAATAATAATAATAATTGAACCAAATAAAAATATATAAATCAAACAAAGTCCATGTGCATGAGGGCTAGTATCATACTAGCACATAAAAAATATTGTAAATACTGAAACAAAAGAAAAGAAAAAATCTCAGTGCAAAAGGGCTAGTATCATACTAGCACATATGTGGTAACTCAGCAAATTCTTATTAGTGACTCCAAGAAAATAAATAAATGGTGAACAGTCCCACCACCTTGCAGTACAAAGTGCTCGAACAATGAGTCATCAGTTCCAAAAAGGCAAGTCCACAAGCCACAGGGAAGGGAAAAAGGTCTTCAGTGGGGACACCTCTGTGCTCGCAAGCAGCTCACCTTACTGCTGCAAGACAACAGCTTGTAATCCAGTAACAAATCACCAGCAGGCAAGGGTCCCATCCAGTAGTTCAGGCGATTCGGGTGGTGGGTGTGCAGGATGGTACATAAAAAACATAAGCAGACAGTATATAGTATAACTCCGTGGCGGCCACAGTGGAAAAAGGGGACAGGACACAGAAGGGGATGCAATAACTTTTGTAAAATGAGTGTGGGCGTCAATCCAACGAACGCCGAGTTCGTATACCTCAAAAGGGTGTCTCCAAACCGTTCCCGTTTCCTCAATGCTCGTCACAATGGGATGAATATATGTGGAGTGTTGGAAGAGAGTGCACATAGCGTGATCCCGTATATAAATCAGTTTATTAGGTTAAAAACAACATGGTACACTTACATTTACCAGAAGGCTATAGTAAAAAACATCCACGAGTGCCGAGCTCGTATCCTATCGTCAGTCTGTGACAGTTCCCATGCTCCAATCCTGACGCGTATCGTCACGTCACGTGACTTGATAGTATATTCTGAAAAAGAAGGTGGGAATGGTTTTAACAGAGCATCTTTCAAAGCCACATCGACATTATAATGTATGAGCATATCCAGCATTAGGGATGAGCTTCGAGTTCGAATCGAACCCATGTTCGACTCGAACATCGCATGTTCGACCGTTCGTCGAATTTCGAATGCTATGGGCCGTTCGTGTCAAATTCGAGTGGCGCATCACGGCCCATAATTCACTGCGGCATCGCAGTGCATTGCTGGCTGATGATTGGCCAAGCATGCACTATGACCCGCATGCTTGGCCAATCACAGCCTTCCTTCGCACATGCGCTGTAGAGCGGCACTCCGGCGCATCCCTGGGCATAATACAGCGAAACGGCTAATGTGCGTGCGTGATTCAGCGGAACGGCGAACACGTGTACGCAATAGCGCGCACAACATGAGCCTCCCACTGGCCTATAAAAGCCACTCTGTGCCATGACCAGATTGCTGGTTTGTCTTTCAGCTCCCCATGTGTTTCCTGCTTGTATCCTGATCCTTGATTACCTGTTGTGATCCGGATTGACCTTGACCTGCTCTGATCTCTACCTGCATCTGACCCTCGGCTTGCCTCTCGGACTTCTCCACTTGCTTACTGTGTTTGACCCTCGGCCTGTCTACGGATATTGCTTCCTGTCTCCAGTGATTGACCCTCAGCCTGCTCCTGGACTTTGCTATTGTCTCCAGTGCTCGACCCCTGGCTTGCTCACAGACTTTGCTTCCAGTTACCTGTGTTTGACCCTCGGCCTGTTTACGGACTTTGCTATCAATCTTCAGTACTACCCTGTTTCTCCCAAAATAAGACCTAGCGTGATTGTTGGTGATGGCTGCAATATAAGCCCTACCCCCCAAATAAGCCCTAGTTAAAGTCCTTGTAGGTCTTATTTTCAGGGTAGGGCTTATTTTCAGGGAAACAGGGTAGGGCTTATTTGGGGGGTGGGGCTTATATTGCAGCCATCACTGACAATCACGCTAGGTCTTATTTTCGGGGAAACGGGGTAAGTCATCAGCCTGCTGACAGACCTGCTAACAGTCCTTTGCACCAGACTGTTTTTGCCTATCTAGAGCCTCTTACTAGTCAACGCTGTTTGACCCCCGGCCTTTTGTTGGATCAGCTGTTCATCCTCCTTCTTGAGCTTCAGCATCTTCCAGCCCTGCACAGCTGTCTTCACTTAAGACTTGCCCAGCCTGCTGGTGACTCGTGCCTCTTTGTGCCCTTCACCCCCTGTACCATCTCCAGGAGTGGAGTGCGCTTAGTCACAAGAGGTTACCGCTCTCAGCATCTCGGCCTCGTTGAGTACCCTTATCTGACACAGCTGCAGTATTTACAGTTAGTGTAGTGCATCCTCTGCACAGTGTGCACCTAAAGCTACCTGAAGAAAATTGGTGGTGTTCTTCTGATCCTATTAGTACCGCAGGCAGCTGTAGTATTTACAGTTAGTGTAGTGTGTCCTCTGCACAGTGTGCACCTAAAGCTACCTGAAGAAAATTGGTGGTGTTCTTCTGATCCTATTAGTACCGCAGGCAGTTGCAGTATTTACAGTTAGTGTAGTGCGTCCTCTGCACAGTGTGCTCCTAAGGCTACCTGAAGAAAATTGGTGGTGTTCTTCTGATCCTATTAGTACCACAGGCAGGTAGCTGCAGTATTTACAGTTAGTGTACTTCATCCTCTGCACATTGTGCACCTAAAGCTACCTGAAGACAATTGCTGTTGTTCTGATCCTATTAATACCACAGGCAGGCAGCTGCAGTATATACAGTTAGTGTACTGCGTCCTCTGCACAGTGTGCACCTAAATCTACCTGAAGACAATTGCTGTTGTTCTGATCCTATTAATACCACAGGCAGGCAGCTACAGTATTTACAGTTAGTGTACTGTGTCCTCTGCACAGTGTGCACCTAAAGCTACCTGAAGAAATTGGTGGTGTTCTTCTGATCCTATTAGTACCACAGGCAGGCAGCTGCAGTATTTACAATTAGTGTACTGTGTCCTCTGCACAGTGTGCACCTAAAGCTACCTGAAGAAAATTGGTGGTGTTCTTCTGATCCTATTAATACCACAGGCAGGCAGCTACAGTATTTACAGTTAGTGAACTGCATCCTCTGCACAGTGTGCACCTAAATCTACCTGAAGACAATTGCTGTTGTTCTGATCCTATTAATACCACAGGCAGGCAGCTACAGTATTTACAGTTAGTGTACTGTGTCCTCTGCACAGTGTGCACCTAAAGCTACCTGAAGAAAATTGGTGGTGTTCTTCTGATCCTATTAGTACCACAGGCAGCTGCAGTATTTACAGTTAGTGTATTGCGTCCTCTACACAGTGTGCACCTAAGGCTACCTGGAGACAATTGCTGTTGTTCTGATCCTATTAATACCACAGGCAGGCAGCTGCAGTATTTACAGTTAGTGTACTGTGTCCTCTGCACAGTGTGCACCTAAAGCTACCTGAAGAAAATTGGTGGTGTTCTTCTGATCCTATTAGTACCACAGGCAGGCAGCTGCAGTATTTACAATTAGTGTACTGTGTCCTCTGCACAGTGTGCACCTAAAGCTACCTGAAGAAAATTGGTGGTGTTCTTCTGATCCTATTAATACCACAGGCAGGCAGCTACAGTATTTACAGTTAGTGAACTGCATCCTCTGCACAGTGTGCACCTAAATCTACCTGAAGACAATTGCTGTTGTTCTGATCCTATTAATACCACAGGCAGGCAGCTACAGTATTTACAGTTAGTGTACTGTGTCCTCTGCACAGTGTGCACCTAAAGCTACCTGAAGAAAATTGGTGGTGTTCTTCTGATCCTATTAGTACCACAGGCAGCTGCAGTATTTACAGTTAGTGTATTGCGTCCTCTACACAGTGTGCACCTAAAGCTACCTGAAGACAATTGCTGGTGTTCTCATACTAATAATACTATAAGCAGGCAGTTGATTCTGCTAGCTGCAGTATCAGTATATATATATATATATATATATATATATATATATATATATATATATATATATATATATATATATATATATATATATATATACATATATATACATATACACATCCCAGCTTTGTGCAGCTACATCTCACTGCAGGCCATTAGTATGTCTGGAAGGCCAACAAGGAGAGGCAGACAGTCACAAGCCAATAAAAGAGGGCAAACAGGCTCTGTGTCTAGAGGCAACAGTGCTGGTCGTGGAGATGGTGCATCCTCATCAGCACGTGGCCGTGGGACACGCTTGTCCTTTTTTTCGGCAGCTGGCCGTGTTGAGCCGCAACATGCGGAAGACTTGGTAGAGTGGATGACCAAGCCATCCTCATCCTCCTCATTCTCTCTCACCCAGGCTCAGGGTACTTTGTCTGGCAAAGCAGCTGCCAACGCGGCCTCTTCCCTCGGTTCAATGGCATCAGTCACTCCTTCCCTAACCCCACCATGTCCTCCTGTTTGACCACAATGTTGGGTACATGCTCCAGGAGGATGCCCAGTGTTTTGAAGGCTCCGATAAGGGTACCCAGCTAGAGGAAGGCAGTAACATGAGCCCAGAGAGAGGGGGTGCCCAAGAAGGACAGCAATCTGGCAGTCATGTTCCCCCAGCTGCAGCATACTGCCAGCTTTGCTCAAGTGATGAGGAGGGAGGGGATGATGAAGTCATGACTCCACGTGGGTGCCTGATAGGAGAGAGGAGAAGGAGGAGACGGCACATCTCCAATGAGGCAGGATGCCCTCTAGGGGCCAGCTTAAGGGCAGCACACCGACTGCATCACACTGCAGAGCTCCGCATGTGCAGGGCGCTGCTGTCTCTGCGCGTTATTCCAAAAGTTCTTTGGTGTGGGCCTTTTTTGAGATGAGTGCATCAGATCCCACCGCTGCTATTTGCAACATATGTCTCAAGCGTATCTCGCGTGGCCAAAACATCACCCGCTTGGGCACCACATGCCTGACCAGATATATGTCGACCTGCCATGCAGTTTGTTGGCAAGCGTACCTAAAAGACCCACACCAAAGAACAAAGTGGACCTCTCCTTGCTCCTCATCAGCTGAGATCTCCAACCCCACTATACCTTCAGTCCTCTCTGAAACCTGCACTGAGAGGAATGAAGGTGTAGAAAAGTACTTGCAGGCAATCTGCTATCGGTACATCGACATCAGATTGTACCAGGCAAATTTCCCTGCCCCAGCTGCTGCACCGCCAAAAGAAGTTCGCTCCCAACCATCCACATGTCCAGCGGTTGAATGCTAGCTTGGCTAAATTGCTAACACTTTAACTGCTGCCTTTTCAGTTGGTAGACTCTGCCCCCTTCCGTGAGTTTGTGGAATGTGCGGTTCCTCAGTGGCAGATTCCCAAACGCCACTTTTTCTCACGGAAGGTAATTCCAGCTCTCTACCAGCATGTGGAAGGCAATGTCTTGGCCTCGCTGGACAGGGCGGTTAGCGGTAAGGTGCATATTACCGCTGACTCATGGTCCAGCAGGCATGGATAGGGACGTTACCTATCTTTCACCGCGCACTGGGTGACTCTTCTGGCAGCTGGGAAGGATGCAGGACAGGGTGCAGTAGTGTTGGGGGTTGTTCCGCCACCACGCCTCCAAAATTCTACTAGTGGTGATTCTGCCACACCTCTCTCCTCCACCCCCTCCTCTTCTTCTTCCTCCATGGCCTCTTCCTGTGCTGATTTGTCCTCGGAACCAGCAGTGCTCCGTAGGCGTTCAAGGGGCTACGCAAGCACGCAGGCAAAAAGATGCCATGCGGTGCTTGAGCTGGTGTGCTTGGGGGACAGGAGCCACACTGGGGCAGAGATTCTGTCAGCTCTGCAGGGGCAGGTTCAGAGGTGGTTGACACCACGCCAGCTTAAGCCAGGTATGGTGGTTTGCGACAATGGTACCAACCTCCTCTCCTCCCTCTGACAGGGACGACTGATACATGTGCCCTGTTTGGCTCACATCCTTAACTTGGTGGTGCAGCGGTTCTTGGGCAGGTACCCAGGCTTACAGGATGTTCTGAGGCAGGCCAGGAAAGTCTGTGTGCATTTCTGCAGGTCATATAATGCCAGTGCTCGGCTGGCTGACCTCCAAAAGGAATTTAACCTGCCCAAGAACCGCCTAATCTGTGACATGCCCACCAGGTGGAACTCATGGTTGGCCATGCTGCAGAGGCTGCACACACAGCAGAGGGCCATCAATGAGTACCTATGCGACTATGGCACCAGGACAGGGTCAGGGGAGCTTGTTTGTTTTCCCCACGCCAGGGGGCATGCACTGTCCTGTCACCATTTGAGGAGGCCACGAGGATGGTGAGCAGTGACAGTGCATGCATCAGTGACACTGTCCCTCTTGTCCACCTGTTGGAGCACACGCTGCATGGAATAATGAACAGGGCACTTGAGGCAGAACAGAGGGAGCAAGAGGAGAACTTCCTTACCTCTCAAGGCCCCGTTCCTGCATGCCCGTCGATCACACAGGAAGAGGACGAGGAGGAGAAGGATTGTGTCAGCATGGAGGTGGAGCCTGGCACCCAGCATCAGCAGCAGTCTTCAAGGGATCATTTACATTCCGAAGAAACCCATTGACTTGTACGTGGCTGGGAGGAGGTGGCTGCAGATCATGTCGTCCTTAGTGACTCAGAGGACTCTGGACCGAATGCCTCAGCAAACCTACGCTGCATGGCCTCCCTGATCCTGCAAAGCCTGCGGAAGGATCCTCGTATTCATGGTATCAAGGGGAGGGATGATTACTGGCTGGCAACCCTCCTTGATCCACGTTACAAGGGTAAGGTTGCAGACCTTATCTTGCCGTCGCAGAGGGAGCAGAGGATGAAACATCTTTGGGAGGCCTTGCAGAAAGGTTTGTGCAACGCGTTTCCAGAGCCTGGGAGGTTACAATTTCCTGGTCCTCCTGGACAACGTGTTGCTGAGGCTTCGGTCATTCACAGAAGGAGCGGTGGAAAAGGTGGCTGTCTGACCGATGCATTCAGACAATTTTTAAGTCCGCAGCCCCAAGGTCTGATCGGTTCCAGCAACCATCGCCAGCGTCTGGTTCACATGGTGCAGGATTACCTAGGGGCAAGATCAGACTTGGACACCTTTCCCACCGAAAATCCTCTGGGTTACTGGGTTTTGAGGATGGATCACTGGCCAGAGCTTGCACAGTATGCAATTGAGCTACTGGCCTGTCCTGCATCCAGCGTTCTTTCGGAACGCACATTCAGTGCTGCTGGGGGCTTTGTAACCGATCACAGGGTGCGCCTGTCCACCGACTTGGTCGATCGGCTGACCTTCATTAAAGTGAATCAGTCTTGGATCACCAGCTACCAAGCACCTGATGCTGATGTAACCGATTGATTTTTTTTTAATGTGAGATCCCTTCAAGACTGCCTATGCTGATGCTGAGTGACTATCCTGTTATGCTGAGTCACAATCCTCTTCCTCCTCAATTTTCATGCTGATAGCTTGTAAGAACATTTTTGGTTCTGGGCACCGCTACCAGTGGCCAAGGCCCAATTTTTCAGCCCATGTTTAACAGGGGCATGTAACTACAATTTTTGATGCAATACTTTGCAGCAGGGTTCATTCCTGCGCTCCAACTAGAGTATCTGTGAGGGGTTGCAGTGTTGTGACACCGGCACCAGTGCCCAAGGCCCAATTTTTAAGCCCCTGTCTAACAGGGGCGCATAATTTCAATTTTTGATGCAATACTTTGCAGCAGGGCTCATTCCTGCACTCCAACTAGAGTATCTGTGAGGGGTTGCAGTGTTGTGGCACCAGTGCCTAAGGCCCAATTTTTCTGCCCCTGTTCAACAGGGACATGTAATTACAATTCTTGATATAATATTTCACAGCAGGACCCATTCCTGCGCCCACCAAGAGTAACTGTGAGGGCTTACAGTGTTGTGGCAACACCACCACCACCAAAGGCCCAATTGTTCTGCCCCCGTTCAACAGGTGCATGTAATTACAATTTTTGATATAATATTTCACAGCAGGGCCCATTCCAGAGCCCACCAAGAGTAACTGTGAGGACTTACAGTGTTGTGGCACCAGCACCACCACCAAAGGCCCAATTTTTCTACCACTGTTCAACAATGGCATGTAATTACAATTCTTGATCTAATATTTCACAGCAGGGCCCGTTCCTGCGCCCACCAAGAGTAACTGTGAGTTCTTACAGTGTTGTGGCAACACCAACACCTAAGGCCCCAATTTCTGCTGAGTATATAGAGCAGGCCCCTACTGTCAAACATCTGTAGCGCTGGTAGATTTTATAATCTACCACTCATATGTAAATTTAGTGGGTCATCTGTTCTGTACCTAGTTCAGATTCAATCTGTTGTTAAATTGGCCTCTGTTCCGGTTTGGCTGTGTTGCGTGTGGTTCCACATTGTGCCTGCGAGTGTCGTTGTCACCATAGGTCGGTGTTGGAAAGCAACAGGTTGAGGTGTATGAGTGCTCTTCTTTCTCGGAGACAGCTCGGCGGAGGTGGTCCTCTGTGGTGCATTCTGGGAGAGGGTATTTACAGATGCCGAGAGAGTTCTACCTCGTGGCCCTCCGGGCTGGAGGGCTGCGTTGCTGCAGCCGTGCAAGTAGGCCCAGAAGCCTGTCTGGGGCCTACTACTGTTGGGATGGTCCTGTGCTGTCTGTTCTGCGGGAAGAAGCCGTACAATTGAGAAGATCCAGGGGAGGACCCATCTTGGAAGGGACCATGCATAAGGCTGGTCTTAAGAAGGGCCTGGTGACTCGATTGGAGGACGCATCTTTATCTAATCTACCGCACAAGTACTGCTTAAAGGTTCTGGTACTGTGTTTGCTGTTCATTGAAAATTACTACATCCTGTGGCAGAGGATCGTACAGTTTTGTTCTACTCAAGTCTGTGGCAGAGACTTTCTGTTCTTGCTGCGCACCGGCTGCTAGGTTAGTGAGAGAGACCTATCCAGGCGGCCAAAGATTTAATCCTGAACTGAAGATACATTTATCCCTGAGATTTCAATTCCTTAGTGCCACACCAAGAAAAGGTATTTGAACTTCCCTGCAACTCTTCTTCTACCTCTTTCCTGCTACTTCTTCCAGTTATCTCCCATTAAAGCATTGGAAAAGTACTAAAGTGACTGGTGCCTATATTGTTAGATGATAAGTTCAACGTGGACTGTAAATCTGGTATTGGTGAAACTACAGGTAAAAAGGTGACGGAAACAGCGCGCTTTAAATCAGCAGCTCCCCTGTGAGTTATTGCTACACATCCAACTTACAAACGACTCCTACTTGCAAACAGAAGGAGATAACAGGAAGTGAGATGAAATCTACCCCTAGGAAGGGAAATTCTCTCCTGTAAGAGTTAATATGGGAAAAACTTGTCTCCTTTTCACTGATGCTTTATCACCAATCCTTGTTTCACTAAAAACCCCAAATTTTCAAAAAACATTTGTCATTGGGACAGAAAGTGAGGTGAAATCTTCTGAAGAGGTGCACAGACAGCAAAACAAATGTTACAGGGGTGATAACCCTTCCCTATGTTTTCCAAAAAGCTAAACTTTAAAAATGTACCAGTTCAAAATTACAAACAGATTCTACTTAACAACAAACCTACAGTCCCTGTCTTGTTTCCACCGCCTGTATACTGCTGTTCAGTAGAGTATATAGCAGGGGCGGATCCAGAGTCTAGTCTTGGGAGGGGCACTGCCAGAAAATATGTTTTTTTGCAGGCAATTTATCGAGGCAGTGGCTGGTGTTAGCTCTTTCATCATCACTGCACCATGGTTGTTATGGTGTCAGGATGATTGAAGAGCATTATTTATATTATTACATTGTAATATAAAATGAAATGGTTCAACTCACCATAATGCAGAATCTGTGGGAGCCCCGAGTGTGTCACTTTCCACGTCGACCTGCCTTCAGATGCAGCTTGTCTCTTGCCACGTCCCTGCCACAAGCTGCGGATTGTCACTTGCCTGCCACCAGATACTGATTGTCACTTGCCACGTCACCTGCCACATGCTGCTGATTGTCACTTGCCAGGTCCCCTGCCACATGCTGCTGATTGTCACTTGTCACATCACCTGCCACACATTGCGGATTACACTTGCCATGTCACCTGCCACATGTTGCTGATTGTTACTTGCCACGTCACCTGCCACAAGTTGCTGATTGTTACTTGCCACGTCACCTGCCACATGTTGCGGATTACACTTGCCACGTCACCTGCCACATATTGCTGATTGTTACTTGCCACGTCACCTGCCACACATTGCGGATTACACTTGCCACATGTTGCTGGTTGTTACTTGCCACGTCACCTGCCACACATTGCGGATTACACTTGCCACGTCACCTGCCGCATGTTGCTGATTGTTACTTGCCACGTCACCTGCCACACATTGCGGATTACACTTGCCACATCACCTGCCACATGTTGCTGATTGTTACTTGCCACGTCACCTGCCACGCATTGCGGGTTACACTTGCCACGTCACCTGCCACATGTTGCTCATTGTGGTTGGCCTGCTAAGGTGCAGATTGTCAGAGTGAAGGCAGGCAGCAGAGAGATGATGTACAGTGAGGGCAGAACTGCAGTGATGCAGGGCGGGCGGTGAGAGATGATGTCATCTCTCTGCTCCCCGCCCGCCGGCTCACTGACTGGCCAGTCTCTCCGCTCACCTGTGGACCGGCCCGCCCCCTCACTCACTGTCTGCCCTGCATGCCCGGACACTCAGCTGGCGACCCCCCCCTCACTCGTCCGCCGGCGCAGACCTGCCCGCTCGTTTACATGCACACACGGCTGGCGACCCCCCCCTCACTCGTCCGCCGACCTGCCCGCAGCCCGCTCAGGCTCTCTCTCACCTGGCCCGCCTGCTCCTCGTTAACCGGCACACTTGGCCTCCCGCCCGCACACTCATCCGCTGACTGGTCTCAGCTGTCACAAATTTCTCGGAGGGGGCAATTGCCACGTTGCCCCCCCCCTGGATCCGCCCCTGGTATATAGGGCCTGGGGGGCCCACGCCTTTCTTTTTTTTAATTTGGGTGCAGGTTCCCCTTAATATTCATACAAGCCCAAAAGGGCCTGGTAATGGACTGGGGAGTGGGGTACCCATGCAGTTTACCCATGTCATTTGTCTCACTGATTTTCATCCATATTGCCGGGACCCAGCATTGCAATAAAGCTGCAAGCAGTTTTAAATGACTTGGAGGGGGAACCCGGACAATAGGGCAAATTCTGATGTTTCCTCCTTTTGAAGAATGATTAGAATGTATATAGAGAGTGAAAGAAGGCTGAATAGAAAGGTGCTAATGGGCTAAATACAAACCTTTTTCTTTGCTAGTGATGAATATATGACCGCTCGTGGATAGATTGTTAGATCACAGGGTTTAGACTGAGCATTGCGCCAGCTGGGGGTTTAAAAATGCACCGATGCATGCGCAGTGCTGTTTAATAGTTTGGTGTCAGCAAAGTATGTTAGTTTGTGCGAACAGTGACGCGGTGACGTCATCACACTGCGACTCAAAACAAAACAATGGGCAAATCACACGCTCCCGAGTGAGTCATCCCAGTGGGCGGGCCAGGGTGGGAAAACATTGCCGGCCATCTCCGCGGCAACAGTCAAAACACATAAAGTGTAACTGGCGAACATAAAGAAACAAACGAATGGGATTAGGAGAGGGGGACTCAAAATCTAAAACAAAAGGGCTATGGGGAAGCACATGAAGGGGACCCCCAGGGCACAAAATGCATGCCGCTCCCCCACTGCTAAAAAGCAATGGGGAAGCGTCATACAGGTCAAGCCCTCCGGCGCAAAACAGCCGCAAATGCACAAATCAACCAGGGCCGATAGGGCATGCAGCATGTAGCAGCGGTCCGCCACCCCAACCCAAACCTGTAAGGAGGGAGGGGAAATACGGGCCCCTGTGCGCCGGGTGGGGATGAACTGAGCCCCCTGAGGGGAAAAAACAGATGGGAGGTTGAATAGTGGCAATGTTATAGAGTGCTAGTAATTGATATTGATTCACAAAACATAAAGGAGATACTGAACAAAAATTAATGAATTTAAATATATAATGGCAAGCATGCAGGCATGGTCAAATACATTATATGGAACTGAGGTGGATAACATGAGAGGCATACAGATTTCCTTCTTACAGCATAAAGATATATATTACAGTGTTCTCGATTGACACATCAGTGTGGGTTATCTGTAGTACTAATCTTACAAAAACATAAAGCACAGATAGAACAAATGCAAAACATATGAAATATTAATTAATGAAATACATTTACAAAAGATGCCCAGGAAGTAATGGTTCATATAGATAACCCCAAAAGCAGACAGAAAATACCTAAATGATTAGTCCTTTTCGCATCCTCTCGAAACAAACCCATCTAAAAAGGGACGAAAGCTTAATTGAGTATTGAGTCCTGGGAAAGACATTGCATTAAGGTCAGCAATCTTTCCATTGTAGGCTGCAAAATTTGGACCTATGAGCTTCAGGAGTGATTGCGTATCTTGCTAGCAGTCGCTCCTTGACTCGTTCATAGTCTTTTTTGCCTTCCCCAGGTATAGCTTCAAAAGCATCCAGTGCTCGACCATACAGCTTGCTGATGAGGATGGTGACCCAGTCAGCTTTGTCAATTTCCCGGAGATCGCACTGGGTCTCGAAGACATGAAGGCACCGGTCGATCTCCTCCACCCCATCCTGGAAGGGTTGAAAAGCTGCGTAGGGAAGTTTCTTGCGGCTACCCCGTTCTGCAGCTACAGTACCCCCGATCACCTTCTGAACCTCGAGCATTTTCAGACGTGTCGTATCTGCAATTATCTCAGTGATCACCTCTTAGGGGGGGAATGGTGCTGTATAGCGACAGCCGCCACTGGATCTCTCGCTGGAGCTCGGCCATCCTGGACCCCTCCATAGCTGGCCCTCTGCTTCGGTCGCTGGCCTGGTCATGCTCCTTCAACTTGGCAATTAGAGTTGCCTTTGACTTGTTGCTGGTATTCTGTCTCCTTGATTCCAGCAGATCCTTATATGTGCTTCGCTTAAGGCTGGAGTAGCAAATATCCATCCGACATGGTCCAGTTGGTGGTTTGGTTGTACCAGGCACAAGAAAGCATGCCACCGCTGCCAACCACATGTGACAGACTCCGGACACCCTGTTGGGTATTTCTGCCAAGAAGCTGCTTCCCAAGTCCTGGAACACAAGACCAATGGATCTTGTTATAAAAACCCCAAGGACCAGACAACATCAGTCTTGGAGTACACCAGAAAATGAACTGCTTTATTTTTAGAAACGCACTGAATTTATACAGCAAATTATCAGATAAGGGCTACTCCCATTATCTCAGACAAAGGTCACCTTAAACAGTAGAGCTAGTCCTATTATCATAACAATGACCTCCTTAGACAGTCGGGCACCCCCGGACTAACTTGCATAAGAAGCCACAAGCAATTAGTGACCAGCTCTGGATAACTTAAGAACACATTATAACACAGAGTTCTCCAGGCCATGGTTCTCTTGCAGCCATAGTCCGTGACAATATTGCCTGTCAACTGTGTTCCATGTTCTGGTTTAGTGCTCTGGACAGGTGAGGGCCACAACTTGGTACACCCACCAGGAAAGTCTTTCGCTCTTTGTGGAGTGCTCTGGTGAAGATCTGGTAGGTGTTCTTAGACTATTTGCCTTGGCCCTTGCATCCTCTACAACGTGCAGATAGCACAGATGGCCTACCATGCGGTTTGTCTGTGACAATTTAATTTTCTGTGATGCAGAAACAGCATATTAACCCCTTTAGAGACATTCCTCTGTCTACTCTCACCAGGGTGGTATAACTATTATCTCTGTAAAACAAGTGTCTGAGGCCTTATCCTGCAAGGAACTCATCTTTAATAGAGACACGGTGGTGTTGAGACTTAGGACTTTCCTCTTGCCTGAGATAATAGTGTAGTGGTGTCATTTTTTACCCACCTTGTCTAGCAGTGGGTGCATGTCTCCTAAATCCCTTTTCACACAATCTCCAGGATTCCTGGACTCACCCAGGGAATTTTTATGCACTGCTTCCTGTCTTCCAGAATACTGCCCTTCCAGTGGGGTGGTATTACCTTCATGTCACCAAAGACCAACATTTTCTCCAGCCTGACATTTGTGGAGCTTGCCATGGGATCCCAATGACCTAATACCTGAACTAACATCCACAGTCAACCTCCTAGTGGGAAATGTATACAATTCTCTTCCCAAGGAACTGAAAGTATGTTTGTTCTAGTTTGTGCCAGAGCATTTGTTTGCAAATTTGTTTGCAAATTAATTCTTCTAATTCTCTGTTATACTGTATTGTGCTGCCATCTTGTGGTCAAGTAAGCAAACTGTTCCTAAGCGTCCCTGTTTCTTAGATGACTTATTGTGCTCAATTCACAAAACTGTATCTTCCACTTTAAGATCAGCTGTAAAATAGCTCATAGCCTTTTTTGAAACATTTTTTTTGCAGTTCACTAAAATACTAAATTATCAAGTGATATGAGGCTCCATTCACAAACCGGCATATACCGCTTTAAGAAATTCAGCTAAATACCGTATAGCTTTTTTTTTTTTTAAATTGTCATTCACTAAGAAACATGTCTAAAATATTACATGCGATATTTTTTCTGAAACATGCAATATTTATCTCATGAAGCCATGCGGTATTTTTTTTTTTTTTTTTTACGAATTTTTTATTTATTTATTCAAAGGGATAGGTCCATGGACCCAGAATACATTTACAAACATATGTTCAGCATAAGTCAAATAAAGATAAATGTTGTACCAGTATGTGGCAATCTGTCAGACATCACAGAGGAGTACAATGTCTAGTTAAATAAGCCATATAGACATCCCTTATCATTTATTTTAGTCAAGAAGGAAACTAGTATAGAAAGAAAGTGGAGAACAAAACACAAACAGTAGAATACATAAGTGGGTAATAGTGGGGAAGAGGGAAGAATTAGGGAGGGGGGTGGGGTGGAGGTTGATATGACATCCCAACCTATCTCTTCTGGCTTACTAATGGGAGTATATATATTATACCTCTGGGGAGGGAGCCTGTACTTCTTTTAGGCTCTTACCTCTCTTAACCTTAATCTACATCTGGGGAGCTGAATAAGGTCTGGCCTTCATCTGAGTATACAAACGTGTTCCAAAGTGACCACGTCTTAGAGTACTTCTCTTGTTGGTTCCTAGCCGAAAGTATAAGGTCTTCGAACTTATTGATTTCTTTTACCTTTCTAAGCCACATCCCAACCGTCGGAGATTGTGTGGATTTCCACATAAGCGGGATGCAGGATTTGGCGGCGTCAAGGAGATGACGAATAATGGACTTTTTATAGGCTTTCACCGACCTATCTGAAACATGGAGGAGAAAAAAGGCCAGGTCGTCTGATATTTGCTGTTCTGTAAATTTCTGTGTAATGTTTTTGACTCCTAGCCAGAATCGTTTAATTCTCGGGCATGACCAGAACACATGAAGTAATGTACCTCATTCCTCCTGGCATCTCCAGCATCTATCTGATGATGCAGGAAATATTTTGTGTAATTTCTCAGGCGTCCTATACCACCTGGTCAAGATTTTAAAATTAGTTTCTTGTGTTTTCGTGCAGATAGAGGATTTGTATGTAAATTGAATAATACATTGTTTCTGTTGTGGACTAAAGGTGTAATTCAGGTCTCGTTCCCAGTCAGCGATGTGTTTTAGTGAGTAGGTGTCTGGGGGAGTAATTAAAAGGTTGTACATGCATGAGAGTGTATGAGCCAATGTTCCTTCTGTGGAGCAGATTTCTTCCAAGGTTGTAAGGGGTCGGGCGAATTTGTTCGGTGGAGGGAGGGACCTAAAGAAATGTGTGATTTGCATGGCATTCCAGAATTTTAGTCTAAATGTACCCGTCGGGTTTGTAAGTTCTTGTAATAATGGCCATCGTTCCTTTACAAGAAAATGTGAAGCCTGGATACAGCCCGTAGATATTAGTTGTTTGAATTGATCTTCTTGATATCCTGGAGTGAAACTGGGATTTCCCAAAATTGGGAAGAGTGGCGAGTTTCCGGATGAAATGGACCCTTTTTTGACCAAGAGAGAGCATACCTTCATCGTATGACCGATGATGGGGTGGGATTTCAAATCTTTAGGTAAGGAGTCATAACACCAAGGTGCTCTAGCCAAAGGGATGGGGCTTAGATTCTGCTCAATCTGAGTCCATAGTTTTAGAGCTCCATTTCTATTCCAGTCCACCAATCTACCAAGATGGACTGCTTGATAGTATTTATGAACGTCTGGGACTGCCAGACCTCCATATTGTTTAGGCAGAGTGAGTTGTGATCTCTTCAAACGGGGGGGTTTGTTAGCCCATATAAATTCAAAAAACGATTGACGTATGTGTCGAAAATATGTGGAGGGGATATGCATAGGTAGAGCCTGTAAAAGATATATAAATTTGGGCAGTACACTCATTTTCAGTATATTGCAGCGGCCGAACCACGAATGTAAGCCTGATGACCAATTTTTTAGTAATGTCCTCACCCTAGAGAGGAGTGGGGGAAAGTTTAGCTCGTATACCTTAGATATGTGAGTCAGGATAATAGTACCCAGATATGTCAAAGCCGTGTCGTTCCATTTTAGTTTAAAATTTGTCTGCAGTTGCACCTTAAGCGACTGTGAAAGATTAATGCCCATCGCCTCTGACTTTTGGAAATTGATTTTAAGGTTAGAGAGGGTTCCATATTTACTGATTTCTTTAAATAGGTTTGGGAGCGATATCACAGGATTGGCAATGGAAAATAACATATCGTCGGCATAAGCCAATATTTTATGTTGGGTATTCCCAATTGTTATGCCAACAATATCTGGGTTCTTGCGCACAGCACAAAGAAAGGGTTCCAATGACAGGGCGAAGAGGAGAGGAGACAACGGGCATCCCTGTCATGTCCCGTTTGAAATTTGAAAGGGATCTGACAAGACCCCATTTGCTCGGACACGAGCTGAGGGTTTAGAGTAGATCGATGATATCCATTGGATCATATGGTCTCCAACTCCAATGTATCTAAGTACTGCGAGCATAAAGTTCCAATTCACCCTGTCAAAGGCCTTCTCCGCGTCCGTTCCCAGAAATATACATGGAGTTCGAGACGTATTTACCCTTTGTAGCAAGTTAAGCACTTTGGTGGTATTGTCCCTGGCCTCTCTATTAGGAACAAAACCTACTTGGTCTAAATGGATTAGATGTGACAAATGTTGTTGGATTCTGTTTGCTAGGACTTTTGTAAATAGCTTAAGGTCAATATTAAGCAGGGAGATCGGTCTATAATTTCCGCAGGCGGAGGGGTCTTTTCCTTCCTTTGGAATTACCGCAATATGGGCTTGTAATGTCTCCACAGCAAAGGGTGATGTGGGGCTTACTGAGTTAAATAATTTGACCATGTATGGACACAGCGATGGCATAAAAGCTTAATAGTATAGGATGGTAAGTCCATCTGGTCCAGGGGCTTTCCCCGGTTTGGATGATGTTATCGCTCCCTGTATTTCTTCAATTGTAATAGGGTCCTCTAGAGCTTCTCTATCTACATCTGGTAACTTTGACATCTGCGAGGAGGTTAAGTACTCCTGTATGTTTTCTTGCATGGGGGGGTTTTATCTATGTTGTATAGGGTTGAATAGAATTTCTGAAATTCATGGGCAATATCATGAGGTTTGGAAACTTTGGTCCCCTTGGATGATAGTACGTGAGGAATGTATGTTGCTAACCTCTGATCTCTTAGGGATTTCGCTAGCATCTTACCGCATTTGTTCCCTGATTCATATGACATTTTTCTGCATATCTGCATCGAAGCTTTAGCCTTAAATTGTAGAAGGTCATTAATTTGCGATCTGCGGGTAAGGAGGTCGGTCTCTATGGAAGGGGATGGTGATTGTTTAGGTCGCGTCTCCAATAGTTTCAGGTCTTCTCACAGTGAGTTAAGTTGTTGGGTCCGTTGTTTTTTGATTCTCGATCCATGTTTAATAAGTATACCCCTTATGACTGCTTTGTGTGCTTCCCAGATAATACCGGGGTTACAATCTGTCGTGTCATTGGTTTGGAAATGAAACTGAAGTTCTCTAGTGACTTCTGATAATACTTCTTTATCTTGTAAGAGGCTTTCATTTAGTCTCCAACCTTTAGTCTTTGAGGTTAGAGTGTCAGTGAGTGCATATGAGAGAGAGATTGGTGCGTGGTCAGACCACGTGATAGAACCTATCGTGGCTGTTCTGACCGAGTGCAACTGTGAATGTGGTATGAGGAAGTAGTCTATGCGAGAGTATACCTTGTGGGGTGTTGAGTAAAAGGTATAATCTCTTTCTGTAGGGTGACTTATACGCCACACGTCTACTAATTGGGCCTGGTGTATGGCCCGATCAATGCGTTTACGAGAGCCAGGAGGAACTGTCGAGTGTTTCGAGGAGGAGTCTTCCGAGGGAATCAAAGGAATATTTAAGTCTCCTCCTATAATCAGTTGCCCTTCAGAAAAGTTCATTAAAGCGGTTGTAAAGGTAATTTTTTTTTAAAAAAAAAATAACAAACATATCATACTTACCTTCACTGTGCAGCTCGTTCTGCACAGAGTGGCCCCGAACCTAGTCTTCTGGGGTCCCTCGGCGGCTGTTTCAGCTCCTCCCCGCAAGCATTCACCACCTTAATGCGAGCTCCCTCGCATGGTGGTGAGTGCTTGCGGGCGCGCTCCCGTGATACAGCCGGCGGCTATAGCCGCTCGCTGTATCACTCGGCCCCGCCCCCCGGCGCGCCGCGTCATCGGATGTGATTGACAGCAGCGCGAGCCAATGGCTGCGCTGCTTTCAATCCATCCACTGCAGCCAATCAGCGACCAGGCTGAGCTGCAGCGAAGATGACAAGAACGTGCAGCGAAGATTCGAGGCGTCAGGTAAGTAAAACGGGGGGGCTGGGGGCGGCAGTACTGTCAAAAGTTTTTTCACCTTAATGCATAGAATGCATTAAGGTGAAAAAATTTTTACCTTTACAACCCCTTTAACTTCTCAATAGTCCTCTCAATAAAGATGTCCTGGTGAGAATTCGGGGCGTATAAATTGGCTAAAGTCACCTTAACATTTCCAATTCTGCCTTTTAGAAATAAAAAGCGCCCTGCCGGATCCACCACAGTATCCAAGCAAGTCCATGGTACCTTACTGGAGATCAGAATAGATACTCCTTTCGATTTCGCTTCTGGATTCGGTGAGTGGTAGGCTAAGGGGAATGATCGATTTCTAAGTATAGGCAATTTGTCACTTCTGAAGTGGGTCTCTTGCAGGAGTGCAATGTCTGCTCTCATGCGGTGAAGGTCTTGTAGCAGCATGCGCCTTTTTTCTGGGATATTTAGTCCTTTAGTATTCAATGATGTCACATTGAGGACCTCCATGTTGATAACAAAAAGGGGATAAGGGGAAGGAGAGTGAGGGAAGGTGGGGTAGGGTATAGAGAAAGGTTAGAACTGGGGTGACAATAGAGGCAGTGGAGAAAGAAAGAGGAATAGAAAAAATAAACAAATAAAAAGACACTAAAGAACAGCAAATATGCTAGAACGCTCGTCAGACACACTCTGACTATTGAGCGTAGGCCTATGTAGGGGAGCGGTTAGACACAGCCGGAGATAGAGCTCCGGCCATCCCCCCTGCCCCGACCTTATTGAGTAATGAACAAATATATAACAAGTATGCTATTAACATCTCAAATTGAGAACGGTTATATTAAAACTTGGGTATATAAGTCAGATGAACATGTACTCTGAAATTTATAGCATAAACCATAAACTATAAGTGAAGAACATTCATATAGTAGTATAGGCATCATTTACCAATACCCCCGTCCCCTTATTCCCCCTCCCTGTGTCCCAAAATGGAAGGATCCTTTTAAGTAGTTACTGAAGACTCTATACGCTGAAGTATTCTCCTATAGGGGGGTGTCGCCAGACTATCATAAAACCCTTGAAAAGTTTGGCTGATGAATGGCACTACTGATAGGGATGGGTTGGGAGGTGGGGGGGGATGATATGGATTATCTAACAGTCATACTATAAAAGGGACGGGAGTGGGTGTTGCTCGGGGGAGTAAGCTACGGAGGACCAATAGGTCTGAGATATCTAAATAGAAGATTAGTTGTATATATGCAAACTCTTAGGTTCTAAAATCAAACTTATATCGTAACAACTGTATATATGGATTGCCATCTGACGTATCTGGCGATATACATAAACAGTAATTCACAAATGGCTCCATTGTTAAAGAGAAAAAAGACAAACGTTCGACCTGAGATCGTAGGCATACCCATGGAGTTTTGAATTCTTGACAAATAGAGGTGTACCCACATGGAATTAACAGCTCTATAGATTCAATCCCAGGAACCATTGTGGGTATAGTGTCATACATCTCCCGTGTGTCAGCAGAAGGGGTGTCTCAGATCGTCTCCTAACCATTGTTAGAGTAGAACCTCATATGAGAACATCTGAGATATAGTAGTTCTGTTTCCTTGGCTCGGGCTCAGGCGGTAAATCTAGGAAAATCTCTACTCTAACCAATTAACCCCAACACCCCCAGAATGCAACCAGTAGCAGGGACTACTCAGAACGTCCGCTTCCACTAGGTGAGCAAAAGGCAAAAGAAAAACAACACAAAGTAAGAGAAAAAAACCTGTGGCGGTGATTGATCTTCTGATGGTGAACATGGTTCACTTACGATTCCCGCGATCTTTCTCCAGATGTGGTACGCTGTCGCCTCCGTGATCTTTGCGGGCGCGCTGAAAGGAAGCCTCTGGATCCTGCCGGGCCTGGACGATTCCCAGGGTTCGGCAGGAGTTGGAGCCAATTAGGTACCTGGATGGGAGCCGCCTCAAGGAAGGAGAACAGATCCGGTAAGTCGGCAGGTGTACGCAGGGTGAAGAACGCAGATTCTTTTCTGAAGGTAACCGAGGGTGGGTATCCCCATCGGTATGTGCATCCCTTTTCTCTCGCTAGATCCAGGAGAGGGCGGAGTCGGGCGCGGCGCTGCAAGGTAGCTCTGGAGAGATCCGGGAGAATCTTAACAAACGCCCCATCAAAGTCCACCTCTCCATGTTCCCATGCTTTCCGAGATATCATGTCTTTCAGGGTATATTTGTGGAGGCGGCATATCACGTCTCTAGGGCGACTGGGGTCTGAAGATTTCGGCTCCAGAGATCTATGGACTCTGTCCATCTCAATGACGGTCTGTGGTGAGGCCAGAACTTGCCGGAAGATGGCCGTCACTGTGTCTGGGAGATTTTCAGCGCCTGCAGCTTCCGGGATGCCGCGAAGTCGCAGGTTGTTCCTGCGACTTCTGTCTTCCAAATCTTCCATGTGTAGTTGAATTGCGATCGTTGACTCAGCCTGTTCAGCTTGTGATTGTTCTAAGGCACCCAATCTAGCTTCTATTGTGGAGATGGAAGCTTCTCCATTATCCACTCTATCAGCCAAGGAGTGTATCTCTGTTCTCACTTCTTGTATTTCTCTACGATGAGATTCCTCTACTCTCAGTATCAGTGCTTCAATATCCTGCTTCGTGGGCAAGGCCTGCAGGAGTGCTCTAAGCTCCCCATCGATATGAGCGAAATCGTGCCGAGGGAGAGGGTCTATTGACACTGACATTGCTGAGCAGGGTGTAGCTGGGATCCTTGAGAGGGAGGCTATACTCGGAGAATGGCTGGGTGAGGGAGTTGTCTCCGCTAGTGACTGTCTGTTCAGGTCTGTGCCGCGTGGAGCTGCAACTATGGCGCCTGGGGATGTATTAATGGCGTTCCGGAAAAAGTGGTGTATCTCACCCTGAGAGTTGCGAGGGCGACGTCCCTGAGTCGACGATCTTGTGCGGTAGCGTTTTGCGGTTAGCATACCGCTAGTAGAGGCAGCATACGGTTGTTTTCGTCGGGACAAGCAAGGGGAGGCCAGGAGCTCACAGAAAACGTGTCTTCATTCAGCCATGTCCAGGCCACGCCCCACCATGCGGTATTTTACCTCCCCAGTTGAATGGATAAAGTGGAGAAGAATTAGAACCTCTGTCAGTTTTTATTGCTAATAAAGAGGTAAAATGGTTTAAACGTAGAAATATGCCAAGTCAGTGCGGTCCCTGCAGCATATATATTTTGAAAAAAGCAAAAATATACAAAAGAAAAAAGGTGACTAGAATACCAGTCAAAGGGAACCTGCTTTCACAGGACACATGTGGTGTATCAAAAGCAACTAAGTTAAATCAACCCCTTTGTGCCTAAGGGTAAAACGAATCTTAATCCCTATGCACAATTTTATGACATGTGTTAGTAAAACCGTACATATCATCACAACTACTTTGTGCATCCAGGTGGATTATACCTTGTTTTTTTCAGGAAAATTGGGCTTTCATTTTTTTTTATCAAAGGAAAACTGGCCCAAAACAGTAAAAAAAAAATATATATTTTTTTTTTAATGGAGCTGTATATTTCTTGCCACTACCATAACCTTTCACCAAAGCACAACCCAAAATAAATTCTCCTGCTCCTGAGGATCACAGCGATACCACATATGTGTATGTTAGATGTTGTTTGTACAGTGCTTTGAAAAAGCTTTCATACCCCTTGACATTTTCCACATTTTGTCATGTTATGCCGTGTACACACAACCGGACTTTTCGTCGGACTGAACTTCAAAGGACTTTTCAACGGAGTTCCGACGGAGTTCCAACGAAATGGACTTGCCTACACACGATCACACCAAAGTCCGATCGTTTCGAACGTGATGACGTACGACCGGACCAGAATATGGAAGTTCATAGCCAGTAGCCAATAGCTGCCCTTGCGTCCTTTTTTGTCCGTCGGACTAGCATACAGACGAACAGATTTTTCGATCAGACTCGAGTCCGTCTAAAAGATTTGAAACATGTTCTATTTCTAAAGTCCGACAGATTTTTCAACAGAAAAGGTCCGATGAAGCCCACACACGATCGAATTGTCTGATGGATTCGTTCAGTCAGACCAGTTTGGTCGAAAAGTCCGGTCGTGTGTACACTGCATAACATCCAAAAATGTAAATATATGATTTATTAGGATTTTATGTGATAGACCAACACAAAGTGCAACATAATTGTGAAGTGGAAGGAAAATGATAAATGGTTTTCCAAATTTTGTACAAATAAATATGTGAAAAGTGTGGCGTGTATTTAGTATTCAGCCCCATTTACTCTGATAACCCTAACTAAAGTCTAGTGCGGGGATATGCAATTAGCGAACCTCCAGCTGTTGCAGAACTACAAGTCCCATGAGGCATAGCAAGACTTTGACAGCCACAAGCATGGCACAGAGAGGCAGAGGCATGATGGGACCTGTAGTTTTGCAACAGCTGGAGGTCCACTAATTGCATATCCCTGGTCTAGTGGAACCAATTGCCTTCAAAAGTCCCCTAATCAGTAAATAGAGTCCACCTGTGTGTAACTTAATCTCAGTATAAATACAGCTGTTCTGTGAAGTCCTCAAAGGTTTGTTAGAGAACCTTAGTGAAACAGCATCATGAAGGCCGAGGAACACACCAGACAGGTCAGGGATAAAGTGGTGAAGTTTAAAGCAGGGTTAAGATATAAAAAAAATATCCCAAGCTTTGAACATCTCACGGAGCACTGTTCAATCTATTATCCGAAAATGGAAAGAGTATGGAACAACTGCAAAGCTACCAAGACATGGCTGTCCACCTAAACAGACAGGCCAAACAAGGAGAGCATTAATCAGAGAAGCAGCTAAGAGGCCCATGGCAACTCTGGAGAAGCTGGAGAGATCCACAGCTCAGGTGGGGGAATCTGTCCACAGGACAACTATTAGTTGTGCACTTCACAAATCTGGCCTTTATGGAAGAGTGGCAAGAAGAAAGCCATAAGAAGTCTCGCCTGCAGTTTGCAAGAAGCCATGTGGGGGACACAGCAAACATGTGGAAAAAGGTTCTCTGGTCAGATGAGACCAAAATTGAACTTTTTGGTCTAAAAGCAAAATGCAATGGGGGCGGAGGTTCACCTTCCAACAGTACAGAGACCCTAAACATAGAGCCAGAGCTACAAGGGAATGGTTTAGATCAAAGCATATTCATGCGTTAGAATGGTCCAGTCAAAGTCCAGACCTAAATCCAATTGAAAATTGCTGTTCACAGACGAAACCATCCAGTCTGACAGACCTTGAGCTATTTTGCAAAGAATGGGCAAAAATGTCACTCTCTAGATGTGCAAAGCTATCCTTATCCTACCTAAAACACACTAGCTGACACTGATACCAATTTAAAAAAAAATCCTGTCCAAAAGAATACTGATTCTGACCTTGACCTAAATATTAGTCCTAGCACTGACCTAGATCAAACCTCAATCAAGGTTTTCTTTTTTTTACTTTGATTATTTTATTTATTTACACACACTTTTTTTTTCTCTCTGCAAGGAATAAGGAAAGATAAGATGCATCTCTCTCCTCCATTCACAGAGAGAGAAAATATGGGGACGGGCTTCACAGTGACTAATCACTGTGGTAGCCAATCAGAGACTATCACAGCGATCAGGTGATCCAGAACCGTGAGTTCGGCATTCTCCCAGCACAAAGGGGAATATGCAAATATGTGGCCCCATGGAAAAAGCCCAGTCTAGTGGGGCCACATATTTGTGTGAGATAGGCGTCAAGGGGTTAAGTAAATACAAAACATTGTTATTAATGTCAAATATTGAATAAAAATAGTATCAAAAATCACACACATACAGTATCTCACAAACATGATTACACTCCTCACATTTTTATAAATATTTTATATCTTTTCATGTGACAACACTGAAGAAATAGAACAAAACATTATAGCGCACACATACAAAAATGTCATTTAGATCCTACAAGGCTATTTAAAACACCCGAACATAGTAAGCAAATAAGCAAATATGGGGATTTGGTCACACCATAAGGCCATATAGTGCTTAAGCCCACTACTGCGTCAAAGTACCCCATTTTCAGTGGGTCCTACACTAATCATAGAATGAAAGATCCCACTTCTCAACCATGGGAAAAATACACTCTTCTTTATGGGAGAACTAAAAGGACTCCTCCTATAACTCAGGTGGACACTGATTAGAAGTACTGGTGGGGGAGGATGGGGTGCTGTAGCAGTAAATACCTAATAGGTGTTCTAATACCTCTACACCCTATCCAAAACTAATAAAAAAGTTTTTCCTTTTAGTTATACTTTATGTAAATACAAAAAATCTTTAAATATGTCAAATATTGAATGAAAATAGTATAAAAAAATCAGACACATATATAAATATCCTTCTTCCACCAATGAAAAAAAAACAACGTTGTATTTTTTATTGGTGGAAGAAGTGTATTTATATACAGTATCTCACAAAAGGTAGTACACCCCTCACATTTTTGTAAATATTCTATTATATCTTTTCATGCGACAACACTGAAGAAATGACACTTTGCTACAGATTGTATAACAGTGTAAATTTGCTGTCCCCTCAAAATAATTCAACACACAGCCATTAGTGTCTAAACCACTGGCAACAAAACTGGGTACACCCCTAAGTGAAAATGTCCAAATTGGGCCCAAAGTGTCAATATTTTGTGTGGCCACCATTATTTCCAGCACTGCCTTAACCCTCATGGGCATGGAGTTCACCTGAGCTTCACAGGTGGCCACTGGAGTTCTCTTCCACTCCTCCATGATGACATCATGGAGCTGGTGGAAGTTAGATACCTCACGCTCCTCCACCTTCCATTTGAGGATGCCCCACAGATGCTCAATAGGGTTTAGGTCTGGAGACATGCTTGGCCAGTCCATCACCTTTACCCTCAGCTTTTTTAGCAAGGCAGTGGTCATCTTGGAGGTGTGTTCAGGGTCATTATTATGTTGGAATTCTGCCCTGCGGCCCAGTCTCCGAAGGGAGGGGATCGTGCTCTGCTTCAGTATGTCACTGTACATGTTAGCATTCATGGTTTCCTCAATGAACGGTAGCTCCCCAGTGCCGGCAGCACTCATGCAGCCCCAGACCATGACACTCCCACCACCATGCTTGACTGTAGGCAAGACACACTTGTCTTTGTACTACTCACCTGGTTGCCGCCACACACACTTGACACCATCTGAACCAAATAAGTTTATCTTGGTCTCATTGGACCACAGGACATGGTTCCTGTAATCCATGTCCTTAGTTAGCTTGTCTTCAGCAAACTGTTTGCAGGCTTACTTGTGCATCATCTTTAGAAGATGCTTCCTTCTGGGGCAACAGCCATGAAGACCAGTTTGATGCAGTGTGTGGCGTATGGTCTGAGCACTGACTCCCGCACCCATTCAACCTCTGCAGCAATGGTGGCAGCACTTATATGTCTATTTCCCAAAGATAACCTCTGGATATGACGCTGAGCACATGCACTCAACTTCTTTGGTCAACCATGGCGAGGCCTGTTCTGAGTGGAACCTGTCCTGTTAAACCACAGTATGGTCTTGGCCACCGTGCTGCAGCTCAGTTTCAGGGTCTTGGCAACCTTCTTATAGCCTAGGCCAGTGATGGCGAACTTTGGCACCCCAGATGTTTTGGAACTACATTTCCCATGATGCTCCACTATACTGCAGAGTGCATGAGCATCATGAGAAATGTAGTTCAAAAACATCTGGGGTGCCAAGGTTCGCCATCATTGGCCTAGGCTATCTTTATGTAGAGCAACAATTCTTTTTCAGATCCTCAGAGAGTTCTTTGCCATGAGGTGCCATGTTGAACTTCCAGTGACCAATATGAGTGAGAGCGATTACACCAAATTTAGCACACCTTCTCCCCATTCACACCTGAGACCTTGTAACACTAACGAATCACATGACCCCGGGGAGGGAAAATGGCTAATAAAATATTTACAAAAATGTGAGGGGTGTACTACCTTTTGTGAGATACTGTATATAAATACCCTTCTTCCACCAGTAAAAAATACAACATTGTCTTTTTTATTGGTGGAAGAAGGGTATTTATATGTGTGACTTTTTTATACTATTTTCATTAAATTTTTGACATTTATAAAGATATTTTGTATTTACGTAAAGTATAACTAAAGCAAAAACTTTTTTCTTAGTTTTGGATGGGGTGTAGAGGTATTAGAGCACCTATTAGGTTTTTACTGCTGTCTGTGCCCTCATTAGGGAGATTCACCCTGTCTATTTGTCCTGTTTACCATTATTGTTCAAAGTAAAATGAAGAGAAAATCCCAAATTTTTGGTTGTCCCCAGAAAAGTAATACAGGGAAACTTTCCAATGGGGGACACTCGTTCTAGTGACCTGGGGGACCCCAAAAGGTTCCCTACATTTACAGGGATTTCCTCCCACTTCCTGTTTTGCCAATGGGACAGGAAGTGAAAGTAAATCTCCCCAACGGGACACAGATAGCAAAAAAAAAAAAAAAAAAACCTGACAGGGGTTCTAACGCTCCAAAATTGTAAAATGTTTTGCCTTTAGTTACACTTTCAAGCAGCCTTTCTCAACCTCTTCAACACAGAGGAACTCATTATATATTTTTCCAGTCTCAGGGACCCCCTGCTAAAAATTACTGTACTGTATCGATAACTCATGATACATTAGGGTGATGGTCAGTGGGAAGAATGCTCCTTACACTTGTGGTCACTGGAAAGAATTACCACCTTATAGATAGCTAAAAAGATCAATGATGTCAGTGGGGACTTTCAGTGGGAAGATATCTCTAAAAATAAGCATCCCCACATATGACATATGTTCTAAGAAGGGATTGGATTATGTTTGGAGTGATTGGGAGGTTTATTGCAGCAAATTATGTATATGCTTGTATATACACAAAAAGTCTCTAAAAATCAGGCGAAATGATGAAAGAAATTAGGTATATTTTACTACATGTACATGCTTTCCAAAGAAGAGTAACAGTAGTGCTAAGAAACCTCTGGACTTAATTCATTTAGATCTCTGCGGTCCAATGGAAAAATTTACTCCAGGAAAGAAGAGTTATTTTCTCCCTTTTGTAGATGATTACTCCAGGTATACTACACTATATCTGTTACCAGAGGCGTCGTCAGGGGGTGGTTATTGGGGCTAAAGCCCCGGGCCTGGGGCCAATAGCCCCGAGTCTCTTGTCCCGGTCCAAAATGCAGGGGACAGGGGCGGACTGAGCCGTTGTAGCGCTGGCTCCGGCTCCAGCTCCGCCCCCGCCTGACTCTACTCTTGGTCACTGGTTGCTATAGCCGCCTAGTATATGTAGGTCAGGTAGGTCAGTGTGGGTCAGGTTGGTCAGGTAGTTCAGTGTATGTCTGGTAGGTCAGTGTATGTCAGTGTTTGTCAGGTAGGTCAGTAAATGTAGGTCAGTGTGGGTCAGGTAGGTCAGTGTGGGTAAGGTAGGTCAGTGTGGGTCAGGTAGGTCAGTGTAGGTCAGGTAAATCAGTGTATGATGTAGGTCAGTGTATGTCAGGTAGGTCAGTGTGGGTCAGGTAGGTCAGTGTATGTGGATCAGGTAGGTCAGTGTATGTAGGTCAGTGTTTGTCAGGTAGGTCAGTGTATGTAGGTCAGTGTGGGTCAGGTAGGTCAGTGTATGTAGGTCAGTGTGGGTCAGGTAGGTCAGTGTATGTAGGTCAGTGTAGGTCAGGTACGTCAGTGTAGGTCAGGTACGTCGGTGTAGGTCAGGTAGGTCAGGTAGGTAAGTGTATGTCAGGTAGGTCAGTGTGGGTCAGGTAGCTCAGTGCATGTCAGGTAGGTCAGTGTATGTAGGTCAGGTAGGTCAGTGTGGGTCAGGTAGGTCAGTGTGTATCAGGTAGGTCAGTGTATGTTGGACAATGTATGTCAGGTAGGTCAGTGTGGGTCAGGTAGGTCAGTGTATGTAGGTCAGTGTTTGTCAGGTAGGTCAGTATATGTAGGTCAGTGTTTGTCAGGTAGGTCAGTATATGTAGGTCAGTGTGGGTCAGGTAGGTCAGTGTATGTCAGGTAGGTCAGGTAGGTCAGTGTATGTCAGGTAGGTCAGGTAGGTCAGTGTATGTCAGGTAGGTCAGGTAGGTCAGTGTATGTCAGGTATATCAGTGTATGATGTAGGTCAGTGTAGATCAGTGTGGGTCAGGTAGGTCAGTGTATATAGGTCAGGTAGGTCAGTGTATATAGGTCAGGTAGGTCAGTGTATGTAGGTCAGTGTGGGTCAGGTAGGTCAGGTAGGTCAGTTTGGATCAGGTAGGTCAGTGTATGTCAGGTAGGTCAGGTAGGTCAGTGTATGTGGGTCAGGTAGGTCAGTGTATGTAGGTCAGTGTTTGTCAGGTAGGTCAGTGTATATAGATCAGTGTAGGTCAGGTAGGTCAGTGTATGTCAGGTAGGTCAGAGTGTGTCAGGTAGGTCAGTGTATGTCAGGTAGGTCAGTGTATGTCAGGTAGGTCAGTGTATGTCAGGTAGGTCAGGTAGGTCAGTGTATGTCAGGTATATCAGTGTATGATGTAGGTCAGTGTAGATCAGTGTGGGTCAGGTAGGTCAGTGTATATAGGTCAGGTAGGTCAGTGTATATAGGTCAGGTAGGTCAGTGTATGTAGGTCAGTGTGGGTCAGGTAGGTCAGGTAGGTCAGTTTGGATCAGGTAGGTCAGTGTATGTCAGGTAGGTCAGGTAGGTCAGTGTATGTGGGTCAGGTAGGTCAGTGTATGTAGGTCAGTGTTTGTCAGGTAGGTCAGTGTATATAGATCAGTGTAGGTCAGGTAGGTCAGTGTATGTCAGGTAGGTCAGAGTGTGTCAGGTAGGTCAGTGTATGTAGGTCAGATAAGTCAGTGTGGGTAAGGTAGGTCAGTGTGTATCAGGTAGGTCAGTGTATGTAGGTCAGTGTGGGTCAGGTAGGTCAGTGTATGTAGGTCAGTGATTGTCAGGTAGGTCAGTGTGGGTCAGGTAGGTCAGGCAAGTCAGTGTAGGTCAGTGTATGTCAGGTAGGTCAGTGTATGTCAGGTAGGTCAGTGTATGTCATCAGTGTTTGTCAGGTAGGTCAGTGTATGTCAGGTAGGTCAGTGTAGGTCAGTGTATCTCAGGTAGGTCAGGTAGGTCAGTGTATGTCAGGTAAATCAGTGTATGATGTAGGCCAGTGTATGTCAGGTAGGTCAGTGCGGGTCAGGTAGGTCAGTGTATGTAGGTCAGGTAGGTCAGTGTATGTAGGTCAGTGTTTGTCAGGTAGGTCAGTGTGGGTCAGTGTATGTCAGGTACGTTAGTGTGGGTCAGGTAGGTCAATGTATGTCAGGTAGGTCAGTGTAGGTCAGGTAGGTCAGTGTATGTAGGTCAGTGTGGGTCAGGTAGGTCAGTGTTTGTCAGGTAGGTCAGTTTATGTAGGTCACTGTATGTCAGGTAGTTCAGTGTTTCTCAGGTAGGTCAGTGTATGTAGGTCAGTGTGGGTCAGGTAAGTCAGTGTATGTCAGGTAGGTAAGTGTAGGTCAGGTAGGCCAGTGTAGGTCAGGTAGGTCAGGTAGGTCAGTGTAGGTCAGGTAGGTCAGTGTAGGTCAGGTAGGTCAGTGTAGGTCAGGTAGGTCAGTGTAGGTCAGGTAGGTCAGCGTGGGTCAGGTAGGTCAGCGTGGGTAGGTCAGTGTTTGTCAGGTAGGTCAGTATATGTAGGTCAGTGTGGGTCAGGCAGGTCAGTGTAGGTCAGTGTGGGTCAGGTAGGTTAGTGTGGGTCAGGTAGGTCAGTGTATGTAGGTCAGTATATGTAGGTCAGTGTGGGTCAGGTAGGTCAGTGTATGTAGGTCAGTGTTTGTCAGGTAGGTCAGTATATGTAGGTCAGTGTGGGTCAGGTAGGTCAGTGTAGGTCAGGTAGGTCAGTGTAGGTCAGGTAGGTCAGTGTAGGTCAGGTAGGTCAGTGTAGGTCAGGTAGGTCAGTGTATGTCAGGTAAATCAGTGTATGATGTAGGTCAGTGTATGTCAGGTAGATCAGTCTTGGTCAGGTAGGTCAGTGTATGTAGGTCAGTGTGGGTCAGGTAGGTCAGTGTATGTAGGTCAGTGTATGTCAGGTAGGTAAGTGTAGGTCAGGTAGGTCAGTGTAGGTCAGGTAGGTCAGTGTAGGTCAGGTAGGTCAGGTAGGTCAGTGTAGGTCAGGTAGGTCAGTGTAGGTCAGGTAGGTCAGTGTAGGTCAGGTAGGTCAGTGTGGGTCAGGTAGATCAGTGTATGTAGGTCAGTGATTGTCAGGTAGGTCAGGCAAGTCAGTGTAGGTCAGTGTATGTCAGGTAGGTCAGTGTATGTCATCAGTGTTTGTCAGGTAGGTCAGTGTGGGTCAGGTAGGTCAGTGTAGGTCAGGTAGGTCAGTGTATGTCAGGTAGGTCAGTGTAGGTCAGTGTATCTCAGGTAGGTCAGGTAGGTCAGTGTATGTCAGGTAAATCAGTGTATGATGTAGGCCAGTGTATGTCAGGTAGGTCAGTGCGGGTCAGGTAGGTCAGTGTATGTAGGTCAGGTAGGTCAGTGTATGTAGGTCAGTGTTTGTCAGGTAGGTCAGTGTGGGTCAGTGTATGTCAGGTACGTTAGTGTGGGTCAGGTAGGTCAATGTATGTCAGGTAGGTCAGTGTAGGTCAGGTAGGTCAGTGTATGTAGGTCAGTGTGGGTCAGGTAGGTCAGTGTTTGTCAGGTAGGTCAGTTTATGTAGGTCACTGTATGTCAGGTAGTTCAGTGTTTCTCAGGTAGGTCAGTGTATGTAGGTCAGTGTGGGTCAGGTAAGTCAGTGTATGTCAGGTAGGTAAGTGTAGGTCAGGTAGGTCAGTGTAGGTCAGGTAGGTCAGTGTAGGTCAGGTAGGTCAGGTAGGTCAGTGTAGGTCAGGTAGGTCAGTGTAGGTCAGGTAGGTCAGTGTAGGTCAGGTAGGTCAGCGTGGGTCAGGTAGGTCAGCGTGGGTAGGTCAGTGTTTGTCAGGTAGGTCAGTATATGTAGGTCAGTGTGGGTCAGGCAGGTCAGTGTAGGTCAGTGTGGGTCAGGTAGGTTAGTGTGGGTCAGGTAGGTCAGTGTATGTAGGTCAGTATATGTAGGTCAGTGTGGGTCAGGTAGGTCAGTGTATGTAGGTCAGTGTTTGTCAGGTAGGTCAGTATATGTAGGTCAGTGTGGGTCAGGTAGGTCAGTGTGGATCAGGTAGGTCAGTGTATGTCAGGTAGGTCAGTGCATGTCAGGTAGGTCAGTGCATGTCAGGTAGGTCAGTGTAGGTAGGTTAGTGTGTGTCAGGAAGGTCAGTGTATGTAGGTCAGATAAGTCAGTGTGGGTAAGGTAGGTCAGTGTGTATCAGGTAAGTCAGTGTATGTAGGTCAGTGTGGGTCAGGTAGGTCATTGTATGTAGGTCAGTGTATGTCAGGTAGGTCAGTGTATGTAGGTCAGTGTGGGTAAGGTAGGTCAGTTTCAGTATGGGTAAGGTAGGTCAGTGTGGGTCAGGTAGATCACTGTATGCAGGTGAGTGATTGTCAGGTAGGTCAGTGTGGGTCAGGTAGGTCAGGCAAGTCAGTGTAGGTCACTGTATGTCAGGTAGGTCAGTATATGTAGGTCAGTGTATGTCAGGTAGGTCAGGCAAGTCAGTGTATGTCGGTCAGTGTTTGTCAGGTAGGTCAGTGTATGTCAGGTAGGTCAGGCAAGTCAGTGTAGGTCAGTGTATGTCGGTCAGTGTTTGTCAGGTAGGTCAGTATATGTAGGTCAGTGAGGGTCAGGTAGGTCAGTGTAGGTCAGGTAGGTCAGTGTATGTCAGGTAGGTCAGTGTATGTCAGGTAGGTCAGTGTATGTTGGTCAGTGTATGTCAGGTAGGTCAGTGTATGTCAGGTAGGTCAGTGTGGGTCAGGTAGGTCAGTGTGGGTCAGGTAGGTCAGTGTGGGTCAGGTAGGTCAGTGTGGGTCAGTGTATGTAAGGTACGTCAGTGTGGGTCAGGTAGGTCAGTGTAGGTCAGTGTATGTCAGGTAGGTCAGTGTATGTCAGGTAGGTCAGTGTATGTAGGTCAGTGTGGGTCAGGTAGGTCAGTGTATGTCAGGTAGGTCAGTGTATGTTGGTCAGTGTATGTCAGGTAGGTCAGTGTATGTCAGGTAGGTCAGTGTGGGTCAGGTAGGTCAGTGTGGGTCAGGTAGGTCAGTGTGGGTCAGGTAGGTCAGTGTGGGTCAGGTAGGTCAGTGTGGGTCAGGTAGGTCAGTGTGGGTCAGTGTATGTAAGGTACGTCAGTGTGGGTCAGGTAGGTCAGTGTAGGTCAGTGTATGTCAGGTAGGTCAGTGCATGTCAGGTAGGTCAGTGTATGTAGGTCAGTGTGGGTCAGGTAGGTCAGTGTATGTCAGGTAGGTCAGTGTGGGTCAGGTAGGTCAGTGCATGTCAGGTAGGTCAGTGCATGTCAGGTAGGTCAGTGTGTGTCAGGTAGGTCAGTGTATGTAGGTCAGTGTGGGTCAGGTAGGTCAGTGTGTATCAGGTAGGTCAGTGTATGTAGTACAGTGTGGGTCAGGTAGGTCAGTGTGGATCAGGTAGTTCAGTGTATGTGGGTCAGTGTATGTCAGGTAGGTCAGTGTGGGTCAGGTAGGTCAGTATATGTAGGTCAGGTAGGTCAGTGTGGGTCAGGTTGGTCAGGTAGTTCAGTGTATGTCTGGTAGGTCAGTGTATGTCAGTCAGTGTATGTCAGGTAGGTCAGTGTATGTCAGTGTTTGTCAGGTAGGTCAGTAAATGTAGGTCAGTGTGGGTCAGGTAGGTCAGTGTGGGTAAGGTAGGTCAGTGTATGTCAGGTAGGTCAGTGTGGGTCAGGTAGGTCAGTGTATGTGGATCAGGTAGGTCAGTGTATGTAGGTCAGTGTTTGTCAGGTAGGTCAGTGTATGTAGGTCAGTGTGGGTCAGGTAGGTCAGTGTATGTAGGTCAGTGTGGGTCAGGTAGGTCAGTGTATGTAGGTCAGTGTAGGTCAGGTACGTCAGTGTAGGTCAGGTACGTCAGTGTAGGTCAGGTAGGTCAGGTAGGTAAGTGTGGGTCAGGTAGCTCAGTGCATGTCAGGTAGGTCAGTGTATGTAGGTCAGGTAGGTCAGTGTGGGTCAGGTAGGTCAGTGTGTATCAGGTAGGTCAGTGTATGTCGGACAATGTATGTCAGGTAGGTCAGTGTGGGTCAGGTAGGTCAGTGTATGTAGGTCAGTGTTTGTCAGGTAGGTCAGTATATGTAGGTCAGTGTGGGTCAGGTAGGTCAGTGTATGTCAGGTAGGTCAGGTAGGTCAGTGTATGTCAGGTATATCAGTGTATGATGTAGGTCAGTGTAGATCAGTGTGGGTCAGGTAGGTCAGTGTATATAGGTCAGGTAGGTCAGTGTATATAGGTCAGGTAGGTCAGTGTATGTAGGTCAGTGTGGGTCAGGTAGGTCAGGTAGGTCAGTTTGGATCAGGTAGGTCAGTGAATGTCAGGTAGGTCAGGTAGGTCAGTGTATGTGGGTCAGGTAGGTCAGTGTATGTAGGTCAGTGTTTGTCAGGTAGGTCAGTGTATATAGATCAGTGTAGGTCAGGTAGGTCAGTGTATGTCAGGTAGGTCAGTGTGGGTCAGGTAGGTCAGTGCATGTCATGTAGGTCAGAGTGTGTCAGGTAGGTCAGTGTATGTAGGTCAGGTAGGTCAGTGTGGGTCAGGTAGGTCAGTGTTTCTCAGGTAGGTCAGTGTATGTAGGTCAGTGTGGGTCAGGTAGGTTAGCGTGGGTCAGGTAGGTTAGCGTGGGTCAGGTAGGTCAGTGTATGTAGGTCAGTGTTTGTCAGGTAGGTCAGTATATGTAGGTCAGGTAGGTCAGTTTAGGTAAGGTAGGTCAGTGTATGTCAGGTAGGTCAGTGTGGGTCAGGTAGGTCAGTGTGGGTCAGGTAGGTCAGTGTGGGTCAGGTAGGTCAGTGTATGTCAGGTAAATCAGTGTATGATGTAGGTCAGTGTATGTCAGGTAGATCAGTGTTGGTCAGGTAGGTCAGTGTATATAGGTCAGGTAGGTCAGTGTATGTAGGTCAGTGTGGGTCAGGTAGGTCAGTGTATATAGGTCAGGTAGGTCAGTGTATGTAGGTCAGTGTTTGTCAGTGTAGGTCAGTGTGGATCAGGTAGGTCAGTGTATGTAGGTCAGTGTGGGTCAGGTAGGTCAGTGTGGATCAGGTAGGTCAGTGCATGTCAGGTAGGTCAGTGCAGGTAGGTTAGTGTGTGTCAGGAAGGTCAGTGTATGTAGGTCAGATAAGTCAGTGTGGGTAAGGTAGGTCAGTGTGTATCAGGTAGGTCAGTGTATGTAGGTCAGTGTGGGTCAGGTAGGTCATTCTATGTAGGTCAGTGTATGTTAGGTAGGTCAGTGTATGTAGGTCAGTGTGGGTAAGGTAGGTCAGTTTCAGTATGGGTAAGGTAGGTCAGTGTGGGTCAGGTAGATCAGTGTATGTAGGTCAGTGATTGTCAGGTAGGTCAGTGTGGGTCAGGTAGGTCTGTGTATGTCAGGTAGGTCTGTGTATGTCAGGTAGGTCTGTGTATGTCAGGTAGGTCTGTGTATGTCAGGTAGGTCTGTGTATGTCAGGTAGGTCAGTGTATGTCAGGTAAGTCAGTGTATGTCAGGTAGGTCAGTGTATGTCAGGTAGGTCAGTGTATGTAGGTCAGTGTGGGTCAGGTACGTCAGTGTATGTCAGGTAGGTCAGTGTAGGTCAGTTAGGTCAGTGTAGGTCAGGTAGGTCAGTGTGGGTCAGGTAGGTCAGTGTGGGTCAGGTAGGTCAGTGTGGGTCAGGTAGGTCAGTGTATGTAGGTCAGGTAGGTCAGTGTATGTAGGTCAGTGTGGGTCAGGTAGGTCAGTTTATGTAGGTCAGTGTGGGTCAGGTAAGTCAGTGTTTGTCAGGTAGGTCAGTATATGTAGGTCAGTGTGGGTCAGGTAGGTCAGTATATGTATGTCAGTGTGGGTCAGGTAGGTCAGTGTAGGTCAGGTAAATCAGTGTATGATGTAGGTCAGTGTATGTCAGGTGGGTCAGGTAGGTCAGTGTATGTAGGTCAATGTTTGTCAGGTAGGTCAGTGTATGTAGGTCAGTGTGGGTCAGGTACGTCAGTGTGGGTCAGGTACGTCAGTGTATGTCAGGTAGGTCAGGTAGGTTAGTGTAGGTCAGGTAGGTCAGTGTATGTCAGGTAGATCAGTGTGTGTCAGGTAGGTCAGTGTATGTCAGTCAGGGTGTGTCAGATAGGTCAGTGTGGGTCAGGTAGGTTAGTGTAGGTCAGGTAGGTCAGTGTATGTCAGGTAGGTTAGTGTGGGTCAGGTAGGTCAGTGTATGTAGGTCAGTGTTTGTCAGGTAGGTCAGTATATGTAGGACAGTGTATGTCAGGTAGGTCAGTGTATGTTAGGTAAATCAGTGTATGATGTAGGTCAGTGTATGTCAGGTAGATCAGTGTGGGTCAGGTAGGTCAGTGTATATAGGTCAGGTTGGTCAGTGTATATAGGTCAGTGTGGGTCAGGTAGGTCAGTGTATGTAGGTCAGTGTTTGTCAGGTAGATCAGTGTGCGTCAGGTAGGTCAGTGTATGTAGGTCAGGTAGGTCAGTGTGGATCAGGTAGGTCAGTGTATGTAGGTCAGTGTTTGTCAGGTAGGTCAGTATGGGTCAGGTAGGTCAGTGTATGTTAGGTAGGTCAGTGTGGGTCAGGTAAGTCAGTGTATGTCAGGTAAGTCAGTGTATGTCAGGTAGGTCAGTGTATGTCAGGTAGATCAGTGTATGTAGGTCAGTGTGGGTCAGGTGGGTCAGTGTGGGTCAGGTAGGTCAGTGTAGGTCAGTGTGGGTCAGGTAGGTCAGTGTGTGCTGGGTAGGTCAGTGTGTTTCAGTGTATGTCAGGTAGGTCAGTGTGTGTCAGGTAGGTCAGTGTATGTAGGTCAGGTAGGTCAGTATGGGTCAGGTAGGTCAGTGTGGGTCAGGTAGGTCAGTGTGGGTCAGGTAGGTCAGTGTGGGTCAGGTAGGTCAGTGTTTGTCAGGTAGGTCAGTATATGTAGGTCAGTGTGGGTCAGGTAGGACAGTGTATGTCAGGTTAGTCACTGTATGTCAGGTAGGTCAGTGTATGTCGGTCAGTGTACGTCAGGTAGGTCAGTGTGGGTCAGGTAGGTCAGTGTATATAGGTCAGGTAGGTCAGTGTATGTAGGTCAGTGTGGGTCAGGTAGGTCAGTGTATGTCAGGTACGTCAGTGTTTCTCAGGTAGGTCAGTGTTTCTCAGGTAGGTCAGTATATGTAGGTCAGTTTGGGTCAGGTAGGTCAGTGTAGGTCAGTGTATGTCAGGGTATGTCAGGTAGGTCAGTGTGGGTCAGGTAGGTTAGTGAGGGTCAGGTAGGTCAGTGTATGTAGGTCAGTGTTTGTCAGGTAGGTCAGTATATGTAGGTCAGTGTGGGTCAGTGTAGGTCAGTGTATGTCAGGTAGGTCAGTCAGGGTATGTCAGGTAGGTCAGTGTGGGTCAGGTAGGTTAGTGTGGGTCAGGTAGGTCAGTGTATGTAGGTCAGTGTTTGTCAGGTAGGTCAGTATATGTAGGACAATGTATGTCAGGTAGGTCAGTGTGGGTCAGGTAGGTCAGTGTATGTTAGGTAAATCAGTGTATGATGTAGGTCAGTGTATGTCAGGTAGATCAGTGTGGGTCAGGTAGATCAGTGTGGGTCAGGTAGGTCAGTGTATGTCAGGTAGGTCAGTGTATGTCAGGTAGGTCAGTGTATGTCAGGTAGGTCAGTGTGGATCAGGTAGGTCAGTGTATGTAGGTCAGTGTGGGTAAGGTAGGTCAGTGTATGTAGGTCAGTGCTGGTCAGGTAGATCAGTGTATGTAGGTCAGTGATTGTCAGGTAGGTCAGTGAGGGTCAGGTAGGTCAGTGAGGGTCAGGTAGGTCAGTGTATGTCAGGTAGGTCAGAGTATGTCAGGTAGGTCAGAGTATGTCAGGTAGGTCAGAGTATGTAGGTCAGTGTGGGTCAGGTGGGTCAGTGTATATCAGGTAGGTCAGTTTATGTAGATCAATGTAGGTCAGTGTGGGTCAGGTAGGTCAGTGTGTGTCAGTGTATGTCAGGTAGGTCAGTGTGTGTCAAGTAGGTCAGTGTATGTAGGTAAGTGTATGTCAGGTAGATCAGTGTGTGTAGGTCATTGTAGGTCAGGTAGGTCATTGTGGGTCAGGTAGGTCAGTGTATGTCAGCATGGGTCAGGTAGGTCAGTGTGTATCAGGTAGGTCAGTGTATGTCAGGTAGATCAGCGTGTGTCAGGTAGGTCACTGTGGGTCAGGTAGGTCAGTGTTTGTCAGGTAGGTCAGTGTTTGTCAGGTAGGTCAGTGTGAGTCAAGTAGGTCAGTATATGTAGGTCAGTATGGGTCAGGTAGGTCAGTGTGGGTCAGGTAGGTCAGTGTATATCAGGTAGGTCAGTGTATATCAGGTAGGTCAGTGTATGTCCGTGTATGTAGGTCAGTGTTTATCAGGTAGGTCAGTGTGGATCTGGTAGGTCAGTGTATGTGGGTCAGTGTATGTCAGGTAGGTCAGTGTGGGTCAGGTAGGTCAGTGTGGGTCAGGTAGGTCAGTGTGGGTCAGGTAGGTCAGTGTGGGTCAGGTAGGTCAGTGTGGGTCAGTGTGGGTCAGGTAGGTCAGTGTGGGTCAGGTAGGTCAGTGTAGGTCATGTAGGTCAGGTAGGTCAGTGTGGGTCCGGAAGGTCAGTGTATGTAAGGTAGGTCAGTGTTTGTCAGGTAGGTCAGTGTGGGTCAGGTAGGTCAGTGTGAATCAGGTAGATCAGTGTATATCGGGTAGGTCAGTGTATGTCAGGTAGATCAGTATATGTAGGTCAGTATAGGTCAGTGTATGTCAGGTAGGTCAGTGTATGTTGGTCAGGGTATGTCGGGTAGGTCAGTGTATGTCAGGTAGATCAGTATATGTAGGTCAGTATAGGTCAGTGTATGTCTGGTAGGTAAGTGTATGTAGGTCAGCGTTTGTCAGGTAGGTCAGTATATGTAGGTCAGGTAGGTCAGGTAGGTCAGTGTATGTAGGTCAGTGTGGGTCAGGTAGGTCAGTGTTTCTCAGGTTGGTCAGTGTATGTAGTACAGTGTGGGTCAGGTAGGTCAGTGCATGTCAGGTAGGTCAGTGTAGGTAGGTTAGTGTGTATCAGGTAGGTCAGTGTATGTAGGTCAGATAAGTCAGTATGGGTAAGGTAGGTCAGTGTGTATCAGGTAGGTCAGTGTATGTAGGTCAGTGTATGTAGATCAGTGTGGGTCAGGTAGGTCAGTGCATGTCAGGTAAGTCAGTGCATGTCAGGTAGGTCAGTGCATGTCAGGTAGGTCAGTGCATGTCAGGTAGGTCAGTGCATGTCAGGTAGGTCAGTGTGGGTCAGGTAAGTCAGTGTATGTCAGGTAAGTCAGTGTATGTCAGGTAAGTCAGTGTATGTCAGGTAAGTCAGTGTATGTCAGGTAGGTCAGTGTATGTCAGGTAGATCAGTGTATGTCAGGTAGATCAGTGTATGTAGGTCAGTGTGGGTCAGGTAGGTCAGTGTATGTAGATCAGTGTAGGTCAGTGTATGTAGATAAGTGTAGGTCAGTGTGGGTCAGGTAGGTCAGTGTGTGTTGGGTAGGTCAGTGTGTGTCAGTGTATGTCAGGTAGGTCAGTGTATGTAGGTCAGGTAGGTCAGTGTGTATCAGGTAGGTCAGTGTATGTAGGTCAGTGTGGGTCAGATAGATCAGTGTTTGTCAGGTAGGTCAGTGTGGGTCAGGTAGGTCAGTATATGTAGGTCAGTGTGGGTCAGGTAGGTCAGTGTGGGTCAGGTAGGACAGTGTATGTCAGGTGAGTCAATGTATGTCAGGTAGGTCAGTGTATGTCGGTCAGTGTACGTCAGGTAGGTCAGTGTGGGTCAGGTAGGTCAGTGTATGTAGGTCAGTGTGGGTCAGGTAGGTCAGTGTATGTAGGTCAGTGTATGTCAGGTACGTCAGTGTTTGTCAGGTAGGTCAGTGTATGAAGGTCAGTGTTTTTCAGGTAGGTCAGTATATGTAGGTTAGTGTGGGTCAGGTAGGTTAGTGTAGGTCAGTGTAGGTCAGTCAGGGTATGTCAGGTAGGTCAGTGTGAGTCAGGTAGGTTAGTGTGGGTCAGGTAGGTCAGTGTATGTAGGTCAGTGTTTGTCAGGTAGGTCAGTATATGTAGGTCAGTGTGGGTCAGGTGGGTCAGTGTAGGTCAGTGTATGTCAGGTAGGTCAGTGTATGTCAGTCAGGGTATGTCAGGTAGATCAGTGTGGGTCAGGAAGGTGAGTGTATATAGGTCAGGTAGGTCAGTGTATGTAGGTCAGTGTTTGTGAGGTAGATCAGTGTGGGTCAGGTATGTCAGTGTCTGTAGGTCAGTGTGGGTCAGGTAGGTCAGTGTGGGTCAGTGTGGGTCAGGTAGATCAGTGTATGTAGGTCAGTGATTGTCAGGTAGGTCAGTGTGGGTCAGGTAGGTCAGTGTATGTCAGGTAGGTCAGTGTATGTCAGGTAGGTCAGTGTATATTAGGTAGGTCAGTGTGGGTCAGGTAGGTCAGTGTATGTCAGGTAGGTCAGTGTATGTCAGGTAGGTCAGTGTATGTCAGGTAGGTCATAGTATGTCAGGTAGGTCAGAGTATTTAGGTCAGTGTATGTCAGGTAGGTCAGTGTGGGTCAGGTAGGTCAGTTTATGTAGATCAGTGTAGGTCAGTGTGGGTCAGGTAGGTCAGTGTGTGTTAGTTAATGTCAGGTAGGTCAGTGTGTGTCAGGTAGGTCAGTGTATGTAGGTCAGGTAGGTCAGTGTGGGACAGGTAGGTCAGTGCAGGGAGGTCAGTGTATGTCAGGTAGGTCAGCGTGTATCAGATAGGTCAGCGTGTATCAGGTAGGTCAGTGTGTATCAGGTAGGTCAGTGTGGGTCAGGTAGGTCACTGTTGGTCAGGTAGGTCACTGTTGGTCAGGTAGGTCACTTTGGGTCAGGTAGGTCAGTGTTTGTCAGGTAGGTCAGTGTGAGTCAAGTAGGTCAGTATATGTAGATCAGTGTATGTCAGGTAGGTCAGTGTATATCAGGTAGATCAGTGTATATCAGTGTATGTAGGTCAGTGTTTATCAGGTAGGTCAGCGTGGGTCAGGTAGGTCAGGTAGGTCAGGTAGGTCAGTGTGGGTCAGGTAGGTCAGTGTGGGTCAGGAAGGTCAGTGTATGTAAGGTAGGTCAGTGTATGTCAGGTAGGTCAGTGTGGGTCAGGTAGGTCAGTGTATGTCGGGTAGGTCAGTGTATGTTGGGTAGGTCAGTGTATGTAGGTCAGTATGGGTCAGGTAGGTCAGTGTGGGTCAGGTAGGTTAGTGTGGGTCAGGTAGGTCAGTATATGTAGGTCAGTGTAGGTCAGTGTAGGTCAGGTAGGTCAGTGTGTATCAGGTACCTCCGTGTATGTAGGACAGTGTGGGTGAGGTAGGTCAGTGTTTCTCAGGTTGGTCAGTGTATGTAGTACAGTGTGGGTCAGGTAGGTCAGTGTGGGTCAGGTAGGTCAGTATATGTAGGTCAGTGTGGGTCAGGTAGGTCAGTGTGGGTCAGGTAGGTCAGTGTATGTCAGGTAGGTCAGTGTATGTCACGTAGGTCAGTGTATGTCACGTAGGTCAGTGTATGTCAGGTAGGTCAGTGTATGTCACGTAGGTCAGTGTATGTCAGGTAGGTCAGTGTATGTAGGTCAGTGTTTTTTTAGGTAGGTCAGTGTATGTAGGTCAGTGTTTGTCAGGTAGGTCAGTAAATGTAGGTCAGTGTGGGTCAGGTAGGTCAGTGTGGGTCAGGTAGGTCAGTGTGGGTCAGGTAGGTCAGTGTATGTCAGGTAGGTCAGTGTATGTCAGGTAGGTCAGTGTATGTCAGGTAGGTCAGTGTATGTAGGTCAGTGTATGTCAGGTAGGTCAGTGTATGTCAGGTAAATCAGTGTATGATGTAGGTCAGTGTATGTCAGGTAGGTCAGTGTGGGTCAGGTAGGTCAGTGTATGTGGGTCAGGTAGGTCAGTGTATGTCAGGTAGGTCAGTGTTTCTCAGGTAGGTCAGTGTGGGTCAGGTAAGTCAGTGTGGGTCAGGTAGGTCAGTGTGGGTCAGGTAGGTCAGTGTGGGTAAGGTAGGTCAGTGTATGTCAGGTAAATCAGTGTGTGATGTAGGTCAGTGTATGTCAGGTAGGTCAGTGTATGTGGTTCATGTAGGTCAGTGTATGTAGGTCAGTGTTTGTCAGCTAGGTCAGTGTATGTAGGTCAGTGTGGGTCAGGTAGGTCAGGGTATGTCAGGTACGTCAGTGTATGTCAGGTAGGTTCGTGTAGGTCAGGTAAGTCAGTGTATGTCAGGTAGGTCAGTGTGGGTCAGGTAGGTCAGTGTGGGTCAGGTAGGTCAGTGTGGGTCAGGTAGGTCAGTGTATGTAGGTCAGTGTGGGTCAGGTAGGTCAGTGTGGGTCAGTGTATGTAGGTCAGTGTGGGTCAGGTAGGTCAGTGTGGGTCAGGTAGGTCAGTATATGTAGGTCAGTGTGGGTCAGGTAGGTCAGTGTAGGTCAGTGTATGTCAGTCAAGGTATGTCAGGTAGGTCAGTGTAGGTCAGTGTATGTCAGTCAAGGTATGTCAGGTAGGTCAGTGTATGTAGGTCAGTGTAGGTCAGGTACGTCAGTGTATGTCAGGTACGTCAGTGTATGTCAGGTAGGTTAGTGTAGGTCAGGTAGGTCAGTGTATGTCAGGTAGATCAGTGTGTGTCAGGTAGGTCAGTGTATGTCAGTCAGGGTGTGTCAGATAGGTCAGTGTGGGTCAGGTAGGTTAGTGTGGGTCAGGTAGGTCAGTGTATGTAGGTCAGTGTTTGTCAGGTAGGTCAGTATATGTAGGACAGTGTATGTCAGGTAGGTCAGTGTATGTTAGGTAAATCAGTGTATGATGTAGGTCAGTGTATGTCAGGTAGATCAGTGTGGGTCAGGTAGGTCAGTGTATATAGGTCAGGTTGGTCAGTGTATATAGGTCAGTGTGCGTCAGGTAGGTCAGTGTATGTAGGTCAGGTAGGTCAGTGTGGATCAGGTAGGTCAGTGCATGTCAGGTAGGTCAGTGCATGTCAGGTAGGTCAGTGTAGGTAGGTCAGATAAGTCAGTGTGGGTAAGGTAGGTCAGTATGGGTCAGGTAGGTCAGTGTATGTTAGGTAGGTCAGTGTGGGTCAGGTAAGTCAGTGTATGTCAGGTAGGTCAGTGTATGTCAGGTAGATCAGTGTATGTAGGTCAGTGTATGTCAGGTAGATCAGTGTATGTAGGTCAGTGTATGTCAGGTAGGTCAGTGTATGTCAGGTAGATCAGTGTATGTAGGTCAGTGTATGTCAGGTAGGTCAGTGTGGGTCAGGTGGGTCAGTGTGGGTCAGGTAGGTCAGTGTGGGTCAGGTAGGTCAGTGTGGGTCAGGTAGGTCAGTGTGTGCTGGGTAGGTCAGTGTGTTTCAGTGTATGTCAGGTAGGTCAGTGTGTGTCAGGTAGGTCAGTGTATGTAGGTCAGGTAGGTCAGTATGGGTCAGGTAGGTCAGTGTGTATCAGGTAGGTCAGTGTGGGTCAGGTAGGTCAGTGTGGGTCAGGTAGGTCAGTGTATGTAAGGTAGGTCAGTGTATGTCAGGTAGGTCAGTGTGGGTCAGGTAGGTCAGTGTATGTCGGGTAGGTCAGTGTGGGTCAGGTAGGTCAGTGTGGGTCAGGTAGGTCAGTGTTTGTCAGGTAGGTCAGTATATGTAGGTCAGTGTGGGTCAGGTAGGTCAGTGTGGGTCAGGTAGGACAGTGTATGTCAGGTTAGTCACTGTATGTCAGGTAGGTCAGTGTATGTCGGTCAGTGTACGTCAGGTAGGTCAGTGTGGGTCAGGTAGGTCAGTGTATATAGGTCAGGTAGGTCAGTGTATGTAGGTCAGTGTGGGTCAGGTAGGTCAGTGTATGTCAGGTACGTCAGTGTATGTCAGGTACGTCAGTGTATGTCAGTGTATGTCAGGTACGTCAGTGTTTCTCAGGTAGGTCAGTGTTTCTCAGGTAGGTCAGTGTGGGTCAGGTAGGTCAGTATATGTAGGTCAGTTTGGGTCAGGTAGGTCAGTGTATGTCAGTCAGGGTATGTCAGGTAGGTCAGTGTGGGTCAGTTAGGTTAGTGAGGGTCAGGTAGGTCAGTGTATGTAGGTCAGTGTTTGTCAGGTAGGTCAGTATATGTAGGTCAGTGTGGGTCAGTGTAGGTCAGTGTATGTCAGGTAGGTCAGTCAGGGTATGTCAGGTAGGTCAGTGTGGGTCAGGTAGGTTAGTGTGGGTCAGGTAGGTCAGTGTATGTAGGTCAGTGTTTGTCAGGTAGGTCAGTATATGTAGGACAATGTATGTCAGGTAGGTCATTGTGGGTCAGGTAGGTCAGTGTATGTTAGGTAGATCAGTGTGGGTCAGGTAGGTCAATGTATGTCAGGTAGGTCAGTGTGGATCAGGTAGGTCAGTGTATGTAGGTCAGTGTGGGTAAGGTAGGTCAGTGTATGTAGGTCAGTGTATGTAGGTCAGTGCTGGTCAGGTAGATCAGTGTATGTAGGTCAGTGATTGTCAGGTAGGTCAGTGAGGGTCAGGTAGGTCAGTGTATGTCAGGTAGGTCAGAGTATGTAGGTCAGTGTGGGTCAGGTGGGTCAGTGTATATCAGGTAGGTCAGTTTATGTAGATCAATGTAGGTCAGTGTGGGTCAGGTAGGTCAGTGTGTGTCAGTGTATGTCAGGTAGGTCAGTGTGTGTCAAGTAGGTCAGTGTATGTAGGTAAGTGTATGTCAGGTAGATCAGTGTGTGTAGGTCATTGTAGGTCAGGTAGGTCAGTGTATGTCAGGTAGGTCAGTGTATGTCAGCATGGGTCAGGTAGATCAGTGTGTATCAGGTAGGTCAGTGTATGTCAGGTAGATCAGCGTGTGTCAGGTAGGTCACTGTGGGTCAGGTAGGTCAGTGTTTGTCAGGTAGGTCAGTGTGAGTCAAGTAGGTCAGTATATGTAGGTCAGTATGGGTCAGGTAGGTCAGTGTGGGTCAGGTAGGTCAGTGTATATCAGGTAGGTCAGTGTATGTAGGTCAGTGTTTATCAGGTAGGTCAGTGTGGATCTGGTAAGTCAGTGTATGTGGGTCAGTGTATGTCAGGTAGGTCAGTGTGGGTCAGGTAGGTCAGTGTGGGTCACGTAGGTCAGTGTAGGTCATGTAGGTCAGTGTGGGTCCGGAAGGTCAGTGTATGTAAGGTAGGTCAGTGTTTGTCAGGTAGGTCAGTGTGGGTTAGGTAGGTCAGTGTGGGTCAGGTAGGTCAGTGTGAATCAGGTAGATCAGTGTATATCGGGTAGGTCAGTGTATGTCAGGTAGATCAGTATATGTAGGTCAGTATAGGTCAGTGTATGTCAGGTAGGTCAGTGTATGTTGGTCAGGGTATGTCGGGTAGGTCAGTGTATGTCAGGTAGATCAGTATATGTAGGTCAGTATAGGTCAGTGTATGTCTGGTAGGTAAGTGTATGTAGGTCAGCGTTTGTCAGGTAGGTCAGTATATGTAGGTCAGTGTGGGTCAGGTAGGTCAGTGTAGGTCAGGTAGGTCAGGTAGGTCAGTGTATGTAGGTCAGTGTGGGTCAGGTAGGTCAGTGCTTCTCAGGTTGGTCAGTGTATGTAGTACAGTGTGGGTCAGGTAGGTCAGTGCATGTCAGGTAGGTCAGTGTAGGTAGGTTAGTGTGTATCAGGTAGGTCAGTGTATGTAGGTCAGATAAGTCAGTGTGGGTAAGGTAGGTCAGTGTGTATCAGGTAGGTCAGTGTATGTAGGTCAGTGTGGGTCAGGTAGGTCAGTGTATGTAGATCAGTGTGGGTCAGGTAGGTCAGTGCATGTCAGGTAAGTCAGTGCATGTCAGGTAGGTCAGTGCATGTCAGGTAGGTCAGTGTATGTAGGTCAGTGTATGTTAGGTAGGTCAGTGTGGGTCAGGTAAGTCAGTGTATGTCAGGTAAGTCAGTGTATGTCAGGTAAGTCAGTGTATGTCAGGTAAGTCAGTGTATGTCAGGTAAGTCAGTGTATGTCAGGTAGGTCAGTGTATGTCAGGTAGGTCAGTGTATGTAGGTCAGTGTGGGTCAGGTAGGTCATTGTATGTAGATCAGTGTAGGTCAGTGTATGTAGGTCAGTGTGGGTCAGGTAGGTCAGTGTGTGTTGGGTAGGTCAGTGTGTGTCAGTGTATGTCAGGTAGGTCAGTGTATGTAGGTCAGGTAGGTCAGTGTGTATCAGGTAGGTCAGTGTATGTAGGTCAGTGTGGGTCAGGTAGGTCAGTGTGGGTCAGGTAGGACAGTGTGGGTCAGGTAGGACAGTGTATGTCAGGTGAGTCAATGTATGTCAGGTAGGTCAGTGTATGTCGGTCAGTGTACGTCAGGTAGGTCAGTGTGGGTCAGGTAGGTCAGTGTATGTAGGTCAGTGTATGTCAGGTACGTCAGTGTTTGTCAGGTAGGTCAGTGTATGAAGGTCAGTGTTTTTCAGGTAGGTCAGTATATGTAGGTTAGTGTGGGTCAGGTAGGTTAGTGTAGGTCAGTGTAGGTCAGTCAGGGTATGTCAGGTAGGTCAGTGTGAGTCAGGTAGATTAGTGTGGGTCAGGTAGGTCAGTGTATGTAGGTCAGTGTTTGTCAGGTAGGTCAGTATATGTAGGTCAGTGTGGGTCAGGTGGGTCAGTGTAGGTCAGTGTATGTCAGGTAGGTCAGTGTATGTCAGTCAGGGTATGTCAGGTAGATCAGTGTGGGTCAGGTAGGTCAGTGTATATAGGTCAGGTAGGTCAGTGTATGTAGGTCAGTGTTTGTCAGGTAGATCAGTGTGGGTCAGGTATGTCAGTGTCTGTAGGTCAGTGTGGGTCAGGTAGGTCAGTGTGGATCAGGTAGGTCAGTGTATGTCAGATAGGTTGGTGTGGGTCAGGTAGGTCAGTGTATGTCAGGTAGGTCACTGTATGTCAGGTAGGTTAGTGCATGTCAGGTATATCAGTGTAGGTAGGTCAGTGTGTATGAGGTAGGTCAGTGTATGTGGGTCAGTGTGGGTCAGGTAGATCAGTGTATGTAGGTCAGTGATTGTCAGGTAGGTCAGTGTGGGTCAGGTAGGTCAGTGTATGTCAGGTAGGTCAGTGTATGTCAGGTAGGTCAGTGTATGTCAGGTAGGTCAGTGTATATTAGGTAGGTCAGTGTGGGTCAGGTAGGTCAGTGTATGTCAGGTAGGTCAGTGTATGTCAGGTAGGTCAGAGTATTTAGGTCAGTGTATGTCAGGTAGGTCAGTGTGGGTCAGGTAGGTCAGTGTGTGTCAGTTAATGTCAGGTAGGTCAGTGTGTGTCAGGTAGGTCAGTGTATGTAGGTCAGGTAGGTCAGTGTGGGACAGGTAGGTCAGTGCAGGGAGGTCAGTGTATGTCAGGTAGGTCAGCGTGTATCAGATAGGTCAGCGTGTATCAGGTAGGTCAGTGTGTATCAGGTAGGTCACTGTGGGTCAGGCAGGTCACTGTGGGTCAGGTAGGTCAGTGTTTGTCAGGTAGGTCAGTGTGAGTTAAGTAGGTCAGTATATGTAGATCAGTGTATGTCAGGTAGGTCAGTGTATATCAGGTAGATCAGTGTATATCAGTGTATGTAGGTCAGTGTTTATCAGGTAGGTCAGCGTGGGTCAGATAGGTCAGGTAGGTCAGGTAGGTCAGTGTGGGTCAGGAAGGTCAGTGTATGTAAGGTAGGTCAGTGTATGTCAGGTAGGTCAGTGTATGTCAGGTAGGTCAGTGTGGGTCAGGTAGGTCAGTGTATGTCGGGTAGGTCAGTGTATGTCGGGTAGGTCAGTGTATGTAGGTCAGTATGGGTCAGGTAGGTCAGTGTGGGTCAGGTAGGTTAGTGTGGGTCAGGTAGGTCAGTATATGTAGGTCAGTGTGGGTCAGGTAGGTCAGTGTAGGTCAGTGTAGGTCAGGTAGGTCAGTGTGTATCAGGTACCTCAGTGTATGTAGGACAGTGTGGGTCAGGTAGGTCAGTGTTTCTCAGGTTGGTCAGTGTATGTAGTACAGTGTGGGTCAGGTAGGTCAGTATATGTAGGTCAGTGTGGGTCAGGTAGGTCAGTGTGGGTCAGGTAGGTCAGTGTATGTCAGGTAGGTCAGTGTATGTAGGTCAGTGTTTTTTAGGTAGGTCAGTGTATGTAGGTCAGTGTTTGTCAGGTAGGTCAGTAAATGTAGGTCAGTGTGGGTCAGGTAGGTCAGTGTATGTCAGGTAGGTCAGTGTATGTCAGGTAGGTCAGTGTATGTAGGTCAGTGTGGGTCAGGTAGGTCAGTGTATGTCAGGTAGGTCAGTGTATGTCAGGTAGGTCAGTGTATGTCAGGTAGGTCAGTGTATGTAGGTCAGTGTGGGTCAGGTAGGTCAGTGTATGTCAGGTAGGTCAGTGTATGTCAGGTAAATCAGTGTATGATGTAGGTCAGTGTATGTCAGGTAGGTCAGTGTGGGTCAGGTAGGTCAGTGTATGTGGGTCAGGTAGGTCAGTGTATGTGGGTCAGGTAAGTCATTGTATGTAGGTCAGTGTTTGTCAGGTAGGTCAGTATATGTAGGTCAGTGTGGGTCAGGTGAGTCAGTGTATGTCAGGTGAGTCAGTGTATGTCAGGTGAGTCAGTGTATGTCAGGTAGGTCAGTGTATGTCGGTCAGTGTACGTCAGGTAGGTCAGTGTGGGTCAGGTAGGTCAGTGTATATAGGTCAGGTAGGTCAGTGTATGTAGGTCAGTGTGGGTCAGGTAGGCCAGTGTATGTAGGTCACTGTATGTCAGGTAGGTCAGTGTTTGTCATGTAGGTCAGTGTGGGTCAGGTAGGTCAGGTAGGTCAGTATATGTAGGTCAGTGTGGGTCAGGTAGGTCAGTGTAGGTCAGTGTATGTCAGTCAGGGTATGTCAGGTAGGTCAGTGTGGGTCAGGTAGGTTAGTGTGGGTCAGGTAGGTCAGTGTATGTAGGTCAGTGTTTGTCAGGTAGGTCAGTATATGTAGGTCAGTGTGGGTCAGGTAGGTCAGTGTATGTCAGGTAGGTCAGTGTGGTTCAGGTAGGTCAGTGTATGATGTAGGTCAGTGTATGTCAGGTAGATCAGTGTGGGTCAGGTAGGTCAGTGTATATAGGTCCGGTAGGTCAGTGTATGTAGGTCATTGTAGTCAGGTAGGTCAGTGTGGGTCAGGTAGGTCAGTGTCTGTAGGTCAGTGTTTGCCAGGTAGGTCAGTATATGTAGGTCAGTGTGGGTCAGGTAGGTCAGTGTATGTCAGGTAGGTAAGGTAGGTCAGTGTATGTCAGGTAAATCAGTGTATGATGTAGGTCAGTGTATGTCAGGTAGGTCAGTGTGGGTCAGGTAGTTCAGTGTATGTGGGTCAGGTAGGTCAGTGTATGTAGGTCAGTGTTTCTCAGGTAGGTCAGTGTATGTAAGTCAATGTGGGTCAGGTAGGTCAGTGTGGGTCAGGTAGGTCAGTGTATGTAGGTCAGTGTTTGTCAGGTAGGTCAGTATATGTAGGTCAGTGTGGGTCAGGTAGGTCAGTGTATGTCAGGTAGGTCAGGTAGGTCAGTGTATGTCAGGTAAATCAGTGTATGATGTAGGTCAGTGTATGTCAGGTAGGTCAGTGTGGGTCAGGTAGGTCAGTGTATGTGGGTCAGGTAGGTCAGTGCATGTGGGTCAGGTAAGTCAGTGTATGTAGGTCAGTGTTTGTCAGGTAGGTCAGTGCATGTAAGTCAGTGTGGGTCAGGTAGGTCAGTGTGGGTCAGTTAGGTCAGTGTATGTCAGGTAAGTCAGTGTTTGTCAGGTAGGTCAGCGTGGGTCAGGTAGGTCAGTGTATGTAGGTCAGTGTTTGTCAGGTAGGTCAGTATATGTAGGTCAGTGTGGGTCAGGTAGGTCAGTGTAGGTCAGTGTATGTAAGGTAGGTCAGTATATGTCAGTCAAGGTATGTCAGGTAGGTCAGTGTGGGTCAGGTAGGTTAGTGTGGGTCAGGTAGGTCAGTGTATGTAGGTCAGTGTTTGTCAGGTAGATCAGTATATGTAGGTCAGTGTGGGTCAGGTAGGTCAGTGTATGTCAGGTAGGTCAGTGTATGTCAGGTAGGTCAGTGTGGGTCAGGAAGGTCAGTGTATGTCAGGTAAATCAGTGTATGATGTAGGTCAGTGTATGTCAGGTAGATCATTGTGGGTCAGGTAGGTCAGTGTATATAGGTCAGGTAGGTCAGTGTATGTAGATCAGTGTGGGTCAGGTAGGTCAGTGTATGTAGGTTAGTGTGGGTCAGGTAGGTCAGTGTGGGTCAGGTAGGTCAGTGTATGTCAGGTAGGTCAGTGTGGGTCAGGTAGGTCAGTGCATGTCAGGTAGGTCAGTGTGTGTCAGGTAGGTCAGTGTATGTAGGTCAGATAAGTCAGTGTGGGTAATGTAGGTCAGTGTATGTAGGTCAGTGTGGGTAAGGTAGGTCAGTGTATGTAGGTCAGTGTATGTCAGGTAGGTCAGTATGGGTCAGGTAGGTTAGTGTGGGTCAGGTAGATCATTGTATGTAGGTCAGTGACTGTCAGGTAGGTCAGTGTATGTCAGGTAAGTCAGTGTATGTCAGGTAGATCAGTGTATGTCAGGTAGGTCAGTGTATGTAGGTCAGTGTATGTTAGGTAGGTCAGTGTGGGTCAGGTAGGTCAGTGTATGTCAGGAAGGTCAGTGTATGTCAGGTAGGTCAGTGTGGGTCAGGTGGGTCAGTGTATGTCAGGTAGGTCAGTGTATGTAGATCAGTGTAGGTCAGTGTGGGTCAGGTAGGTCAGTGTATGTTGGGTAGGTCAGTTTATGTAGGTCAGTGTATGTCAGGTAGGTCAGTGTTTCTCAGGTAGGTCAGTGTATGTAGGTCAGTGTGGGTCAGGTAGGTCAGTGTTTGTCAGGTAGGTCAGTGTGGGTCAGGTAGGTCAGTGTATGTAGGTCAGTGTGGGTCAGGTAGGTCAGTGTGGGTCAGGTAGGTCAGTGTGGGTCAGGTAGGTCAGTGTGGGTCAGGTAGGTCAGGTAGGTCAGGTAGGTCAGTGTATGTCGGTTAGTGTACGTCAGGTAGGTCAGTGTGGGTCAGGTAGGTCAGTGTATGTAGGTCAGTGTATGTCAGGAAGGTCAGTGTATGTCAGGTAGATCAGTGTATGTAGGTCAGTGTATGTCAGGTAGGTCAGTTTGGGTCAGGTGGGTCATGGTATGTCAGGTAGGTCAGTGTATGTAGATCAGTGTAGGTCAGTGTGGGTCAGGTAGGTCAGTGTGTGTTGGGTAGGTCAGTGTGTGTCAGGTAGGTCAGTGTATGTAGGTCAGGTAGGTCAGTGTGGGTCAGGTAGGTCAGTGTATGTCAGGTAGGTCAGTTTATGTAGGTCAGTGTATGTCAGGTAGGTCAGTGTTTCTCAGGTAGGTCAGTGTATGTAGGTCAGTGTTGGTCAGGTAGGTCAGTGTTTGTCAGGTAGGTCAGTGTGGGTCAGATAGGTCAGTATATGTAGGTCAGTGTGGGTCAGGTAGGTATGTGCCGGTCAGGTAGGTCAGGTAGGTCAGTGTATGTCAGGTGAGTCAGTGTGTGTCAGGTAGGTCAGTGTATGTAGGTCAGGTAGGTCAGTGTGGGACAGGTAGGTCAGTGCAGGGAGGTCAGTGTATGTCAGGTAGGTCAGCGTGTATCAGATAGGTCAGCGTGTATCAGGTAGGTCAGTGTGTATCAGGTAGGTCACTGTGGGTCAGGCAGGTCACTGTGGGTCAGGTAGGTCAGTGTTTGTCAGGTAGGTCAGTGTGAGTTAAGTAGGTCAGTATATGTAGATCAGTGTATGTCAGGTAGGTCAGTGTATATCAGGTAGATCAGTGTATATCAGTGTATGTAGGTCAGTGTTTATCAGGTAGGTCAGCGTGGGTCAGATAGGTCAGGTAGGTCAGGTAGGTCAGGTAGGTCAGTGTGGGTCAGGAAGGTCAGTGTATGTAAGGTAGGTCAGTGTATGTCAGGTAGGTCAGTGTGGGTCAGGTAGGTCAGTGTATGTCGGGTAGGTCAGTGTATGTCGGGTAGGTCAGTGTATGTAGGTCAGTATGGGTCAGGTAGGTCAGTGTGGGTCAGGTAGGTTAGTGTGGGTCAGGTAGGTCAGTATATGTAGGTCAGTGTGGGTCAGGTAGGTCAGTGTAGGTCAGTGTAGGTCAGGTAGGTCAGTGTGTATCAGGTACCTCAGTGTATGTAGGACAGTGTGGGTCAGGTAGGTCAGTGTTTCTCAGGTTGGTCAGTGTATGTAGTACAGTGTGGGTCAGGTAGGTCAGTATATGTAGGTCAGTGTGGGTCAGGTAGGTCAGTGTGGGTCAGGTAGGTCAGTGTATGTCAGGTAGGTCAGTGTATGTCAGTCAGTGTATGTCAGGTAGGTCAGTGTATGTAGGTCAGTGTTTTTTAGGTAGGTCAGTGTATGTAGGTCAGTGTTTGTCAGGTAGGTCAGTAAATGTAGGTCAGTGTGGGTCAGGTAGGTCAGTGTATGTCAGGTAGGTCAGTGTATGTCAGGTAGGTCAGTGTATGTCAGGTAGGTCAGTGTATGTAGGTCAGTGTGGGTCAGGTAGGTCAGTGTATGTCAGGTAGGTCAGTGTATGTCAGGTAGGTCAGTGTATGTAGGTCAGTGTGGGTCAGGTAGGTCAGTGTATGTCAGGTAGGTCAGTGTATGTAGGTCAGTGTGGGTCAGGTAGGTCAGTGTATGTCAGGTAGGTCAGTGTATGTCAGGTAGGTCAGTGTATGTAGGTCAGTGTGGGTCAGGTAGGTCAGTGTATGTCAGGTAGGTCAGTGTATGTCAGGTAAATCAGTGTATGATGTAGGTCAGTGTATGTCAGGTAGGTCAGTGTGGGTCAGGTAGGTCAGTGTATGTGGGTCAGGTAGGTCAGTGTATGTAGGTCAGTGTATGTCAGGTAGGTCAGTGTTTCTCAGGTAGGTCAGTGTGGGTCAGGTAGGTCAGTGTGGGTCAGGTAAGTCAGTGTGGGTCAGGTAGATCAGTGTGGGTCAGGTAGGTCAGTGTATGTCAGGTAAATCAGTGTGTGATGTTGGTCAGTGTATGTCAGGTAGGTCAGTGTATGTGGGTCAGGTAGGTCAGTGTATGTAGGTCAGTGTTTGTCAGCTAGGTCAGTGTATGTAGGTCAGTGTGGGTCAGGTAGGTCAGTGTGGGTCAGGTAGGTCAGGGTATGTCAGGTACGTCAGTGTATGTCAGGTAGGTTCGTGTAGGTCAGGTAGGTCAGTGTATGTCAGGTAGGTCAGTGTGGGTCAGGTAGGTCAGTGCATGTTATGTAGGTCAGAGTGTGTCAGGTAGGTCAGTGTATGTAGGTCAGGTAGGTCAGTGTGGGTCAGATAGGTCAGTGTGGGTCAGGTAGGTCAGTATATGTAGGTCAGTGTGGGTCAGGTAGGTCAGTGTAGGTCAGTGTATGTCAGTCAAGGTATGTCAGGTAGGTCAGTGTGGGTCAGGTAGGTTAGTGTGGGTCAGGTAGGTCAGTGTTTGTCAGGTAGGTCAGTATATGTAGGTCAGTGTGGGTCAGGTAGGTCAGTGTATGTCAGGTAGGTCAGTGTGGGTCAGGTAGGTCAGTGTGGGTCAGGTAGGTCACTGTGGGTCAGGTAGGTCAGTGTATGTCAGGTAAATCAGTGTATGATGTAGGTCAGTGTATGTCAGGTAGATCAGTGTATATAGGTCAGGTAGGTCAGTGTATGTTGTTAGCGAAATTTGGTTGTACGCAAAGCACACAGCCAAATCTCCTGTTTCTAAACATAATAGCAATTTCGTCTAATGAAATAAATGCAATGCATCTCACCTTTTGTATCCATCCTCTGGTGTGTGCCCCAGCCATCCAACAAGACAAAACACATGGTTCTTACATTCTCATCTCAGCAAGACTGGCCTTTACAGCTCTGTCTGCCTCCTTTATTCAAAAGACCACAAAAGCAATCACAAACAGGAAGCCCGGGCCCCAACAGCCAACCGTTTCCTTCACAGGGTGTGACCTCAGCCTCACAGGATGTAAGTGACCATATAAGGATTTAACAACAGAATACAAAACAACCAATGAACAATGACTACAGGACATGATACAATATACTAAATGACGATGACTAAAGTTCCTTGTGCATGGGAGATTATCTGCAGGTATACGTCATGGCACCCCAAACATGTTGATCAGGCATACCAGGGGTGACAAGAGCAAAACACCTCTAAACCGATAATGTCTTTGCAGAGTGAACGCATTCCCACCAGACGATCGTTCTGTGCATTGGACAGGGGCCCTTTGCTGGCGGACATGTCCTCTCTCCGCAAACACTTCTCTCCAAACACCAGGAAGTTTTCCACTACCTAACAGGTCTCAGCCAGCGTCGGACTGCTCCAGTCAGTTCTTTAGAACGGGCTGTGGTTGATCAGACACACTGGGAGATTTATGACAACACATTAATATAACATTTTCCACAACAATGTAGGTCAGTGTGGGTCAGGTAGGTCAGTGTATGTAGGTCAGTGTTTGTCAGGTAGATCAGTGTGGGTCAGGTAGGTCAGTGTATGTAGGTCAGTGTGGGTCAGGTAGGTCAGTGTGGATCAGGTAGGTCAGTGTATGTCAGGTAGGTCGGTGTGGGTCAGGTAGGTCAGTGCATGTCAGGTAGGTCAGTGTAGGTAGGTTAGTGTGTGTCAGGTAGGTCAGTGTATGTAGGTCAGTGTATGACAGGTAGGTCAGTGTTTGTCAGGTAGGTCAGTGTATGTAGGTCAGTGTATGTCAGGTAGGTCAGTATGGGTCAGGTAGGTCAGTGTGGGTCAGGTAGATCAGTGTATGTAGGTCAGTGATTGTCAGGTAGGTCAGTGTATGTAGGTCAGTGTTTGTCAGGTAGATCAGTGTGGGTCAGGTAGGTCAGTGTATGTAGGTCAGTGTGGGTCAGGTAGGTCAGTGTGGATCAGGTAGGTCAGTGTATGTCAGGTAGGTCGGTGTGGGTCAGGTAGGTCAGTGTGGGTCAGGTAGGTCAGTGTATGTCAGGTAGGTCAGTGTGGGTCAGGTAGGTCAGTGCATGTCAGGTAGGTCAGTGTAGGTAGGTTAGTGTGTGTCAGGTAGGTCAGTGTATGTAGGTCAGTGTATGACAGGTAGGTCAGTGTTTGTCAGGTAGGTCAGTGTATGTAGGTCAGTGTATGTCAGGTAGGTCAGTATGGGTCAGGTAGGTCAGTGTGGGTCAGGTAGATCAGTGTATGTAGGTCAGTGATTGTCAGGTAGGTCAGTGTGGGTCAGGTAGGTCAGTGTATGTCAGGTAGGTCATTGTATGTCAGGTAAGTCAGTGTATGTCAGGTAGGTCAGTGTATGTCAGGTAGGTCAGTGTATGTAGGTCAGTGTGGGTCAGGTAGGTCAGTGTAGGTCAGGTAGGTCAGTGTATGTCAGGTAAATCATTATATAATGTAGGTCAGTGTATGTCAGGTAGGTCAGTGTGGGTCAGGTAGGTCAGTGTATGTGGGTCAGGTAGGTCAGTGTATGTAGGTCAGTGTTTGTCAGGTAGGTCAGTGTATGTAGGTTAGTGTGGGTCAGGTAGGTCAGTGTGGGTCAGGTAGGTCAGTGTATGTCAGGTAGGTCAGTGTAGGTCAGGTAGGTCAGGTAGGTAAGTGTATGTCAGGTAGGTCAGTGTGGGTCAGGTAGGTCATTGCATGTCAGGTAGGTCAGTGTGTGTCAGGTAGGTCAGTGTATGTAGGTCAGGTAGGTCAGGTAGGTCTGTGTGGGTTAGGTAGGTCAGTGTGTATCAGGTAGGTCAGTGTATGTAGGTCAGGTAGGTCAGTTTATGTAGGTCAGTGTATGTCAGGTAGGTCAGTGTTTTGCAGGTAGGTCAGTGTATGTAGGTCAGTGTGGGTCAGGTAGGTCAGTGTGGGTCAGGTAAGTCAGTGTTTGTCAGGTAGGTCAGTGTGGGTCAGGTAGGTCAGTATATGTAGGTCAGTGTGGGTCAGGTATGTCAGTGTGGGTCAGGTAGGTCAGGTAGGTCAGTGTATGTCAGGTAGGTCAGTGTATATCGGTCAGTGTATGTCAGGTAGGTCAGTGTGGGTCAGGTAGGTCAGTATATGTAGGTCAGTGTGGGTCAGGTAGGTCAGTGTAGTTCAGTGTATGTCAGGTAGGTCAGTGTATGTCAGGTAGGTCAGGTAGGTCAGTGTATGTCAGGTAGGTCAGGTAGGTCAGTGTATGTCAGGTAAATCAGTGTATGATGTAGGTCAGTGTATGTCAGGTGGGTCAGTGTGGGTCAGGTAGGTCAGTGTATGTGGGTCAGGTAGGTCAGTGTATGTAGGTCAATGTTTGTCAGGTAGGTCAGTGTATGTAGGTCAGTGTGGGTCAGGTAGGTCAGTGTGGGTCAGGTAGGTCAGTGTATGTCAGGAACGTCAGTGTGGGTCAGGTACATCAGTGTATGTCAGGTAGGTCAGGTAGGTTAGTGTAGGTCAGGTAGGTCAGTGTATGTCAGGTAGGTCAGTGTGGGTCAGGTAGGTCAGTGCATGTCATGTAGGTCAGTGTGTGTCAGGTAGGTCAGTGTATGTAGGTCAGGTAGGTCAGGTAGGTCAGTGTGGGTCAGGTAGGTCAGTGTGTATCAGGTAGGTCAGTGTATGTAGCTCAGTGTGGGTCAGGTAGGTCAGTGTATGTCAGGTAGGTCAGTTTATGTAGGTCAGTGTATGTCAGGTAGGTCAGTGTTTCTCATGTAGGTCAGTGTATGTAGGTCAGTGTGGGTCAGGTAGGTCAGTGTATGTAGGTCAGCGTATGTCAGGTAGGTCAGTGTTTGTCAGGTAGGTCAGCGTGGGTCAGGTAGGTCAGTGTATGTAGGTAAGTGTTTGTCAGGTAGGTCAGTATATGTAGGTCAGTGTGGGTCAGGTAGGTCAGTGTAGGTCAGTGTATGTCAGTCAAGGTATGTCAGGTAGGTCAGTGTGGGTCAGGTAGGTTAGTGTGGGTAAGGTAGGTCAGTGTATGTAGGTCAGTGTTTGTCAGGTAGGTCAGTATATGTAGGTCAGTGTGGGTCAGGTAGATCAGTGTAGGTCAGATAGGTCAGGTAGGTCAGTGTATGTCAGGTAGGTCAGTGTGGGTCAGGTAGGTCAGTGTGGGTCAGGTAGGTCAGTGTATATAGGTCAGGTAGGTCAGTGTATGTAGGTCAGTGTGGGTCAGGTAGGTCAGTGTATGTAGGTCAGTGTGGGTCAGATAGGTCAGTGTGGATCCGGTAGATCAGTGTATGTCAGGTAGGTCGGTGTAGGTCAGGTAGGTCAGTGTGGGTCAGGTAGGTCAGTGTGGGTCAGGTAGGTCAGTGTATGTCAGGTAGGTCCGTGTGGGTCAGGTAGGTCAGTGCATGTCAGGTAGGTCAGTGTAGGTAGGTTAGTGTATGTAGGTCAGATAAGTCAGTGTGGGTATAGGTCAGTGTGTATCTGTCACAGACCTAGCCAAAACAGAGGCTGTTGGAGAGGACTATATGCAAGCCTGTTGCCTTTTGATTATGGGCCCTGGATTTTCAATGGATTCATTCTGTTGGGACACATCCTGTGAGGAGATGCTGGTGTTATCAACCTGTGTTTATGTTAATTGAATGAGCTAATGACATTGTCCTCTATACAATGTAGGAGACGGGACGACTGCTATAACTGTGTGAAGCTCGGTGACCACAAGTCTGGGCGAAAGGTCATGTCTCAGTCACCTAGGCTGTATAAAGGATTAGATAATTAGCTCATGTTAATTAGGTTACATTTGTATTGTTAGAGTAATCTTCTCCTGTGTATATAAGACTGTATTCTGGTTCTGAATAAAGTCAGTTCTTGGTAGCAACAAGCAAGTGTCGCCTTGTTTGTGCTCAGAGAGGTTGGGATATCTGTATACAGACTGGGAGGAAGTGGTATATGACGGAAGCACTCAAGCGGAGTGTGGGACGTTCTGTGACATTGGTGGCAAGCAGTCTGGGACATCCAAACTTCCATCTGGATCCAAGGTCCAGATAGCAGGAGAGGAGAGGAGAGGTACAGATACCAGCCACCATGGATGAGGAATTCAGAAGGAGGCTGCGAGAGATGCAGATACAGCACAGAGGACCAGTATCGGAGCAGGTCCTGCTGGGATGGTGTGATTCTATTCGCTGCAAACTCTGGAAGGAAGCGCTAGCCCGTGAGCAGCGACACCAAGGAAAAGTTCTCCCCTCTGTCGAGGAAAGGTACTGGTCGCAGTACGGACTGCGGGTGCGGTTTTTGGGAGAAAAAACACACAAGAAGCAGACAGCTGAATTAAGCAGGCTGGTCTGGGCAGAGATAAAGCTGGATGAGAGCTACAGAGCCCTCCGGTGGCATGTATCCCAAGCATGTCCCTGGATAGCGGATGACAGCCCAACGGAAGGCTTAAGCTACGGCGGCTTGGGACTGTTGTTTGTGAAGCTGACAGGGGACCCTAACTTTGGGAGTGATTTGGAGTGGCGGGTGGACGAAATCATGGATTTCAGAGAAGGGCTACTGAACATTTCGAAAGTGCACTGGGCACAGGAAGATTTGGCGTTTCTGGCCGTTCAGGAATGGGAGCTAGAGATCGCCTACAGACGGCTGCTAGACATTGCTCAGTGCCAGGGCTGGGCTCCCTTTGCCTGGGACTATCAGGAAATACCAGCTGACAACCCTGAAATCCTGGCTGAAGAGTAGGCAATGTGGCAGAGCAATAGTGTGCTTTGCCAACCTGCCCCCACAGCTATGGAGGCGGAGGTCTTATGGCGGATGCAGCAAGTGCTGACTGACCTTGATGATCCTGTTTCTGCATGGGATGATCTTGGATGGAGGAATGTGCCTGTCCAGCAGCATGCCAGAGAATCTACAGTGGAAAATCTGGAGATTGCCATCCCCAAACCTGAAGTGCTGTCAACAGGGCAGAGCTCTACTAATCTCTGCCCAGCACTGATAGCATCTTCTGGATTCCATGGACAGGAGATGGTGAACCTCCATCCCCAGACACCAGTTGCAGAGACGGGGGATTTGATAGACTTTTCTGCTGAGGAAGAACCACCGAGTGAACCCCCAGCAGGAGAGTTGGGATTAGGACCAAACTTCATTGCGCTCTGCTCAGCACTGATGGCATCTTCTGAGTTCCACGGACAGGAGATGGTGAACCTCTATCCACAGACACCAGTTATAGAGGTAGGGGATTTAATAGACTTTTCTGCTGAGGAAGAACAACCTGATGAGCCTTCAGCAGAAGAGCTGCTATTGGGGCCAAACTTCACTGTGCTCTGCCCCGCACCAACAGCAGTATCTGTGGAGTTACAGGGAACTTCCCCAGTTGAAGCACCGACAACCAGGCAGAGTGCTACCAACCTCTGGCCATCACCGGCAACAACTACAGAGTTCCAGGGAGGTGGGGCAGTCGGCCTCCCTCCCCAACAGGTAGCCGGAGCAGATGGTGTGGGGTTTCCAGCAGAAGGGCTGGCAACAGGGCCGAGTACTGCTGGACTCTGCCCTCAACTAACAGAGGATGGATTTTCTGTGAAGGTGGATGGGACTTCAGTCTCCACCTGTATACCCCAGGGATGCTGGGCAGTGGGCCCAGATCCCCAACAGCATGACAGAGTGAACCCAGACACCCTGTCTTTTCTCCAGCGGCAGAAAGGATTCCAGGGAGAAGAGCCAGTCCAGGCCTCTCCCCAGCGGCAGATATGTTCTCTGAGAGAGGCAGAGGTTGGCTGGGTGAGTAATACTCTGTTTGGAACAATTTGTTTGGGGTACTGTGTGGGTACAGGCAGTAGAGGACTGGAACTATGGACTAACTTCGGAGTCAACCCGTCTGGGGTCTCCTCCTGTGTTAGTCTCCTGCCGAAAGGGGAGAAATGTCACAGACCTAGCCAGAACAGAGGCTGTTGGAGAGGACTGTATGCAAGCCTGTTGCCTTTTGATTATGGGCCCTGGATTTTCAATAGATTCATTCTGTTGGGACACATCCTCTGAGGAGATGCTGGTGTTATCAACCTGTGTTTATGTTAATTGAATGAGCTAATGACATTGTCCTCTATACAATGTAGGAGACGGGACGACTGCTATAACTGTGTGAAGCTCGGTGACCACAAGTCTGGGCGAAAGGTCATGTCTCAGTCACCTAGGCTGTATAAAGGATTAGATAATTAGCTCATGTTAATTAGGTTACATTTGTATTGTTAGAGTAATCTTCTCCTGTGTATATAAGACTGTATTCTGGATATAAGACTGTATTCTGGTTCTGAATAAAGTCAGTTCTTGGTAGCAACAAGCAAGTGTCGCCTTGTTTGTGCTCAGAGAGGTTGGGATTCTGCATACAGACTGGAGGAAGTGGTATATGACGGAAGCACTCAAGCGGAGTGTGGGACGTTCCGTGACAGTATCAGTAGTCAGTGTGGGTCAGGAGGTCAGTGTATGTAGGTCAGTGTATGACAGGTAGGTCAGTGTTTGTCAGGTAGGTCAGTGTATGTAGGTCAGTGTGGGTAAGGTAGGTCAGTGTATGTAGGTCAGTGTATGTAGGTCAGTATGGGTCAGGTAGGTCAGTGTGGGTCAGGTAGGTCAGTGTGGGTCAGGTAGGTCAGTGTATGTCAGGTAAGTCAGTGTATGTCAGGTAGGTCAGTGTATGTAGGTCAGTGTATGTTAGGTAGGTCAGTGTGGGTCAGGTAGGTCAGTGTATGTCAGGTAGGTCAGTGTATGTCAGGTAGGTCAGTGTATGTAGGTCAGTGTATGTTAGGTAGGTCAGTGTGGGTCAGGTAGGTCAGTGTATGTCAGGTAGGTCAGTGTATGTCAGGTAGGTCAGTGTATGTAGGTCAGTGTATGTTAGGTAGGTCAGTGTGGGTCAGGTAGGTCAGTGTATGTCAGGTAGGTCAGTGTATGTCAGGTAGGTCAGTGTATGTAGGTCAGTGTATGTCAGGTAGGTCAGTGTGGGTCAGGTGGGTCAGTGTATGTCAGGTAGGTCAGTGTATGTAGATCAGTGTAGGTCAGTGTATGTCAGGTAGGTCAGTGTGTGTCAGGTAGGTCAGTGTATGTAGGTCAGGTAGGTCAGTGTGGGTCAGGTAGGTCAGTGTGTATCAGGTAGGTCAGTGTATGTAGGTGAGTGTGGGTCAGGTAGGTCAGTGTATGTCAGGTAGGTCAGTTTATGTAGGTCAGTGTATGTCAGGTAGGTCAGTGTTTCTCAGGTAGGTCAGTGTATGTAGGTCAGTGTGGGTCAGGTAGGTCAGTGTTTGTCAGGTAGGTCAGTGCATGTCAGGTAGGTCAGTGTAGGTAGGTTAGTGTGTGTCAGGTAGGTCAGTGTATGTAGGTCAGATAAGTCAGTGTGGGTAAGGTAGGTCAGTGTGTATCAGGTAGGTCAGTGTATGTAGGTCAGTGTGGGTCAGGTAGGTCAGTGTATGTAGTTCAGTGTATGTCAGGTAGGTCAGTGTTTGTCAGGTAGGTCAGTGTATGTAGGTCAGTGTGGGTAAGGTAGGTCAGTGTCAGTATGGGTCAGGTAGGTCAGCGTGGGTCAGGTAGATCAGTGTATGTAGGTCAGTGATTGTCAGGTAGGTCAGTGTGGGTCAGGTAGGTCAGGCAAGTCAGTGTAGGTCAGTGTATGTGCGGTAGGTCAGTGTATGTCGGCCAGTGTTTGTCAGGTAGGTCAGTATATGTAGGTCAGTGTGGGTCAGGTAGGTCAGTGTAGGTCAGGTAGGTAAGTGTATGTCAGGTAGGTCAGTGTATGTCAGATAGGTCAGTGTATGGTGGTCAGTGTATGTCAGGTAGGTCAGTGTGGGTCAGGTAGGTCAGTGTATGTCAGGTAGGTCAGAGTATGTCAGGTAAATCAGTGTATGATGTAGGCCAGTGTATGTCAGGTAGGTCAGTGCGGGTCAGGTAGGTCAGTGTATGTAGGTCAGGTAGGTCAGTGTATGTAGGTCAGTGTATGTAGGTCAGTGTGGGTCAGGTAGGTCAGTGTGGGTCAGTGTATGTAAGGTACGTCAGTGTGGGTCAGGTAGGTCAGTGTATGTCAGGTAGGTCAGTGTATGTCAGGTAGGTCAGTGTGGGTCAGGTAGGTCAGTGTGGGTCAGGTAGGTCAGTGCGTGTCAGGTAGGTCAGTGTGTGTCAGGTAGGTCAGTGTATGTAGGTCAGTGTGGGTCAGGTAGGTCAGTGTGTATCAGGTACGTCAGTGTATGTAGGTCAGTGTGGGTCAGGTAGGTCAGTGTTTCTCAGGTAGGTCAGTGTATGTAGTACAGTGTGGATCAGGTAGGTCAGTGTGGATCAGGTTGGTCAGTGTATGTGGGTCAGTGTATGTCAGGTAGGTCAGTGTTTGTCAGGTAGGTCAGTGTGGGTCAGGTAGGTCAGTATATGTAGGTCAGGTAGGTCAGTGTGGGTCAGGTAGGTCAGGTAGGTCAGTGTATCTCAGGTAGGTCAGTGTATGTCAGTTAATGTATGTCAGGTAGGTCAGTGTATGTCAGTCAGTGTATGTCAGGTAGGTCAGTGTATGTAGGTCAGTGTTTGTCAGGTAGGTCAGTAAATGTAGGTCAGTGTGGGTCAGGTAGGTCAGTGTGGGTCAGGTAGGTCAGTGTAGGTCAGGTAGGTCAGTGTATGTCAGGTAGGTCAGGTAGATCAGTGTATGTCAGGTAAATCAGTGTATGATGTAGGTCAGTGTATGTCAGGTAGGTCAGTGTGGGTAAGGTAGGTCAGTGTATGTGGATCAGGTAGGTCAGTATGTATCAGGTAGGTCAGTGTATGTAGGTCAGTGTGGGTCAGGTAGGTCAGTGTATGTAGTTCAGTGTATGTCAGGTAGGTCAGTGTATGTAGGTCAGTGTGGGTAAGGTAGGTCAGTGTCAGTATGGGTCAGGTAGGTCAGTGTGGGTCAGGTATATCAGTGTATGTAGGTCAGTGATTGTCAGGTAGGTCAGTGTGGGTCAGGTAGGTCAGGCAAGTCAGTGTAGGTCAGTGTATGTCAGGTAGGTCAGTGTATGTCGGCCAGTGTTTGTCAGGTAGGTCAGTATATGTAGGTCAGTGTGGGTCAGGTAGGTCAGTGTAGGTCAGGTAGGTAAGTGTATGTCAGGTAGGTCAGTGTATGTCAGATAGGTCAGTGTATGTTGGTCAGTGTATGTCAGGTAGGTCAGTGTGGGTCAGGTAGGTCAGTGTATGTCAGGTAGGTCAGAGTATGTCAGGTAAATCAGTGTATGATGTAGGCCAGTGTATGTCAGGTAGGTCAGTGCGGGTCAGGTAGGTCAGTGTATGTAGGTCAGTGTATGTAGGTCAGTGTGGGTCAGGTAGGTCAGTGTGGGTCAGTGTATGTAAGGTACGTCAGTGTGGGTCAGGTAGGTCAGTGTATGTCAGGTAGGTCAGTGTATGTCAGGTAGGTCAGTGTGGTTCAGGTAGGTCAGTGTGGGTCAGGTAGGTCAGTGCATGTCAGGTAGGTCAGTGTGTGTCAGGTAGGTCAGTGTATGTAGGTCAGTGTAGGTCAGTGTATGTAGGTCAGTGTGTATCAGGTACGTCAGTGTATGTAGGTCAGTGTGGGTCAGGTAGGTCAGTGTTTCTCAGGTAGGTCAGTGTATGTAGTACAGTGTGGATCAGGTAGGTCAGTGTGGATCAGGTTGGTCAGTGTATGTGGGTCAGTGTATGTCAGGTAGGTCAGTGTTTGTCAGGTAGGTCAGTGTGGGTCAGGTAGGTCAGTATATGTAGGTCAGGTAGGTCAGTGTGGGTCAGGTAGGTCAGGTAGGTCAGTGTATGTCAGGTAGGTCAGTGTATGTCAGTTAGTGTATGTCAGGTAGGTCAGTGTATGTCAGTCAGTGTATGTCAGGTAGGTCAGTGTATGTAGGTCAGTGTTTGTCAGGTAGGTCAGTAAATGTAGATCAGTGTGGGTCAGGTAGGTCAGTGTGGGTCAGGTAGGTCAGTGTAGGTCAGGTAGGTCAGTGTATGTCAGGTAGGTCAGGTAGATCAGTGTATGTCAGGTAAATCAGTGTATGATGTAGGTCAGTGTATGTCAGGTAGGTCAGTGTGGGTCAGGTAGGTCAGTGTATTTGGATCAGGTAGGTCAGTGTATGTAGGTCAGTGTTTGTCAGGTAGGTCAGTGTATGTAGGTCAGTGTGGGTCAGGTAGGTCAGTGTGGGTCAGGTAGGTCAGTGTATGTCAGGTACGTCAGTGTATGTCAGGTAGGTCAGTGTAGGTCAGTGTATGTCAGGTAGGTCAGGTAGGTAAGTGTATGTCAGGTAGGTCAGTGTGGGTCAGGTAGGTCAGTGCATGTCAGGTAGGTCACTGTGTGTCAGGTAGGTCAGTGTATGTAGGTCAGGTAGGTCAGTGTGTATCAGGTAGGTCAGTGTATGTAGGTCAGTGTGGGTCACGTAGGTCAGTTTATGTCAGGTAGGTCAGTGTTTCTCAGGTAGGTCAGTGTATGTAGGTCAGTGTGGGTCAGGTAGGTCAGTGTGGGTCAGGTAAGTCAGTGTTTGTCAGGTAGTTCAATGTGGGTCAGGTAGGTCAGTATATGTAGGTCAGTGTGGGTCAGGTAGGTCAGTGTGGGTCAGGTAGGTCAGGTAGGTCAGTGTATGTCAGGTAGGTTAGTGTATGTCGGTCAATGTATGTCAGGAAGGTCAGTGTGGGTCAGGTAGGTCAGTGTATGTAGGTCAGTGTTTGTCAGGTAGGTCAGTATATGTAGGTCAGTGTGGGTCAGGTAGGTCAGTGTATGTCAGGTAGGTCAGGTAGGTCAGTGTATGTCAGGTAAATCAGTGTATGATGTAGGTCAGTGTATGTCAGGTAGGTCAGTGTATGTAGGTCAGTGTGGGTCAGGTAGGTCAGTGTGGGTCAGGTAGGTCAGTGTTTGTCAGGTAGGTCAGTGTTTGTCAGATAGGTCAGTATATGTAGGTCAGTGTTGGTCAGGTAGGTCAGTGTAGGTCAGTGTAGGTCAGGTAGGTCAGTGTATGTCAGGTAAATCAGTGTATGATGTAGGTCAGTGTATGTCAGGTAGGTCAGTGTGGGTCAGGTAGGTCAGTGTATGTGGGTCAGGTAGGTCAGTGTATGTGGGTCAGGTAGGGCAGTGTGGGTCAGGTAGGTCAGTGTGTATCAGGTAGGTCAGTTTATGTAGGTCAGTGTGGGTCAGGTAGGTCAGTGTATGTCAGGTACATCAGTGTGGGTCAGGTACGTCAGTGTATGTCAGGTAGGTCAGGTAGGTCAGTGTAGGTCAGGTAGGTCAGTGTATGTCAGGTAGGTCAGTGTGGGTCAGGTAGGTCAGTGCATGTCAGGTAGGTCAGTGTGTGTCAGGTAGGTCAGTGTATGTAGCTCAGGTAGGGCAGTGTGGGTCAGGTAGGTCAGTGTGTATCAGGTAGGTCAGTTTATGTAGGTCAGTGTATGTCAGGTAGGTCAGTGTTTCTTAGGTAGGTCAGTGTATGTAGGTCAGTGTGGGTTAGGTAGGTCAGTGTGGGTCAGGTTGGTCAGTGTATGTAGGTCAGTGTATGTCAGGTAGGTCAGTGTTTGTCAGGTAGGTCAGTGTTTGTCAGGTAGGTCAGCGTGGGTCAGGTAGGTCAGTGTATGTAGGTCAGTGTTTTTCAGGTAGGTCAGTATATGTAGGTCAGTGTGGGTCAGGTAGGTCAGTGTATGTCACGTAGGTCAGTGTATGTCAGTTAGGGTATGTCAGATAGGTCAGTGTTGGTCAGGTAGGTCAGTGTGGGTCAGGTAGGTCAGTATATGTAGGTCAGTGTGGGTCAGGTAGGTCAGTGTAGGTTAGGTAGGTCAGGTAGGTCAGTGTATGTCAGGTAGGTCAGTGTGGGTCAGGTAGGTCAGTGTATGTGGATCAGGTAGGTCAGTGTATGTAGGTCAGTGTTTGTCAGGTAGGTCAGTGTATGTAGGTCAGTGTGGGTCAGGTAGGTCAGTGTGGGTCAGGTAGGTCAGTGTATGTCAGTGTATGTCAGGTAGGTCAGTGTATGTCAGGTAGGTCAGGTAGGTAAGTGTATGTCAGGTAGGTCAGTGTGGGTCAGGTAGGTCAGTGCATGTCAGGTAGGTCAGTGTATGTAGGTCAGGTAGGTCAGTGTGGGTCAGGTAGGTCAGTGTAGGTTAGGTAGGTCAGGTAGGTCAGTGTATGTCAGGTAGGTCAGTGTGGGTCAGGTAGGTCAGTGTATGTGGATCAGGTAGGTCAGTGTATGTAGGTAAGTGTTTGTCAGGTAGGTCAGTGTATGTAGGTCAGTGTGGGTCAGGTAGGTCAGTGTATGTCAGTGTATGTCAGGTAGGTCAGTGTATGTCAGGTAGGTCAGGTAGGTAAGTGTATGTCAGGTAGGTCAGTGTGGGTCAGGTAGGTCAGTGCATGTCAGGTAGGTCAGTGTATGTAGGTCAGGTAGGTCAGTGTGGGTCAGGTAGGTCAGTGTGTATCAGGTAGGTCAGTGTATGTAGGTCAGTGTGGGTCACGTAGGTCAGTGTATGTCAGGTAGGTCAGTGTTTCTCAGGTAGGTCAGTGTATGTAGGTCAGTGTGGGTCAGGTAGGTCAGTGTGGGTCAGGTAAGTCAGTGTTTGCCAGGTAGGTCAGTGTGGGTCAGGTAGGTCAGTGTATGTAGGTCAGTGTGGGTCAGGTAGGTCAGTGTGGGTCAGGTAGGTCAGGTAGGTCAGTGTATGTCAGGTAGGTTAGTGTATGTCGGTCAATGTATGTCAGGAAGGTCAGTGTGGGTCAGGTAGGTCAGTGTATGTAGGTCAGTGTTTATCAGGTAGGTCAGTATATGTAGGTGAGTGTGGGTCAGGTAGGTCAGTGTATGTCAGGTAGGTCAGGTAGGTCAGTGTATGTCAGGTAAATCAGTGTATGATGTAGGTCAGTGTATGTCAGGTAGGTCAGTGTTTCACAGGTAGGTCAGTGTATGTAGGTCAGTGTGGGTCAGGTAGGTCAGTGTGGGTCAGGTAGGTCAGTGTGGGTCAGGTAGGTCAGTGTTTGTCAGATAGGTCAGTATATGTAGGTCAGTGTTGGTCAGGTAGGTCAGTGTAGGTCATTGTATGTCAGGTAGGTCAGTGTATGTCAGGTAAATCAGTGTATGATGTAGGTCAGTGTATGTCAGGTAGGTCAGTGTGGGTCAGGTAGGTCAGTGTATGTTAGTCAGGTAGGTCAGTGTATGTGGGTCAGGTAGGTCAGTGTATGTAGGTCAGTGTTGGTCAGGTAGGTCAGTGTGGGTCAGGTAGGTCAGTGTATGTCAGGTACATCAGTGTGGGTCAGGTACGTCAGTGTATGTCAGGTAGGTCAGGTAGGTCAGTGTAGGTCAGGTAGGTCAGTGTATGTCTGGTAGGTCAGTGTGGGTCAGATAGGTCAGTGCATGTCAGGTAGGTCAGTGTGGGTTAGGTAGGTCAGTGTGTATCAGGTAGGTCAGTTTATGTAGGTCAGTGTATGTCAGGTAGGTCAGTGTTTCTTAGGTAGGTCAGTGTATGTAGGTCAGTGTGGGTTAGGTAGGTCAGTGTGGGTCAGGTAGGTCAGTGTATGTAGGTCAGTGTATGTCAGGTAGGTCAGTGTTTGTCAGGTAGGTCAGTGTTTGTCAGGTAGGTCAGCGTGGGTCAGGTAGGTCAGTGTATGTAGGTCAGTGTTTTTCAGGTAGGTCAGTATATGTAGGTCAGTGTGGGTCAGGTAGGTCGGTGTATGTTACGTAGGTCAGTGTATGTCAGTCAGGGTATGTCAGATAGGTCAGTGTTGGTCAGGTAGGTCAGTGTGGGTCAGGTAGGTCAGTATATGTAGGTCAGTGTGGGTCAGGTAGGTCAGTGTAGGTTAGGTAGGTCAGGTAGGTCAGTGTATGTCAGGTAGCTCAGTGTGGGTCAGGTAGGTGAGTGTGGATAAGGTAGGTCAGCGTATGTCAGGCAAATTAGTGTATGATGTAGGTCAGTGTATGTCAGGTAGATCAGTGTGGGTCAGGTAGGTTAGTGTATATAGGTCAGGCAGTTCAGTGTATGTAGGTCAGTGTGGGTAAGGTAGGTCAGTGTATGTAGGTCAGTGATTGTCAGGTAGGTCAGTGTGGGTCAGGTAGGTCAGGCAAGTCAGTGTAGGTCAGTGTATGTCAGGTAGGTCAGTGTATGTCGGCCAGTGTTTGTCAGGTAGGTCAGTATATGTAGGTCAGTGTGGGTCAGGTAGGTCAGTGTAGGTCAGGTAGGTAAGTGTATGTCAGGTAGGTCAGTGTATGTCAGATAGGTCAGTGTATGTTGGTCAGTGTATGTCAGGTAGGTCAGTGTGGGTCAGGTAGGTCAGTGTATGTCAGGTAGGTCAGTGTATGTCAGGTAAATCAGTGTATGATGTAGGCCAGTGTATGTCAGGTAGGTCAGTGCGGGTCAGGTAGGTCAGTGTATGTAGGTCAGGTAGGTCAGTGTATGTAGGTCAGTGTATGTAGGTCAGTGTGGGTCAGGTAGGTCAGTGTGGGTCAGTGTATGTAAGGTACATCAGTGTGGGTCAGGTAGGTCAGTGTATGTCAGGTAGGTCAGTGTATGTCAGGTAGGTCAGTGTGGGTCAGGTAGGTCAGTGTGGGTCAGGTAGGTCAGTGTATGTAGGTCAGTGTGGGTCAGGTAGGTCAGTGTGTATCAGGTACGTCAGTGTATGTAGGTCAGTGTGGGTCAGGTAGGTCAGTGTTTCTCAGGTAGGTCAGTGTATGTAGTACAGTGTGGATCAGGTAGGTCAGTGTGGATCAGGTAGGTCAGTGTATGTGGGTCAGTGTATGTCAGGTAGGTCAGTGTGGGTCAGGTAGGTCAGTATATGTAGGTCAGGTAGGTCAGTGTGGGTCAGGTAGGTCAGGTAGGTCAGTGTATGTCAGGTAGGTCAGTGTATGTCAGTTAGTGTATGTCAGGTAGGTCAGTGTATGTCAGTCAGTGTATGTCAGGTAGGTCAGTGTATGTAGGTCAGTGTTTGTCAGGTAGGTCAGTAAATGTAGGTCAGTGTGGGTCAGGTAGGTCAGTGTAGGTCAGGTAGGTCAGTGTATGTCAGGTAGGTCAGGTAGATCAGTGTATGTCAGGTAAATCAGTGTATGATGTAGGTCAGTGTATGTCAGGTAGGTCAGTGTTTGTCAGGTAGGTCAGTGTATGTAGGTCAGTGTGGGTCAGGTAGGTCAGTGTGGGTCAGGTAGGTCAGTGTATGTCAGGTACGTCAGTGTATGTCAGGTAGGTCAGTGTAGGTCAGTGTATGTCAGGTAGGTCAGGTAGGTAAGTGTATGTCAGGTAGGTCAGTGTGGGTCAGGTAGGTCAGTGCATGTCAGGTAGGTCACTGTGTGTCAGGTAGGTCAGTGTATGTAGGTCAGGTAGGTCAGTGTGTATCAGGTAGGTCAGTGTATGTAGGTCAGTGTGGGTCACGTAGGTCAGTGTATGTCAGGTAGGTCAGTGTTTCTCAGGTAGGTCAGTGTATGTAGGTCAGTGTGGGTCAGGTAGGTCAGTGTGGGTCAGGTAAGTCAGTGTTTGTCAGGTAGGTCAGTGTGGGTCAGGTAGGTCAGTATATGTAGGTCAGTGTGGGTCAGGTAGGTCAGTGTGGGTCAGGTAGGTCAGTGTATGTCAGGTAGGTTAGTGTATGTCGGCCAATGTATGTCAGGAAGGTCAGTGTGGGTCAGGTAGGTCAGTGTATGTAGGTCAGTGTTTGTCAGGTAGGTCAGTATATGTAGGTCAGTGTGGGTCAGGTAGGTCAGTGTATGCCAGGTAGGTCAGGTAGGTCAGTGTATGTCAGGTAAATCAGTGTATGATGTAGGTCAGTGTATGTCAGGTAGGTCAGTGTTTCTCAGGTAGGTCAGTGTATGTAGGTCAGTGTGGGTCAGGTAGGTCAGTGTGGGTCAGGTAGGTCAGTGTTTGTCAGGTAGGTCAGTGTTTGTCAGATAGGTCAGTATATGTAGGTCAGGTAGGTCAGTGTAGGTCAGTGTATGTCAGGTAGGTCAGTGTATGTCAGGTAAATCAGTGTATGATGTAGGTCAGTGTATGTCAGGTAGGTCAGTGTGGGTCAGGTAGGTCAGTGTATGTGGGTCAGGTAGGTCAGTGTATGTGGGTCAGGTAGGTCAGTGTATGTAGGTCAGTGTTGGTCAGGTAGGTCAGTGTGGGTCAGGTAGGTCAGTGTATGTCAGGTACATCAGTGTGGGTCAGGTACGTCAGTGTATGTCAGGTAGGTCAGGTAGGTCAGGTAGGTCAGTGTAGGTCAGGTAGGTCAGTGTATGTCAGGTAGGTCAGTGTGGGTCAGGTAGGTCAGTGCATGTCAGGTAGGTCAGTGTGTGTCAGGTAGGTCAGTGTATGTAGCTCAGGTAGGGCAGTGTGGGTCAGGTAGGTCAGTGTGTATCAGGTAGGTCAGTTTATGTAGGTCAGTGTATGTCAGGTATGTCAGTGTTTCTTAGGTAGGTCAGTGTATGTAGGTCAGTGTGGGTTAGGTAGGTCAGTCTGGGTCAGGTAGGTCAGTGTATGAAGGTCAGTGTGGGTTAGGTAGGTCAGTGTATGTCAGGTAGGTCAGTGTGGGTCAGGTAGGTCAGTGTATGTGGGTCAGGTAGGTCAGTGTATGTGGGTCAGGTAGGTCAGTGTATGTAGGTCAGTGTTGGTCAGGTAGGTCAGTGTGGGTCAGGTAGGTCAGTGTATGTCAGGTACATCAGTGTGGGTCAGGTACGTCAGTGTATGTCAGGTAGGTCAGGTAGGTCAGTGTAGGTCAGGTAGGTCAGTGTATGTCAGGTAGGTCAGTGTGGGTCAGGTAGGTCAGTGCATGTCAGGTAGGTCAGTGTGTGTCAGGTAGGTCAGTGTATGTAGCTGAGGTAGGGCACTGTGGGTCAGGTAGGTCAGTGTGTATCAGGTAGGTCAGTTTATGTAGGTCAGTGTATGTCAGGTAGGTCAGTGTTTCTTAGGTAGGTCAGTGTATGTAGGTCAGTGTGGGTTAGGTAGGTCAGTGTGGGTCAGGTAGGTCAGTGTATGTAGGTCAGTGTATGTCAGGTAGGTCAGTGTTTGTCAGGTAGGTCAGCGTGGGTCAGGTAGGTCAGTGTATGTAGGTCAGTGTTTTTCAGGTAGGTCAGTATATGTAGGTCAGTGTGGGTCAGGTAGGTCGGTGTATGTCACGTAGGTCAGTGTATGTCAGTCAGGGTAGGTCAGATAGGTCAGTGTTGGTCAGGTAGGTCAGTGTGGGTCAGGTAGGTCAGTATATGTAGGTCAGTGTGGGTCAGGTAGGTCAGTGTAGGTCAGGTAGGTCAGTGTAGGTCAGGTAGGTCAGTGTGGGTCAGGTAGGTGAGTGTGGATAAGGTAGGTCAGCGTATGTCAGGCAAATTAGTGTATGATGTAGGTCAGTGTATGTCAGGTAGATCAGTGTGGGTCAGGTAGGTTAGTGTATATAGGTCAGGTAGGTCAGTGTATGTAGGTCAGTGTGGGTAAGGTAGGTCAGTGTATGTAGGTCAGTGATTGTCAGGTAGGTCAGTGTGGGTCAGGTAGGTCAGGCAAGTCAGTGTAGGTCAGTGTATGTCAGGTAGGTCAGTGTATGTCGGCCAGTGTTTGTCAGGTAGGTCAGTATATGTAGGTCAGTGTGGGTCAGGTAGGTCAGTGTAGGTCAGGTAGGTAAGTGTATGTCAGGTAGGTCAGTGTATGTCAGATAGGTCAGTGTATGTTGGTCAGTGTATGTCAGGTAGGTCAGTGTGGGTCAGGTAGGTCAGTGTATGTCATGTAGCTCAGTGTATGTCAGGTAAATCAGTGTATGATTTAGGCCAGTGTATGTCAGGTAGGTCAGTGCGGGTCAGGAAGGTCAGTGTATGTAGGTCAGGTAGGTCAGTGTATGTAGGTCAGTGTATGTAGGTCAGTGTGGGTCAGGTAGGTCAGTGTTGGTCAGTGTATGTCAGGTAGGTCAGTGTGGGTCAGGTAGGTCAGTGTGGGTCAGGTAGGTCAGTGCATGTCAGGTAGGTCAGTGTGTGTCAGGTAGGTCAGTGTATGTAGGTCAGTGTGGGTCAGGTAGGTCAGTGTGTATCAGGTACGTCAGTGTATGTAGGTCAGTGTGGGTCAGGTAGGTCAGTGTTTCTCAGGTAGGTCAGTGTATGTAGTACAGTGTGGATCAGGTAGGTCAGTGTGGATCAGGTAGGTCAGTGTATGTGGGTCAGTGTATGTCAGGTAGGTCAGTGTTTCTCAGGTAGGTCAGTGTGGGTCAGGTAGGTCAGTATATGTAGGTCAGGTAGGTCAGTGTGGGTCAGGTAGGTCAGGTAGGTCAGTGTATGTCAGGTAGGTCAGTGTATGTCAGTTAGTGTATGTCAGGTAGGTCAGTGTATGTCAGTCAGTGTATGTCAGGTAGGTCAGTGTATGTAGGTCAGTGTTTGTCAGGTAGGTCAGTAAATGTAGGTCAGTGTGGGTCAGGTAGGTCAGTGTAGGTCAGGTAGGTCAGTGTATGTCAGGTAGGTCAGGTAGATCAGTGTATGTCAGGTAAATCAGTGTATGATGTAGGTCAGTGTATGTCAGGTAGGTCAGTGTGGGTCAGGTAGGTCAGTGTATGTGGATCAGGTAGGTCAGTGTATGTAGGTCAGTGTATGTCAGGTAGGTCAGTGTATGTAGGTCAGTGTGGGTCAGGTAGGTCAGTGTATGTCAGGTACGTCAGTGTATGTCAGGTAGGTCAGTGTAGGTCAGTGTATGTCAGGTAGGTCAGGTAGGTAAGTGTATGTCAGGTAGGTCAGTGTGGGTCAGGTAGGTCAGTGTGGGTCAGGTAGGTCAGTGCATGTCAGGTTGGTCACTGTGTGTCAGGTAGGTCAGTGTATGTAGGTCAGGTAGGTCAGTGTGGGTCAGGTAGGTCAGTGTGTATCAGGTAGGTCAGTGTATGTAGGTCAGTGTGGGTCACGTAGGTCAGTGTATGTCAGGTAGGTCAGTGTTTCTCAGGTAGGTCAGTGTATGTAAGTCAGTGTGGGTCAGGTAGGTCAGTTTGGGTCAGGTAAGTCAGTGTTTGTCAGGTAGGTCAGTGTGGGTCAGGTAGGTCAGTATATGTAGGTCAGTGTGGGTCAGGTAGGTCAGTGTGGGTCAGGTGGGTCAGGTAGGTCAGTGTGGGTCAGGTAGGTCAGTGTGGGTCAGGTAGGTCAGTGTATGTCAGGTAGGTTAGTGTATGTCGGTCAATGTATGTCAGGAAGGTCAGTGTGGGTCAGGTAGGTCAGTGTATGTAGGTCAGTGTTTGTCAGGTAGGTCGGTATATGTAGGTCAGTGTGGGTCAGGTAGGTCAGTGTATGTCAGGTAGGTCAGTGTATGTCAGGTAAATCAGTGTATGATGTAGGTCAGTGTATGTCAGGTAGGTCAGTGTTTCTCAGGTAGGTCAGTGTATGTAGGTCAGTGTGGGTCAGGTGGGTCAGTGTGGGTCAGGTAGGTCAGTGTTTGTCAGGTAGGTCAGTGTTTGTCAGGTAGGTCAGTATATGTAGGTCAGTGTTGGTCAGGTAGGTCAGTGTAGGTCAGGTAGGTAAGTGTATGTCAGGTAGGTCAGTGTGGGTCAGGTAGGTCAGTGTGGGTCAGGTAGGTCAGTGCATGTCAGGTTGGTCACTGTGTGTCAGGTAGGTCAGTGTATGTAGGTCAGGTAGGTCAGTGTGGGTCAGGTAGGTCAGTGTGTATCAGGTAGGTCAGTGTATGTCGGCCAGTGTTTGTCAGGTAGGTCAGTATATGTAGGTCAGTGTGGGTCAGGTAGGTCAGTGTAGGTCAGGTAGGTAAGTGTATGTCAGGTAGGTCAGTGTATGTCAGATAGGTCAGTGTATGTTGGTCAGTGTATGTCAGGTAGGTCAGTGTGGGTCAGGTAGGTCAGTGTATGTCAGGTAGCTCAGTGTATGTCAGGTAAATCAGTGTATGATTTAGGCCAGTGTATGTCAGGTAGGTCAGTGCGGGTCAGGAAGGTCAGTGTATGTAGGTCAGGTAGGTCAGTGTATGTAGGTCAGTGTATGTAGGTCAGTGTGGGTCAGGTAGGTCAGTGTTGGTCAGTGTATGTCAGGTAGGTCAGTGTGGGTCAGGTAGGTCAGTGTGGGTCAGGTAGGTCAGTGCATGTCAGGTAGGTCAGTGTGTGTCAGGTAGGTCAGTGTATGTAGGTCAGTGTGGGTCAGGTAGGTCAGTGTGTATCAGGTACGTCAGTGTATGTAGGTCAGTGTGGGTCAGGTAGGTCAGTGTTTCTCAGGTAGGTCAGTGTATGTAGTACAGTGTGGATCAGGTAGGTCAGTGTGGATCAGGTAGGTCAGTGTATGTGGGTCAGTGTATGTCAGGTAGGTCAGTGTTTCTCAGGTAGGTCAGTGTGGGTCAGGTAGGTCAGTATATGTAGGTCAGGTAGGTCAGTGTGGGTCAGGTAGGTCAGGTAGGTCAGTGTATGTCAGGTAGGTCAGTGTATGTCAGTTAGTGTATGTCAGGTAGGTCAGTGTATGTCAGTCAGTGTATGTCAGGTAGGTCAGTGTATGTAGGTCAGTGTTTGTCAGGTAGGTCAGTAAATGTAGGTCAGTGTGGGTCAGGTAGGTCAGTGTAGGTCAGGTAGGTCAGTGTATGTCAGGTAGGTCAGGTAGATCAGTGTATGTCAGGTAAATCAGTGTATGATGTAGGTCAGTGTATGTCAGGTAGGTCAGTGTGGGTCAGGTAGGTCAGTGTTTGTGGATCAGGTAGGTCAGTGTATGTAGGTCAGTGTATGTCAGGTAGGTCAGTGTATGTAGGTCAGTGTGGGTCAGGTAGGTCAGTGTATGTCAGGTACGTCAGTGTATGTCAGGTAGGTCAGTGTAGGTCAGTGTATGTCAGGTAGGTCAGGTAGGTAAGTGTATGTCAGGTAGGTCAGTGTGGGTCAGGTAGGTCAGTGTGGGTCAGGTAGGTCAGTGCATGTCAGGTTGGTCACTGTGTGTCAGGTAGGTCAGTGTATGTAGGTCAGTGTGGGTCACGTAGGTCAGTGTATGTCAGGTAGGTCAGTGTTTCTCAGGTAGGTCAGTGTATGTAAGTCAGTGTGGGTCAGGTAGGTCAGTTTGGGTCAGGTAAGTCAGTGTTTGTCAGGTAGGTCAGTGTGGGTCAGGTAGGTCAGTATATGTAGGTCAGTGTGGGTCAGGTAGGTCAGTGTGGGTCAGGTGGGTCAGGTAGGTCAGTGTGGGTCAGGTAGGTCAGTGTGGGTCAGGTAGGTCAGTGTATGTCAGGTAGGTTAGTGTATGTCGGTCAATGTATGTCAGGAAGGTCAGTGTGGGACAGGTAGGTCAGTGTATGTAGGTCAGTGTTTGTCAGGTAGGTCGGTATATGTAGGTCAGTGTGGGTCAGGTAGGTCAGTGTATGTCAGGTAGGTCAGTGTATGTCAGGTAAATCAGTGTATGATGTAGGTCAGTGTATGTCAGGTAGGTCAGTGTTTCTCAGGTAGGTCAGTGTATGTAGGTCAGTGTGGGTCAGGTAGGTCAGTGTGGGTCAGGTAGGTCAGTGTTTGTCAGGTAGGTCAGTGTTTGTCAGGTAGGTCAGTATATGTAGGTCAGTGTTGGTCAGGTAGGTCAGTGTAGGTCAGTGTATGTCAGGTAGGTCAGTGTATGTCAGGTAAATCAGTGTATGATGTAGGTCAGTGTATGTCAGGTAGGTCAGTGTGGGTCAGGTAGGTCAGTGTATGTGGGTCAGGTAGGTCAGTGTATGTGGGTCATGTAGGTCAGTGTATGTGGGTCAGGTAGGTCAGTGTATGTAGGTCAGTGTTGGTCAGGTAGGTCAGTGTATGTCAGGTAGGTCAGGTAGATCAGTGTATGTCAGGTAAATCAGTGTATGATGTAGGTCAGTGTATGTCAGGTAGGTCAGTGTGGGTCAGGTAGGTCAGTGTATGTGGATCAGGTAGGTCAGTGTATGTAGGTCAGTGTGGGTCAGGTAGGTCAGTGTGGGTCAGGTAGGTCAGTGTATGTCAGGTACGTCAGTGTATGTCAGGTAGGTCAGTGTAGGTCAGTGTATGTCAGGTAGGTCAGGTAGGTAAGTGTATGTCAGGTAGGTCAGTGTGGGTCAGGTAGGTCAGTGCATGTCAGGTAGGTCACTGTGTGTCAGGTAGTTCAGTGTATGTAGGTCAGGTAGGTCAGTGTGGGTCAGGTAGGTCAGTGTGTATCAGGTAGGTCAGTGTATGTAGGTCAGTGTGGGTCACGTAGGTCAGTGTATGTCAGGTAGGTCAGTGTTTCTCAGGTAGGTCAGTGTATGTAAGTCAGTGTGGGTCAGGTAGGTCAGTGTGGGTCAGGTAAGTCAGTATATGTAGTTCAGTGTGGGTCAGGTAGGTCAGTGTGGGTCAGGTAGGTCAGGTAGGTCAGTGTATGTCAGGTAGGTTAGTGTATGTCGGTCAATGTATGTCAGGAAGGTCAGTGTGGGTCAGGTAGGTCAGTGTATGTAGGTCAGTGTGGGTCAGGTAGGTCAGTGTATGTCAGGTAGGTCAGGTAGGTCAGTGTTTCTCATTTAGGTCAGTGTATGTAGGTCAGTGTGGGTCAGGTAGGTCAGTGTGGGTCAGGTAGGTCAGTGTTTGTCAGGTAGGTCAGTGTTTGTCAGGTAGGTCAGTATATGTAGGTCAGTGTTGGTCAGGTAGGTCAGTGTAGGTCAGTGTATGTCAGGTAGGTCAGTGTATTTCAGGTAAATCAGTGTATGATGTAGGTCAGTGTATGTCAGGTAGGTCAGTGTGGGTCAGGTAGGTCAGTGTATGTGGGTCAGGTAGGTCAGTGTATGTGGGTCAGGTAGGTCAGTGTATGTAGGTCAGTGTTGGTCAGGTAGGTCAGTGTGGGTCAGGTAGGTCAGTGTATGTCAGGTACATCAGTGTGGGTCAGGTACGTCAGTGTATGTCAGATAGGTCAGGTAGGTCAGTGTAGGTCAGGTAGGTCAGTGTATGTCAGGTAGATCAGTGTGGGTCAGGTAGGTCAGTGCATGTCAGGTAGGTCAGTGTGTGTCAGGTAGGTCAGTGTGTATCAGGTAGGTCAGTTTATGTAGGTCAGTGTATGTCAGGTACGTCAGTGTATGTCAGGTAGGTCAGTGTAGGTCAGTGTATGTCAGATAGGTCAGGTAGGTAAGTGTATGTCAGGTCGGTCAGTGTGGGTCACGTAGGTCAGTGCATGTCAGGTAGGTCACTGTGTGTCAGGTAGGTCAGTGTATGTAGGTCAGGTAGGTCAGTGTGGGTCAGGTAGGTCAGTGTGTATCAGGTAGGTCAGTGTATGTAGGTCAGTGTGGGTCACGTAGGTCAGTGTATGTCAGGTAGGTCAGTGTTTCTCAGGTAGGTCAGTGTGGGTCAGGTAGGTCAGTGTGGGTCAGGTAAGTCAGTGTTTGTCAGGTAGGTCAGTGTGGGTCAGGTAGGTCAGTATATGTAGGTCAGTGTGGGTCAGGTAGGTCAGTGTGGGTCAGGTAGGTCAGGTAGGTCAGTGTATGTCGTAGGTTAGTGTATGTCGGTCAATGTATGTCAGGAAGGTCAGTGTGGGTCAGGTAGGTCAATGTATGTAGGTCAGTGTTTGTCAGGTAGGTCGGTATATGTAGGTCAGTGTGGGTCAGGTAGGTCAGTGTATGTCAGGTAGGTCAGGTAGGTCAGTGTATGTCAGGTAAATCAGTGTATGATGTAGGTCAGTGTATGTCAGGTAGGTCAGTGTTTCTCAGGTAGGTCAGTGTATGTAGATCAGTGTGGGTCAGGTAGGTCAGTGTGGGTCAGGTAGGTCAGTGTTTGTCAGGTAGGTCAGTATATGTAGGTCAGTGTTGGTCAGGTAGGTCAGTGTAGGTCAGTGTATGTCAGGTAAGTCAGTGTATGTCAGGTAAATCAGTGTATGATGTAGGTCAGTGTATGTCAGGTAGGTCAGTGTGGGTCAGGTAGGTCAGTGTATGTGGGTCAGGTAGGTCAGTGTATGTGGGTCAGGTATGTCAGTGTATGTAGGTCAGTGTTGGTCAGGTAGGTCAGTGTGGGTCAGGTAGGTCAGTGTATGTCAGGTACATCAGTGTGGGTCAGGTACGTCAGTGTATGTCAGGTGGGTCAGGTAGGTCAGTGTAGGTCAGGTAGGTCAGTGTATGTCAGGTAGGTCAGTGTGGGTCAGGTACATCAGTGTATGTCAGGTGGGTCAGGTAGGTCAGTGTAGGTCAGGTAGGTCAGTGTATGTCAGGTAGGTCAGTGTGGGTCAGGTACGTCAGTGCATGTCAGGTAGGTCAGTGTGTGTCAGGTAGGTCAGTGTATGTAGCTCAGGTAGGGCAGTGTGGGTCAGGTAGGTCAGTGTGTATCAGGTAGGTCAGTTTATGTAGGTCAGTGTATGTCAGGTAGGTCAGTGTTTCTTAGGTAGGTCAGTGTATGCAGGTCAGTGTGGGTTAGGTAGGTCAGTGTGGGTCAGGTAGGTCAGTGTATGTAGGTCAGTGTTTGTCAGGTAGGTCAGTGTTTGTCAGGTAGGTCAGCGTGGGTCAGGTAGGTCAGTGTATGTAGGTCAGTGTTTTTCAGGTAGGTCAGTATATATAGGTCAGTGTGGGTCAGGTAGGTCAGTGTATGTCACGTAGGTCAGTGTATGTCAGTCAGGGTATGTCAGATAGGTCAGTATTGGCCAGGTAGGTCAGTGTGGGTCAGGTAGGTCAGTATATGTAGGTCAGTGTGGGTCAGGTAGGTCAGTGTAGGTTAGGTAGGTCAGGTAGGTCAGTGTATGTCAGGTAGGTCAGTGTGGGTCAGGTAGGTGAGTGTGGATAAGGTAGGTCAGCGTATGTCAGGCAAATTAGTGTATGATGTAGGTCAGTGTATGTCAGGTAGATCAGTGTGGGTCAGGTAGGTTAGTGTATATAGGTCAGGTAGGTCAGTGTATGTAGGTCAGTGTGGGTAAGGTAGGTCAGTGTATGTAGGTCAGTGTTTGTCAGGTAGATCAGTGTGGGTCAGGTAGGTCAGTGTGGATCAGGTAGGTCAGTGTATGTCAGGTAGGTCGGTGTGGGTCAGGTAGGTCAGTGTGGGTCAGGTAGGTCAGTGTATGTCAGGTAGGTCAGTGTGGGTCAGGTAGGTCAATGCATGTCAGATAAGTCAGTGTAGGTAGGTTAGTGTGTATCAGGTAGGTCAGTGTGGGTCAGGTAGGTCAGTGTATGTAGGTCGGTGTATGACAGGTAGGTCAGTGTTTGTCATGTAGGTCAGTGTATGTAGGTCAGTGTGGGTAAGGTAGGTCAGTGTATGTAGGTCAGTGTATGTCAGGTAGGTCAGTATGGGTCAGGTAGGTCAGTGTATGTCAGGTAGGTCAGTGTATGTCAGGTAAGTCAGTGTATGTCAGGTAAGTCAGTGTATGTCAGGTAGGTCAGTGTATGTTAGGTAGGTCAGTGTGGGTCAGGTAGGTCAGTGTATGTCAGGTAGATCAGTGTGTGTAGGTCAGTGTATGTCAGGTAGGTCAGTGTGGGTCAGGTGGGTCAGTGTATGTCAGGTAGGTCAGTGTATGTAGATCAGTGTAGGTCAGTGTGGGTCAGGTAGGTCAGTGTGTGTTGGGTAGGTGAGTGTGTGTCAGTGTATGTCAGGTAGGTCAGTGTGTGTCAGGTAGGTCAGTGTATGTAGGTCAAGTAGGTCAGTGTGGGTCAGGTAGGTCAGTGTGTATCAGGTAGGTCAGTGTATGTAGGTCAGTGTATGTAGGTCAGTGTGGGTCAGGTAGGTCAGTGTATGTCAGGTAGGTCAGTTTATGTAGGTCAGTGTATGTCAGGTAGGTCAATGTTTCTCAGGTAGGTCAGTGTATGTAGGTCAGTGTGGGTCAGGTAGGTCAGTGTTTGTCAGGTAGGTCAGTGCATGTCAGGTAGGTCAGTGTAGGTAGGTTAGTGTGTGTCAGGTAGGTCAGTGTATGTAGGTCAGATAAGTCAGTGTGGGTAAGGTAGGTCAGTGTGTATCAGGTAGGTCAGTGTATGTAGGTCAGTGTGGGTCAGGTAGGTCAGTGTATGTAGGTCAGTGTATGTCAGGTAGGTCAGTGTTTGTCAGGTAGGTCAGCGTGGGTCAGGTAGGTCAGTATATGTAGGTCAGTGTGGGTCAGGTAGGTCAGTGTATGTCAGGTAGGTCAGTGTATGTCAGTCAAGGTATGTCAGATAGGTCAGTATTGGTCAGGTAGATCAGTGTATGTAGGTCAGTGATTGTCAGGTAGGTCAGTGTGGGTCAGGTAGGTCAGGAAAGTCAGTGTAGGTCAGTGTATGTCAGGTAGGTCAGTGTATGTCGGTCAGTGTTTGTCAGGTAGGTCAGCGTATGTCAGGTAGGTCAGGTAGGTCAGTGTATGTCAGGTAGGTCAGTGTATGTTGGTCAGTGTATGTCAGGTAGGTCAGTGTGGGTCAGGTAGGTCAGTGTATGTCAGGTAGGTCAGGTAGGTCAGTGTATGTCAGGTAAATCAGTGTATGATGTAGGCCAGTGTATGTCAGGTAGGTCAGTGCGGGTCAGGTAGGTCAGTGTATGTAGGTCAGGTAGGTCAGTGTATGTAGGTCAGTGTTTGTAGGTCAGTGTGGGTCAGGTAGGTCAGTGTGGGTCAGTGTAGGTCAGGTAGGTCAGTGTATGTAGGTCAGTGTGGGTCAGGTAGGTCAGTGTTTGTCAGGTAGGTCCGCGTAGGTCAGGTAGGTTAGTGTATGTAGGTCAGTGTTTGTCAGGTAGGTCAGTATATGTAGGTCAGTGTGGGTCAGGCAGGTCAGTGTAGGTCAGTGTATGTCAGTCAGGGTATGTCAGGTAGGTCAGTGTGGGTCAGGTAGGTTAGTGTGGGTCAGGTAGGTCAGTGTATGTAGGTCAGTATATGTAGGTCAGTGTGGGTCAGGTAGGTTAGTGTGGGTCAGGTAGGTCAGTGTATGTAGGTCAGTGTTTGTCAGGTCGGTCAGTATATGTAGGTCAGTGTGGGTCAGGTAGGTCAGTGTAGGTCAGGTAGGTCAGGTAGGTCAGTGTATGTCAGGTAGGTCAGTGTGGGTCAGGTAGGTCAGTGTGGGTCAGGTAGGTCAGTGTATGTCAGGTAAATCAGTGTATGATGTAGGTCAGTGTATGTCAGGTAGATCAGTTTTGGTCAGGTAGGTCAGTGTATATAGGTCAGGTAGGTCAGTGTATGTAGGTCAGTGTGGGTCAGGTAGGTCACTGTATGTAGGTCAGTGTTTGTCAGGTAGATCAGTGTGGGTCAGGTAGGTCAGTGTATGTAGGTCAGTGTGGATCAGGTAGGTCAGTGTATGTCAGGTAGGTCGGTGTGGGTCAGGTAGATCAGTGTGGGTCAAGTAGGTCAGTGCATGTCAGGTAGGTCAGTGTAGGTAGGTTAGTGTGTGTCAGGTAGGTCAGTGTATGTAGGTCAGATATGTCAGTGTGGGTAAGGTAGGTCAGTGTGTATCAGGTAGGTCAGTGTATGTAGGTCAGTGTGGGTCAGGTAGGTCAGTGTATGTAGGTCAGTGTATGTCAGGTAGGTCAGTGTTTGTCAGGTAGGTCAGTGTATGTAGGTCAGTATGGGTAAGGTAGGTCAGTGTCAGTGTGGGTCAGGTAGATCAGTGTATGTAGGTCAGTGTGGGTCAGGTAGGTCAGGCAAGTCAGTGTAGGTCAGTGTATGTCAGGTAGGTCAGTGTATGTCTGTCAGTGTTTGTCAGGTAGGTCAGTATATGTAGGTCAGTGTGGGTCAGGTAGGTCAGTGTAGGTCAGGTAGGTAAGTGTATGTCAGGTAGGTCAGTGTATGTCAGGTAGGTCAGTGTATGTTGGTCAGTGTATGTCAGGTAGGTCAGTGTGGGTCAGGTAGGTCAGTGTATGTCAGGTAGGTCAGTGTATGTCAGGTAAATCAGTGTATGATGTAGGCCAGTGTATGTCAGGTAGGTCAGTGCGGGTCAGGTAGGTCAGTGTATGTAGGTCAGGTAGGTCAGTGTATGTAGGTCAGGTAGGTCAGTGTATGTAGGTCAGTGTGGGTCAGGTAGGTCAGTGTGGGTCAGTGTATGTAAGGTACGTCAGTGTGGGTCAGGTAGGTCAGTGTATGTCAGGTAGGTCAGTGTATGTCAGGTAGGTCAGTGTGGGTCAGGTAGGTCAGTGTGGGTCAGGTAGGTCAGTGTGGGTCAGGTAGGTCAGTGTGTGTCAGGTAGGTCAGTGTATGTAGATCAGTGTGGGTCAGGTAGGTCAGTGTGTATCAGGTACGTCAGTGTATGTAGGTCAATGTGGGTCAGGTAGGTCAGTGTTTCTCAGGTAGGTCAGTGTATGTAGTACAGTGTGGGTCAGGTAGGTCAGTGTGGATCAGGTAGGTCAGTGTATGTGGGTCAGTGTATGTCAGGTAGGTCAGTGTTTGTCAGGTAGGTCAGTGTGGGTCAGGTAAGTCAGTATATGTAGGTCAGTGTGGGTCAGGTAGGTCAGTGTGGGTCAGGTAGGTCAGGTAGGTCAGTGTATGTCAGGTAGGTCAGTGTATGTCAGCCAGTGTATGTCAGGTAGGTCAGTGTATGTCAGTATGTCAGGTATGTCAGTGTATGTAGATCAGTGTTTGTCAGGTAGGTCAGTAAATGTAGGTCAGTGTGGGTCAGGTAGGTCAGAGTGGGTCAGGTAGGTCAGTGTAGGTCAGGTAGGTCAGTGTATGTCAGGTAGGTCAGGTAGATCAGTGTATGTCAGGTAAATCAGTGTATGATGTAGGTCAGTGTATGTCAGGTAGGTCAGTGTGGGTCAGGTAAGTCAGTGTATGTGGATCAGGTAGGTCAGTGTATGTAGGTCAGTGTTTGTCAGGTAGGTCAGTGTATGTCAGGTAGGTCAGGTAGATCAGTGTATGTCAGGTAAATCAGTGTATGATGTAGGTCAGTGTATGTCAGGTAGGTCAGTGTGGGTCAGGTAAGTCAGTGTATGTGGATCAGGTAGGTCAGTGTATGTAGGTCAGTGTATGTCAGGTAGGTCAGTGTTTGTCAGGTAGGTCAGCGTGGGTCAGGTAGGTCAGTATATGTAGGTCAGTGTGAGTTAGGTAGGTCAGTGTGGGTCAGGTAGGTCAGGTAGGTCAGTGTATGTCAGGTAGGTCAGTGTATGTCAGCCAGTGTATGTCAGGTAGGTCAGTGTATGTCAGTATGTCAGGTATGTCAGTGTATGTAGGTCAGTGTTTGTCAGGTAGGTCAATAAATGTAGGTCAGTGTGGGTCAGGTAGGTCAGAGTGGGTCAGGTAGGTCAGTGTAGGTCAGGTAGGTCAGTGTAGGTCAGTGTATGTCAGGTAAATCAGTGTATGATGTAGGTCAGTGTATGTCAGGTAGGTCAGTGTGGGTCAGGTAAGTCAGTGTATGTGGATCAGGTAGGTCAGTGTATGTAGGTCAGTGTTTGTCAGGTAGGTCAGTGTATGTCAGGTAGGTCAGGTAGATCAGTGTATGTCAGGTAAATCAGTGTATGATGTAGGTCAGTGTATGTCAGGTAGGTCAGTGTGGGTCAGGTAAGTCAGTGTATGTGGATCAGGTAGGTCAGTGTATGTAGGTCAGTGTTTGTCAATTAGGTCAGTGTATGTAGGTCAGTGTGGGTCAGGTAGGTCAGTGTGGGTCAGGTAGGTCAGTGTATGTAAGGTACGTCAGTGTATGTCAGGTAGGTCAGTGTAGGTCAGGTATGTCAGTGTATGTCAGGTAGGTCAGGTAGGTAAGTGTATGTCAGGTAGGTCAGTGTGGGTCAGGTAGGTCAGTGCATGTCAGGTAGGTCACTGTGTGTCAGGTAGGTTCAGTGTATGTAGGTCAGGTAGGTCAGTGTGGGTCAGGTAGGTCAGTGTGTATCAGGTAGGTCAGTGTATGTAGGTCAGTGTGGGTCACGTAGGTCAGTGTATGTCAGACAGGTCAGTGTTTCTCAGGTAGGTCAGTGTGTGTAGGTCAGTGTGGGTCATGTAGGTCAGTGTGGGTCAGGTAAGACAGTGTTTGTCAGGTAGGTCAGTGTGGGTCAGGTAGGTCAGTATATGTAGGTCAGTGTGGGTCAGGTAGGTCAGCGTGGGTCAGGAAGGTCAGGTAGGTCAGTGTATGTCAGGTAGGTCAGTGTATGTCGGTCAATGTATATCAGGTAGGTCAGTGTGGGTCAGGTAGGTCAGTGTATGTAGGTCAGTGTTTGTCAGGTAGGTCAGTATATGTAGGTCAGTGTGGGTCAGGTAGGTCAGTGTATGTCAGGTAGGTCAGTGTATGTCAGGTAAATCAGTGTATGATGTAGGTCAGTGTATGTCAGGTAGGTCAGTGTTTCTCAGGTAGGTCAGTGTATGTAGGTCAGTGTGGGTCAGGTAGGTCAGTGTTTGTCAGGTAGGTCAGTGTGGGTCAGGTAGGTCAGTATATGTAGGTCAGTGTGGGTCAGGTAGGTCAGTGTGGGTCAGGTAGGTCAGGTAGGTCAGCGTATGTCAGGTAGGTCAGTGTGGGTCAGGTAGGTCACTATATGTAGGTCAGCGTTGGTCAGGTAGGTCAGTGTAGGTCAGTGTATGTCAGGTAGGTCAGTGTATGTCAGGTAAATCAGTGTATGATGTAGGTCAGTGTATGTCAGGTAGGTCAGTGTGGGTCAGGTAGGTCAGTGTATGTGGGTCAGGTAGGTCAGTGTGGGTCAGGTAGGTCAGTGTATGTGGGTCAGGTAGGTCAATGTATGTAGGTCAGTGTTGGTCAGGTAGGTCAGTGTGGGTCAGGTAGGTCAGTGTATGTCAGGTACATCAGTGTGGGTCAGGTACGTCAGTGTATGTCAGGTAGGTCAGGTAGGTCAGTATAGGTCAGGTAGGTCAGTGTATTTCAGGTAGGTCAGTGTGGGTCAGGTAGGTCAGTGCATGTCAGGTAGGTCAGTGTGTGTCAGGTAGGTCAGTGTATGTAGGTCAGGTAGGGCAGTGTGGGTCAGGTAGGTCAGTGTGTATCAGGTAGGTCAGTTTATGTAGGTCAGTGTATGTCAGATAGGTCAGTGTTTCTTAGGTAGGTCAGTGAATGTAGGTCAGTGTGGGTCAGGTAGGTCAGT